>NC_057864.1:181257123-181560153 GCF_019393635.1 Dromiciops gliroides
GTGACCCTGAGCAAGTCACTTAACCTTGTGTGCCTCAGCTCCTCATCTGTAAAAAGGAGCTGGAGAAGTAGGTTGGGAAACCATTCCAGGACCATTGCCAAGAAAACCTCAAATAGGGTCATGAAGAGTCAAACTGAAATAACTCAACAAAAGTAGAAGTATTTGTAGAGGCAGTGAGGTGATGCAGAGGATAGAGCACTTGCTCTGGAGTCAGAAGGACCTGAGTTAAAATCTGCCCTCAGATACTTAGTGGTTGTGTGACTCTGGGCAAGTCACTTAACTCTGCGAAGAAGAAGAAGAAGAAGAAGAAGAAGAAGAAGAAGAAGAAGAAGAAGAAGAAGAAGAAGAAGAAGAAGAAGAAGAAGAAGAAGAAGAAGAAGAAGAAGAAGAAGAAGAAGAAGAAGAAGAAGAAGAAGAAGAACTTGGTCACTCTTAGGGGGCTGAGAGAGGAAAGCCAGCTAGGGAGCAAGAGTAGGAGAGACATGAGAAAACCAGAGACTCCAAGATTTAGGTGCAGACGAGACGGGGGAGTGAAGGGGTGACTTCATTTAATGCTCAACTACTAGGGAATGAGACCTTGGCTGTGTGGTTTACCTCAGCTGGACATAATTTGTACCCTGAGATTCCTTCCCCTCCAGGCAAGTTTAGTTGTGCCCTACTATGGGGTAGAGCACAAGAACTGGGGTAGGGACTGGAGCACCGCTGAGGCAGAGGTGGCAGGAGAGAAAGGCAGTGAACTTTCCTGAGGGCAGACTTTTGCAGGAGAAAAAGCAGATTTTTGCAGGAGAAATTTTTCTCTCTCTCCCACCCCCGCCGCCCCCCTCCCACTTTGTCTCTTGAATGGTGATATTGGAGCCTGGGGCAGTAAGAACTCCACTGAGAAGCCTTCTTTTCTGGGGGGCTGTCCTAGAAGATGGTGATGGTGGTTGCTTGTTTCATTATATTTCTTGCTACTGGCCTCTCCATTTCCATATACTCCTTTTCTTTCTTTCTTTCTTTCTTTCTTTCTTTCTTTCTTTCTTTCTTTCTTTCTTTCTTTCTTTCTTTCTTTCTTTCTTTCTTTCTTTCTTTCTTTCTTTCTTTCTTTCTTTCTTTCTTTCTTTCTTTTTTCCTTCCTTCCTTCCTTTCTTTCTTTTTCTTTTTTTTTGCAGGGCAATGAGGGTTAAGTGATTTGCACAGGGTCACACAGCTAGTACATGTTAAGTGTCTGAGGCTGGATTTGAACTCAGGTCCTCCTGAATCCAGGGCTTTATCCACTGCGCCAACTAGCTGCCTCCCATACTCCTTTTCTTTCAACTTAAGATACTACTGTAATGGATAAGTAAGTCAGGTAATTGTCATTTATTAAGCACCCACTATGTGCCAGGCACTGTTCAATGGGCTGGGAAATGCAAAAATAGGGTCTCTTCCCTCAAAGAACTCACATTCTCATGGAGTTACATTTTGTAAGGGGCAACAGCAGAGACACTGAGATATAAAGGGACAACCAACACCTTAGTAGCTGACATTGTCATATGACCCAAGCACACAAGGACCCATGACCTGCTGTGGGCTCTGCGACCTGCCTCCTGGTGTTCTGTGATCTGTCAGTGTACTCTGTGCAGGGCTGGGGAGCAAGGGTGGTCAGCACAAAGCTGGCCACAGAGGCTACTGTGACTGGCTTCAGGAGGGACAGAGGGCTGTAAGCAGACAGTCAGCCCCTCCATCCTGAGTCTCCCAATAGGCCAAGTGTGACATTGAATCCAATCGAGGGAGAAGGCACAGTTCTACTTCTGAGGAGCTTCCAGAGTGAGAGGGAAGAGCCAATCTTTGTCCTCAGATATCTCGTAGTCTAATGGGGAAGAAACTTCTCTTGTCCTCTGAAAGCACTAAGGCTGATGGGAGGGACATGGTTCAGGGTTGGGGGCAAGTTGGGATGGAGGGGAGATACAGTCCCTGAATCCCTAGCCCTGCTTTCTTTTTGGGTGACCTTGGGTAACCTCTTTGGGTCTCAAGTTTCCTCATCTATAAAATGAAAGGGTAGGATTAGTAGACCTCTGAGGTGTTTTCTCATTCTACATATAGGATTCTATACTCCCTTTTCAAACTATCTCATGAATAGCTGTATGATTTACGTTCAGAATATACAAATTTAACCTACTCAGAAATCTTCCCTACTTTATTAAAAAACACCCCTTCATTGGTAGGCTTTTGGGATAAAAATTCATTATTTGGTAAAAACAAATTGTTGGGAAAACTGGAAAGCATTCTGGCAGAAACTGGGCATAGGCCAATATCTTACACTATTTACCAAGATAAGGTCAAAATGGATACATGACCTAGATATAAAAGGAGATATCACAAGAAAATCAGAATGTGAAACATATTACCTCTCAGTGTTATGGATAGAACAATTTTTGAATAAACAAGAGATATAGAGCATTGTGAGGTATAAAATGGATAATTTTGATTATATCAAATTAAAAAAAAGTTTTTGTACAAATAAAGCCAATTGTAGCCAAGATTAGAAGGAAAGAAGAACATTGGGAAAATTTTTTATAGACAGTTTCTCAGATAAAGGTCTCATTTCTCAAATATTTAGATAACTTTGTCAAATTTATAAGAATATGAGTCATTTCCCAATTGATAAATGGTCAAAGGATATGAACAAGCAGTTTTTTGGTGAAGAAATCAAAACTATATATATAATTCATATTAAATGCTCTAAATCATTATTGATCACAGAAATGCAAATTAAAACAACTTTGAGATGTCAGATTGTCTAAAATGATAGAAGGGGAAAGCCACAAATGTTGGAAAGGGATGTGGAAAAATTGGGACATTAATTCATTATTTAAAAAAAAATTTTTTTTGACATTAATTCATTATTGGTGAAACTGTGAACTGATCCAACCATTTTGGAGAGCAATCTGGAATTATGCCCAAAGAATTATAAAACTGTGTATATGTTTTGATCCAGCAGTACCATTGTTAGGTCTGTTTGCAAAGATGATCAGGAAAAAAGGAAAAGAACTTATATGTCCTAAAATATTTACAGCAGTTCTCTTTGTGGTGGCAAAGAACTGGAAACTGAAGGGATGCCCTTCAATTGGGGAATGGCTAAACAAGTCATGGTATATGATTGTGATAGAATGATTGTGATGACTGTGCTGTAAGAAATGATGAGCTGGTTGATTTTAGGAAAAATATGGAAAGACTTGAATGAAATAATGAAGAGTATAATGAGTAGAACCAAGAGAACACGGCACACAGTAACAGAAATATCATTCAAAGAAAAACTTTGAATGACTAATTCATTTTGAGTATTATAAATACTTAATCTACTACAAAGGACCTGTGAAGGAAGATACTATCTGCATCCAGAGAAAGAACCAATAAATAGAAGTATGTATGGTATGGTTTTACATATGTGTGTGTGTATATATATATATATATACACACACACATACATATATATTTGTGTGTGTGTGTCTAACGGTAGCCTTCTCTAGGGCTAGGGAGGGAGGGAGAAAAAAATAAAATAAAAAGTGCATACCAGGGAACAAAATACATTTAGAAGGAAGCACAGAAAAGCAGGGTAGTTTTGAAAACAATGTATATTACATAGTTTTTTTTTTTAAAAAGGTAAACAATGTGAAATGGAAATTCATGATTTTATATTGAATCCTCTTTTTATGTTGTGCTGTGTACATGGAAATGTTCTTTTTTGTCTTTTTGTTTAGCCATTCCCCCAAATCAATTCAAAATGAATAATAATAATAATAAAACCCCCCAACCTTCATTGGCTCCCTATTGCTTATAGAGTAAGGCTCAAATTCCTTTCCTTGGCATGCAAGGCCCTCTATAATGCAGTACCCACCCTATCTCTTCAGCTTTATCTCATATTTCTCCTGGTCCTATACTCTCTGCTCTAACCAAATTAACAACTCAAAGTTCCTTCTATCCAGGTTGTATTTTCCCACTTCAAATCTTTGCTCATGTTTGCCCCTGCCTGGAATGTCTTTTACCTCATTTCTACCTGCTGAAACTCTATTCATCCTTCAAACCACAGCTCAAAAGAGCCACTTAACCCTCTGAAAAAGTTTCTGATTCATTCAGCCCTAATTGATTCCCTCCCTTAACTGACTAATGACACTTACCATGGGGGGCAGCTAGGTGGAGCATTGGATAGAACAGTGGGCTTGAAAAAAGGAAAACTCATCTTTCTGAGTTCAAACCTAGCTTCAGACATTAGCTATATGACCCTGGGCCACTTAACCCTGTTTGCCTCAGTTTCCTCATTTGTAAAATGAGCTGGAGAAGGAAATGGCAAACCACTCCAGTATCTTTGCCAAGAAAGCCCCAAATGGGGCCATGAAGAGTTGGACTTGACTGAAGGACTCAACAACAACAACAATTAGTAGAGAGATAGTGTGGTATGGTGGAAAGATCACTAGATGTGGGTGCAGGAAAACCCTAGGTATGAATCTACCCCTTAATGGTTGCTGGCCGTAGGGTTGTGTACATGTCATTTAACTGCTCTGCGCCTCAATTATACTTCTACTACCCACTGCATCTAGTTTCTCATGAAGCTCCGATGAAATGATGTGCTCATATTTATAGGGCATTCTGCCATCCTTGAAGTGCTAGCTTTTATTAGTTATTTATGTATATTCCTCTTCATAAAAGCCCTACTCCAATGCCTTTACTTTGGTGGGGATTTAAACCTAGATTCTCACCCCTTCCGAATGACGCCGAGATCTTAGTACTTGATTTTTTAAAAAAAGATTTAAATAAAAATAAATAAAATAAATAAAAAGTATATGTAAGTAAATATAAAAAGTAAGTAATATAATAACTATAAAATAAAAATAAAAAAGGTTTTAAAAAGTGTTATTAATACTTTTTTGTTTTTATGTCCCAAGTATTTGGGAAACACTACTTTATCAATGAGCCTTCCCTTGTGACAAAGAAAAACATTTAAGCAAAACAGAGACTGCATGGGTCAGAATATGGAACACTTAGTGCCTGCAGTCTCTGGCCTCTGTGCTATAAGGAGGGAGCTGTCTCTCCTCTGAGGCCAATTACCCAGCAGGAGTCCTCTGTTCTTTAAAAACAAGGAGTACAAGCTGTGGCAGGCCCTGCCAGGCTGGAAAGACTGTGGTCAGTGACCTAGTCAGTGTTTGGCTCTGAATCTGTTATCAGAGGCCCAAGCCAGTTAAGTTTGGAGAGCTTCATCATAAGGAGGTTGGCCACTAGGTGCCACCCATGGATCTCATCTATCTTTGTGCTTCCCCCAGAGCCTGGCAAGAATTGCACAGAGTGGGCAGCTGATAATGCTTATGGAATGAATAAATAAAAGAGGGGGCCTGGAGGTATATATCCAGACCCTAGTACATTTCTGCTGTTGAGGGGATGGTGGAAGCTGCAGTTTCAATAGACCATACCCCTGTGATCCCCCATATGGCTTGCCCTGGTTCAGGGGATCCATACCCATCAGGGCAAACAGTTTCCTTGGTCCTGGTCTACAGAGATGGACATCCTGTTCTCAGTGTCTGGATACCCTGGCCCTGGTGTGTCCTGTCATAAGGTGTCATGGTTTCTCCCTACCCTATTACCACATAAGCCTGGGCACACATGAGCCTCAGGCCTAGCCTTTAGGGGTAAGAGGAAGGATCAGTGGGGCATACACTTTGGGTAGAACCTTGGCTTGTTTGTCCTTTTCCGGGGGTAGAGAATTGGCGCAGGGGAGCCTTGGTGACCTGATCCACTACTGTCCTGGGGATGGGAAGGGAAATACCTCTCCACTACTGAGACCTCCTTGACAACAGAAAAAGTATTTAACTGTATCTAAAATCATTGAACACAGCAAAAGTATCCCTAAAGTGTACTTTCTTTCTTTCTTTTTTTTTTTTTTTTTCAGTGAGGCAATTGGGGTTAAGTGACTTGCCCAGGGTCACACAGCTAGTAAGTATTAAGTGTCTGAGGCCGGATTTGAACTCAGGTACTCCTGACTCCAGGGCCGGTGCTCTATCCACTGCGCCACCTAGCTGCCCCTTAAAGTGTACTTTCTAAGAAACAAGGTGTCCTTGTTGGCCTGGTTAGCTCCATGTCATGGGGTCACACCACACTGAGACATTGAGTGACCCCTTTCCTTTTCTTCTCCTCCTCTCTCTGTCTCTGTCTCTCCCCTTTTCCCTTCCCTTCCCTTCCCTTCCCTTCCCTTCCCTTCCCTTCCCTTCCCTTCCCTTCCCTTCCCTTCCCTTCCCTTCCCTTCCCTTCCCTTCCCTTCCCTTCCCTTCCCTTCCCTTCCCTTCCCTTCCCTTCCCTTCCCTTCCCTTCCCTTCCCTTCCCTTCCCTTCCCTTCCCTTCCCTTCCCTTCCCTTCCCTTCCCTTCCCTTCCCTTCTCTCCCCTTCCTTTCCCTCCCTTCCCCTTCTCTTCTCTCTCTTTTCTTCTTTTTTCTCTCTTCCCTTTTCTCTCTCTTCTCTTTTCATCTCTCTCTCTCTTTCCTTTTCCTTTCCCCTTCCCTCTTACACTTTCAATTCAATTCAACATGTAGTAAGCCTGTATAATTTGCAAGGCCTCTCTGTCTCTTTCTTCCTCTCCTTCCTTCCTTCTCACTTTCTGGTGAGAAAACGTATAACCTGGTCCTCCTCTATCTTTCCATCCTCATTGTACATTCCTTCTCCATCTATACCCTATAATCCAGCCAAACTGTCCACCACACAGGTCACTTCATTTCCTTCCTTCATATCTTTGCACTGGCCATCCCCCATGCCTGAAACAAACTCCCTCCTCACCTCCTCATGGGATGCCTCTCTTCTTTCAAGAGCCAACTCAAGCATCATCTGCTACTTGAGGCCTTTTCTGACTGCCTCCATGCCCCAAATGCTAGTGCCCTGTCTCCTGAACTACCTAGTATTTAATGATTTTATATATATATATATATATATATATATATATATATATATAATCATCTATCTCATCTATCTCATCTATCTCATCTATCTATATCTATCTATCTATCTATCTATGTATCTATCTATCTATCTATCTATCTATGCAATTGGGGCTAAGTAACTTACTCAGGGTCACACAGCTAGTAAGTGTCAAGTGTCTGAGGTGGGATTTGAACTCAGGTCTTCCTGACTCCACTGCGCCACCTAGCTGCCATGGTGTATATATTTTCTTTATCCATTTTATTTATGGACGTGTCTCCTCCTTTAAAATGTAACTCCTTGAGAACAGGGATTGTTTCATTTCTTGTATTTCTGTCCCAAGTACCTGACACTTAGAAGGTACTTACTAAATGACTAATTAGTTGATTACAAAGCCCTAGAACACTTCAGGCTAGGCCAGTTCCCTTTCAGCCCCCTTTCTTTTCTTTCTTAAAAACACACAGGGGCAGCTAGGTGGCACAGTGGATAAAGCACGGGCCTTGGATTCAAGAGGACCTGAGTTCAAATCCGGCCTCAGACACTTGATGCTTGCTAGCTGTGTGACCCTGGGCAAGTCACTTAACCTTCATTGCCCCACAAACAATCAAACAAACCACACTTTCTTAATCTTATTTTTATTGATAACTTTTTTATATCACTCACCTTCATTTGCAAATATGTCAAATTTCATATCAAAGACTAAACAAGCAAAAAGCAGTTCAACACAACCAATCAGCACATCAGGTCGGGGTGACTGTGTGCAGGGTTCCAGGCCTTTGCCACCCCACTTCTTTCTGCAAAGAGCAGGGATATGTGAATTTCCTCATCTCTTCTTTGCAGCCAGGCTTGGTCACTGTGAAGGCAGGGTTCGGTTTTGCTTTATTGTTCCTTCTACTCACGATGTTGTACTCACCATCAGTACATTGTTTTCCCGATTTTGCCTTCTCTTTATTAGTTCCTATCTCCCCATGTTTCTCTGAATTTTCCTATTGTGCTGTAATATTGCATTACATTCATACACTACTACCATTTGGTTTGCCATCCCTCAATAAATGCAACCTGCCTAGCCTAATTCCATTTTGGCTTTTGGCATTGCTTTTGTCCTCCCTGGCTGCCTGGAAGGGGATGGATCAGATTCTCCTACACCTTCTGGGATCTGAAATGAATGCACAGCCCACTAGAGACTTCTGAAGGCTCTGAATGACAATAACAACAGGGAAACAGACAGGAGTCGAAATGATAAGCACAGGAAAGTTGTAAGTCCCCAAAGTATTCACTTAAAGTGATTCCTGGGGTGCATTGGAAGGCCACTGGGGCTAAGCCTTGATTTCTTTTTTTTTTCTTTTTCTTTTTTCCAGGGCAATGAGGGTTAAGTGACTTGCCCAGGGTCACACAGCTAGTAAGTGTCAAGTGTCTCAGGCCTATTTTTGAAATCAGATCTTCCTGAGTGAATTATCCACTGTGCCACCTAACTGCCCCCAGCCTTGATTTCTCAACTCCCATCCATATTACCACCCCTGTCTACCTTATTATAAGTCTAGCTCTAAACCTATTTAATCCTGGAATTGGTGTTTCATTCCCATGAAGAAAGCTCCATTCTAGTCATCCTCCCTTTTCTCTTTTATCAAAGGGAAGAGGAAACTACAATATGAATTAAGTATATATTTGGGTACACAAAAGACTTAGGCACTTCCTTCTCTTTCTCTCTCCTTCCCCTTCCTCTCTCTCCCTCCTCCTCCTCCTCCTTCTCCTTCTCTTCCTCCTCTTTCCTCCCTCCTTCCCTTCCCCCTCCCCTCCCCCTTCCCCTCTCCTCTCCTTTCCTCCTTCCCCCTCCCCCTCCCACTTTCCCTCTCCCTCCCTTCTCCCCCCTACCCTCCTTCCCTTCCTTCTTACTTCCTTCCCTCCCTTCCTTCCTTCTTTCCACTTCTACTTTTTTTTTTCTACCACAAACATTTAATAAGCACCTACTATAAGCAATGCACAGCACCAGGCACTTTGTTGTTGTTCAGTCATTTTTCAGTCATGGTCGACTGACCCCTTTTGGGGTTTTCTTGGCAAAAATACTAGAGTGGTTTTGCCATTTCCTTCTTCAGCTCACTTTACAAATGAGAAAACTGAGACTGAGGGAAGTTAAGTGACTTGCCCAGGGTTATACAGCTAGTAAGTGTCTGAGGCCAGATTTGAACTTTGGTCTTCCTGACTTCAGGCCTGGCTCTTTGTCTAGGAGCCATCCAGCTAGGTGCTTACACAAAGATAAATAAGGCATAGTCTCTGCTCTCAAGGATCTGCATTCCAGGAGGAGAAGTATAATTCTAATACCAAATAAAATAATGCATACAAGAGGGACAATCAATCAAGGAACTAGGGGAGTTCTAAGGAGAGATCCCTGAGGACTGTGGGGATAAAGAAAGGCTTCGTGGAAAAGGCCAGCATTTGAGCAAGGTCTTGATGAATAGGTAAGATTTGACAGGTAGAGATGAGGAGGGCAGGGCAGTGCTTTCCACACATGGGAATGGAGGTGATACAACTAGGTGGCACAGCAAATAGCATATGGGACTTGGACCTAGGAAGCCCTGAGTTCAAATTCTGCCTTAGACACAACTAGCTGTGTGACCATGACAAGTCATCTCTTCCAGCATCAGTTTTCTCATCAGTAAAATGGGAATAACAGTACCTACCTCATAGGGTTGTTGTGAAACTCAATTGAGATGGCAGATATAAAGTGCTTTGCAATTCTTAAAGCATGATATGAATGCCATCTTCATCATCAATCATTGAACAAAGGCAAAGAGAGGTGAAGCATAGGACGGGATGAGTAACTTGGTTTCATCCAGATGGTGAGAGCCTTGAATATCAATGGACTTTGGAATTTATTTTCAGGATCAAAGGACTGAGAGCTGGAAGGGACTTGGGGGTCATCTACTTCAACCTTATCTAGTCAACAAGTGAAGAAACTGAGGCCCAGAGAGATTTGCTTAAATTCACACCAACAGTAAGGATCAGAGCTGGGACCTCTGACTCAGAATTCAGGAATCTTTACACAACAAACACTAGTAGAGAGAACTCTGTTCAGATCATATCTGGAGGATTGTGTTCAGTCCTGGGCCATATCATAGGAAGGTCATTGATAAACTGGGAGATAACCGAAATGCCAAAGAGTTTCATATGAGGATTAACTGAAGCTACTGGGAGATGTTTAGCCTGAAGAGCAGAAGGCTACAAGGTGAGCTTTGAGTTTTTCAAACATAAACTTTTCTGGCATTTAAAGCCTTTTGCTACCTGACTTTAGGCAGCTAGGTGGTGCAGTGATAGGGCCTGGAGTCAGAAGAGATTCATCTTCCTGAGTCCAAATCCAGCCTCAGACTTTTATTAACTGTGTGACCCTGGGCAAGTCACTTAACCCTGTTTGCTTCTGATATGGGGAAACCGATAGGAGAAAGCACGTGGGTTCTTAGGATTCCTCTGTAAAGAATTACACTCTCGCACAAGACCTAATCAGGAATAAGAGAACAGGTTTATTGGGGTACAAGAGAAACCGGCCAGGAGGAAGGTTTTGCCAGAACAAAACGCTTTTCCCCCCCACTGACTTGTGGGGTGCCATTTTATAGGGTTTAGATGGGGGGGTGGGTAAGAGTCTCTTATTGGGTGAGGGGCTGGTGGTCTTCCCGCGTTGCACTGTGGTAGGAAGAGTCCCTCGTGAGAGATCTGGTGGTGGGTGTCAACTTTGTCCTGATGGGTCTAAGCAGTCTGCTGATGGGCGGTTCCAGGTGGTCTTCTCCTGGATTACCTCATCCAGATGCTTAGGAGGACTGGAATGTGGGGTGATGGTCCTGGAGCATGCTCAGTTCAATCTGTGCCGCTTATCTCCGTTAGGTGAGTGTGTGTGTCCTTGATTGTGTTCAAGGAGAGGCCTACTTGATTTCAAGGGAAAACCCCTGAGGTTTCAAGGAAAAGGTTCCTTGAACCCCCCAGAGAATTGTTGGGGTGACCGGGGCCCATAATCCTCCCATGACACTTCAGTTTCCTCATCTTTAATATGAACTGGAGAAGGAAATGACAAGCCATTCCAGTATCTTTGCCAAAGAAACCTTAAATACTTGCTTACGATTGATGGAGCAGTAAGAGGCTGAATGATTGGCTCAGGATTATAGAGCCATTATGCATCAGAGGCAGAACTCCAACCCAGGTCACAGTGGTGAATTGCACAGTGGATGGGATGCTAGACTTGGAGTCAGGAAGACCTGAGTTCAAATCTTGCCCTCAGACATTTACTAACTGTGTAACCCTGGGCAAGTAACGTTATCTCTGTCTGCTTCAACTATAGAATGGGGATAATAAGGGCATGTACTTCCTAGGATTATTGTGAAGATCAAATGAGATAATATTTGTAAAGCACCTAGCACAGTGCTTGGCACATAGCAGGTACTGAGGAATGCTGAGGTCAGATCTCTATCTACTGTGACACAGAGTTGTTGTTCAGTCATGTCCGACTCTTTGTGATGTCATGGACCAGGAATGTCAAGCCCTTATATGTTCCATTATCTCTTGAAATCCCTCCAAGTTCATGTTTATAGTTTTCGTGACACTATCTATCCATCTTGTCCTCTGCCATCCCCTTTTCCCTTCAACCTTTTTCAACATCAGAGTCTTTTCCCATGAGTTCTGGCTTCTTGTTATGTAGCTAAGGTATTTCAGCTTCAGCTTCAGTATTTGAACTTATTATTTTATATATAAACAGGTTTTCTCTTCCGTATAGAGTGAAAGCTTCCTGAGGGTAGGGACTGCTTCTCTTTTGTCTTTGTATCCCCAGTTCCTAGCACAGTGTCTGCCGCATAGTAGGTGCTGAATAAATGTTTGTTGATTGATTGATATGATAGCTATTTTCAAGTACTTGAAGGTGTCTCCGGGGGAGGAGAGCTTATTCCTGTTCTGCTTGGCTTCAGTGGCAGAAAAAGCAAAAAGGTAAACTTAGGCTTGAGAGGGAAGATCTTACCAACAATCAGAAGGCTCCAAAAGAGGAGCAGACTGCTTCTGGAGGTGGTGGAGGTTCATTCTCACTTGAGGTCTTCAAATGAAGGCTGGATGATTACTTGCTGGGTACAGTGTAGAGAGGACTCTTGTTCATGTATGTATGGGAATTTTTTTTTTCTGGAGGCAGTTGGGTTTAAGTGACTTGCCCAGGGTCACACAGCTAGTAAGTGTCTGAGGTTGGATTTGAATTCAGGTCCTCCTGACTACAGGGCTGATGATCTATCTACAGCACCACCTAGCTGTCCCTGAAATTGCGTAATTCTGATTTTTTTAGGCATTTGTAACGGCTGTCCTGAATCCATATCATGCTCCTGGAGGAATAGACCTCAAGACACAGGGTAGCTATGAGGGGCCAGTTTTGAGAAGCCCAGAATAATACATTCTCTAGTCAAGGCTACCCCTGGTGGGGTCTGCACCGGTCCTCAGGGGAGTGGAGGTCTGGGACTATTGGATCCCATTGTGTAATGCTTATTCTGATCCCAAATACCTATTCAGGGTAAACAAATAGCAAGACCAGGATGCAAGGGGAAAAGAAGTCCCCCTAGGGAGCAGCTAGGTGGTGCCATGGGTAAAGCACTGGCCCTGGATTCAGGAGGACCTGAGTTCAAATCCAGCCTCAGACACTTAACACTTACTAGCTGTGTGACCCTGGGCAAGTCACTTAACCCTCATTGCCCAGCCAAAAAAAAAAAAGAAAAGAAAAGAAAAGAAAAGAAAAGAAAAGAAAAAAAAGAAAAGAAAAAAAAGAAAAGAAAAGAAGTCCCCCCCCCCCCAAAGCAGCCTAGGGGAATACATGTGGGAAGGGCAGAGATGTAGTACATAATGCTAATATGGATTTGTTACATTGTAACTAGGGTGGGGTTACTAGAGCTTTGTCCCAGGAAGCTGCATTTATAAGGCAGAGAATTCAGGGGTTGATGGTATCTGCAGTCTTTCTAGAAACCCGGGTGCTTAGCATCTGATTATCGAGAATAATTAGTTAAAATGGGAAGCTGTTAAATGGTGGACTGGAGTGAGCTTCTCCCTTTCCCTCAAATCAATTAATCATTCAATTAATCAATACACATTTATTAAGTTCCAACTGGGGAGCGCCAAAAGGGAAACAGATGTACCTCCAGAAGCTTACATTCTATTGTCCCTTTTGCTCTGTGAGTGATTTCCCTGTTGCTGGGGGAGGAGAGAGGGCCCTTGTCTCTTCTTCATGGGTGGTGTTTCATCTCCCCACACCTCCAAACCAAGGTGCATTGGGTACATTTGTGAGTTGGGCCCATAGTTTGTGCTATTTTCTCTGGCTATTAAAGTTCTGTGTTGGGGCAGTTAGATGGCTCAGTGGATAGAGCACCGGCTGTGGAATCAGAAGGACCTGAGTTAAATTTTGGCCTCAGACACTTGACACTTACTAGCTGTGTGACCCTGGGCAAGTCACTTAACCCTAATTGCCTCACCAAAAAAAAAAAAAAAAGTTCTGTGTTATGGCTTTGAGCTATATATCAGCGTAAAGGCCTTTGTAGCAATAACTGGTGGGGTCATTCTTGTCACCCCCCCCACTAGTTCCACCCTTAATTACTCTTCAGTTACAGGACGGGAGCTCCATAAGGTGGGGGGGGCATTGGGGGTAATCACTTTGATTCACAAAGGATGGCATTGCCCATAGAGACTTGTGGGCCTGAAGGAGCCCCTGCTGCCCCTCTCCTTCCTCATCAAGACATAAGACACAGTGGCAGGTGTGGCTTGGCGGGGCAGGGGAGTAATTGTACATTTCATGCCTCCCTTTCAGCAGCTTCTGGGAACAGCCAGTGATTTATCTTTTTCCTGTCTATGGAGTTAATATCCTCTCTTCTCATTGACTCACTGGGTGGTGAACAGCCCCAGTGAGGGAATCAATGACCAAGGCTTCCCTCCCATCAGAACTAAAAAGCCTTCTTCCCAGCCCTGCATCCTTCTCTTGGCCCTAGGACCAAGATCAGAAGTCTGTACCTCCCAATTCACTTCAATTCAGTTAAATGCCACAAACATTGATGAAGCTCTATGGTGGAGAAGGCACCATGTTAAGCCATGGAGATAAAAAGATGAACAACCAAATGGCCCTTTCCATGAAGGGGTTTATCACATAGTAGGGGGATACAACAGATACCCAAATAAATACAATACGTAGTAGATTGTGATAGGAAAAAAGAGGAGAGGCAAGAAAGAACCTGTTGGAATTAGGGTGACAGCAATTTTCAAAAGGGGGGTTGCAGCATGAGGGAAGGCTTCATGGAAGAAGTCCCACCTGAGCTGTAGCTTGAGGGAAGAAGATTTGAACAGGCAAAGAAAAGAAGGTCGCCTGTTTCAGACACTGTATGTTGGGCAGCTTGTGAAAATGCATGAAGCGGGTGGGACAACAGAGGGCAATTCAGCTGAGGTTGAATATATACCTAAGAAGAGGGAAGGAAAGCTCTGGAGGGGACCCTATTGTCCAAAAATTAGGGTATCACTGTCTGGGGCTCATTGACATGCCAAGATCAAAGTGGCTGGGGCATAAGGTGGGGGAGAGGAGGCGGGAGAGGGAAGGAGGAAGAAACAGGAGGGAGGGAGGGAGAAAGGGATTGCAGAGGATGGAGAAAGAGGGCTGGGGAGAGTGAGCAGAACCTGTAAAGGATGAATGAATGAAGCATTAATTATGTGCTTACTATGTGCAAAGCACTGTGCTAAGTATCATAACAGACACAAAACAGAAAATGAAGATAGTCCCTTTTCTCAAGAAACTCACCTTTTTTTTTTGGGGGGGGGGGTGAAGCAATTGGGGTTAAGTGACTTGCCCAGAGTCACACAGCTAGTAAGTGTCAAATGTCTGAGGCCGGATTTGAACTCAGGTCCTCCTGATTCCAGGGCCAGTGCTCTATTCGCTGCACCACCTAGCTGTCCCAGAAACTCACATTCTAATGGAGGGAAACAAGACTTGTGGAAAGTTTCAGCTATAAGTCAGATGGGAAAAATCCTTAGGGTGTGCAGTGGCCAAGCAAATGTTAATGCCCCTACTTTAAGGTCATCGCCACCAATAAAACTCGATTAGACTCTGGTGATAAGAACTTTCTTTTAGGAGCCTTCAGTAGCTGTGGCTATAGTTCCTGCCCGAGCACTGAAGCACTGGAGTAAGTTCCAGTAAGTCTAAATGTGAGTAAGTCTAAGTGTGAGTACCATGGGCTGTGGGTGGGTGTGTCTGGAGGGGAGCGCCCCGATTACTCCTCCTTTTCCAGGTAGGTACAAGTAGTTTTAGCTGGTCGTAACAAAGCCCTGGATCCCCAAAATGCTGAGAAGAGGGAATTTCTAACTGCGCCGTTCTTGGCTGCATTCCTGTGCTGAGCTCAGGCACAATCTTTCTCTTAGCCCTGCCCTCCTGCTCAGACCCCCAGCGAACACACCAAAGTGTGATTATTTGGTCAGTTTATGTACCTTATCTTTTTTTTTTTTTTTTTGGTGAGGCAATTGGGGTTAAGTGACTTGCCCAGAGTCACACAGCTAGTAAGTGTCAAATATCTGAGACCGGATTTGAACTCAGGTACTCCTGACTCCAGGGCCAGTGCTCTATCCACTGCGCCACCTAGCTGCCCCTTGCACCTTAGCTTTTGCCGGAAGCATCTTCACCTGGACCCCATCACCCTCCCTTCTCTCAGGGCTGTCAGTTAACAACTCGATGAGAGTGAATAGCCTTCTGGGTGTCTCAGGGTTCCGTACTAAGTGACTGGGAGTGGAAGGGGGTAGATAGAAGAGATGCTTGATCTTTGAATTTATAATCCCATTTTACATAGGAGTCTCCTCCAGAGGAAGTGACTTGCTAAGGCCACAGAATGAATTAATGACAGCGCTAGAATTAGAACCCGGGTTTCTTGAGTTCCAGTCCAGTGCGTTTCCCACTAAATTACAGCAATCGTAGCTGTAGAAGGAAGAGAGGAAGGAATCGGACATTTATTAAGTGCTTACTATGTTTTAGGCATTATGCTAAACATTGGCTATATTAAATAAAAAGAAAAAACAATTGTAAAGTTACAGTCCCTGACCCCAAGGAGTTTACATTTTAATAAGGGAAGAGAATATACAATAGGGAGCATTGGGTACTTAAGCTGACTCTGTAATGGATTAGAAACCTCACAAAACTTTTTTTTTTTTTAGGGGAGGGGTTTTTGACATTTTTATGTCTTTGACCCCTTGGGCAGTCTGGTGATACATATGGACCCCTTCTCAGAATTTTTTTTTTTAAATTTAGTGAGGCAATTGGGGTTAAGTGACTTGCCAGTTGGGGTTGAGTGTCACACAGCTGGTAAGTGTTAATTGTCTGAGGCTGCATTTGAATTCAGGTCCTCCTGAATCCAGGGCCAGTGCTCTATCCACTGCACCACCTAGCTGCCCCAGAAAAATGTTTTTAAATGCATAAGATAAAATACGTAGTATTACAAATGAAACCAATTATATCAAAATATTTTTAAAGATTCAAATTCATGGACCTCCTAAAATCCAGGTTAAGAACCACTCTTTTTTTTTCTTCTTTTTTGCGGGGCAGTGAGGGTTAAGTGATCTGCCCAGGGTCACACACAGCTAGGAAGTGTCAAGTGTCTAAGGCTGGATTTGAACTCAGGTCCTCCTGAATCCAGGGCCAATGCTCTATCCACTGCACCACCTAGCTGCCCCCAAGAATCCTTCTTTTAGAGTTATAAGATCATTTAGTCTCTTTCTAGCTATAGGGAACTTGAGCAAAGGAGACATCAGATTGGTCTAGGGTTAATCCAAGAGGGCTTCTTGGTGGAGTGTGGTTTTTGAACCCAGAATGGCAGGCTCTGGGGGATGTGGATATAGATGGGTGAAGAGTGGGAGGGGGTTAATCCATGACGGCTTCTGGTAGTTTTTGAATACAGAATAGTAGGGTCTGGGGAGTGTATGGGTAAGGATAGGCAAAGAAATGGAGGATATAGGGCAGCTAGATGGCGCAGTGGATAGAGCACCGGCCCTGGATTCAGGAGTACCTGAGTTCAAATCCGGCCTCAGACACTTAACACTTACTAGCTGTGTGACCCTGGGCAAGTCACTTAACCCCAATTGCCCCGCAAAAAAAAAAAAAAAAAAAAAAAAGAGAAATGGAGGATACATGGGGGGAGGTTTGGGAACAGGGGATGGGGGCCTGTGTGAGGCTATAGAGATGGGAGTCAGTAGAACAGAAATACTATTATCTTTTTTTCTGGTTGCTGTATGAAACTTTAATACATTAGACAAGTACCAAAAAACAACAACAAAAAGCTACAATTGCAATCATTATTTCAGACAAGATAATTTAAAAAGTCTGCATTTCAAGAAGAATGAACAGAGGAACAAAGATTTAAAGGACATGAAATAATCTCATTACCAAAGATGTATGTATCAAATGGCAAAACATAGCAATTCAATAAAAAATACTAAAAATTGCAAAACAAAACCCCCCTACAGCTAGCAATGCAATTTTGGGAAATACCAATGATCCCTTTTATTTTATGTTATTTTTTTTGGGGGGGGGTTTGCAGGCAATGAGGGTTAAGTGACTTGCCCAGGGTCACACAGATAGTAAGTGTCTGAGGCCGGATCCGAACTCAGGTACTCCTGAATCCAGGGCCAGTGATTTAACCACTGCTCCATCTAGCTGCCCCCCCCATGATCCCTTTTAAAAGCTATATAAATTAACAGTGATATAAACAAAAATGAAATCACAGAGCTGAACAGACTGTTCGAAAATTAGAAGTACAATTTTTTGGGGGGGGCGGGGCAATGGGGGTTAAGTGACTTGCCCAGGGTCACACAGCTAGTATGTGTCAAATGTCTAAGGCCGAATTTGAACTCAGGTCCTCCTGAATCCAGGGCCGGTGCTCCATCCACTGCACCACCTAGCTGCCCCCGAAGTACAATTTTTTTTTGTTTTTCATTCCTGTCCAAGTCTGTGACCCCATTTGTGATTTTCTTGGCAAAGATACTGGAGTGGTTTACCAAGGAATACTATTATCTTGACTAGAATGGAGACTCCGTGATGGGCAACGGTAACAGTGCTGGTGACATGGGGCAAGGTGGCTGGTGAATAGGTTTTCATGGCCAGGATCCAGGGAGGGGGGATTCACTGCTGGGCCTCAGTGGAGGAATGGCACAGGGGGAACAGAAACAGCAGAGAGATGGCCCTAGGATGGAGCTGGATGAAGTTGTCAATTCTTCCCCATGGGCTCACATCAGCTCAAGTTGAAACTGAAGGGCCCGGGAAATGAGCCCTAATGGGAGCTGACTCATAGCCAGAGGACGCCATCTGCTACAATGGAGTCTGGGGAGGAGATGGCAGTTTCCCTGTTTCTGGGCCTGAGGCCTCGGAAAACTAGAGTTGTGAGCCTGAGTCAGGGCAGACTCTGCATTTATGTTTCTTTCTCTGTGTCTTAATGCTGCCCTTAGCAGGTGAGAGTTCTTGAGTGGGAAGCACAGGCAAACCTGGGAGTAGACCCAGGAGGTGAATAATCCGGGAGCTGGGAGTTGGCTGGGACCTGAGGGGTGTTGAAATCCTCAAGAGAACGGGGAGTCAGCAAGAGGCCCGGGTGCCACCCTCCCCAGCTGGGTATATAAAGGCTGTAGCGACCAAAGGCAGCATCATTCATCCTTTTCCATCCTCTCTGAGCACTTCTCTGAGCTCTCTCTGTCTTTCCAAACACTCCACTCTCTCTCTTGATACCATGACTTCCTGCAGCAGACAGTTCACCTCTTCCAGCTCCATGAAGGGCTCTTGTGGGCTTGGAGGTGGCTCCAGCCGGGTCTCCATCCTGGGTGGAGGCTCCTGCAGAGCTCCTAGTGCCTATGGGGGTTCAGGCTTTGGGGGTATGTCAGTGACAAGCTCCCGCTTCTCCTCTGGAGGGGCCTGTGGCCTGGGAGGAGGCTATGGTGGTGGCTTCAGCAGTGGCAGCAGCTTTGGTGGAGCCCTGGGCAGTGGCTTTGGTGGAGGTTATGGAGGTGGGGCTGGTTTTGGTGGTGGCTATGGTGGTAGCTTTGGTGGTGGCTATGGGGGTGGCTTTGGTGGTGGTATGGATGGCCTCCTGGCTGGTGGAGAGAAGGTGACCATGCAGAACCTCAATGACCGGCTGGCCAGCTACCTGGACAAAGTGAGGGCCCTGGAGGAGGCCAACACTGACCTGGAGGTGAAGATCCGGGACTGGTACCAGAAGCAGAGGCCAACTGAGGACAAGGACTATAGCCCCTACTACAGGACCATTGAGGACCTCAAGAACAAGGTAGGCCTCACCTGGTACTCCTACCTGTCTCTCATCTAATCTCATCTCTGGGATCTGGAGCAGAACTGAACATAAACAGACAAAAAAAGAGATCATAAGAGATTACAGGCTCATAAATTTGGAGGTAGAAGAGAACTCAGTAGCTGGTTGGGCCAACCCCCTCATTCTTTTTTTTTTTGGTGAGGCAATTGGGGTCAAGTGACTTGCCCAGGGTCACACAGCTAGTAAGTGTCTGAGGCCGGATCCGAACTCAGGTACTCCTGAATCCAGGCCCGGTGCTTATCCACTGGGCCATCTAGCTGCCCCCCCCCTCATTCTTCATATGAGGAAATGAAGGCCCAGAAATATGAAGTAACTTTTCCTAGGTAGTAAAGTAGCAGAATTGAGGTTTGAACTCAGGTCTTATACTGTATCCAATTCTTGTCCCATTGTGTTGTCTTCATACTTCCGAGTAGGGGATAACGAATAACCCAGCCCCTATCAGCCCTAGGGAGTTGTACCTTTTCTCAGTGGGAGCGAAGGATCATAGACTTGGAGCTGAAAGGGACCATCTAGTGGAAGCCCCTCATTTTACAAATGAAAAATTGAGAAGTTAAGTGATTTTCCCAGCTGGGGTCATATAGCTAATACCTGAGTTGGAATCTGAACCTAGATCTTCTTGGCTCCAAGTTCAGCACACTATATACATGCTGCTTTTCATCCTTCTTAAATGCTCAGGTGCAAGCCAGGAAGGTGGGAAGGGGAGGAGGTGTGTTCATCTAGTCTCTCAGAACATTCCTTGTATTCTGAAATAGCCTATCCTTGAGCATGGCAAGAAGTGAGCATTTCTTGACCCGGAGGAGATTATTTTCAGTGTGTAGCTGAGGCTTTTCCCTTCTGGCCTCACTAAAATAGGTCTTTCCTGAGCTTAGGGATGGGTGGTCAGCAGAGGGGACTGGTGGACCTTAAGGCTGACCAGGCTCTGATGGGTTATTTTCCTCTACCTAGATCTTAGTAGCTACAACTGAGAATGCCCAGATTGTGCTGCAGATTGATAATGCTAGGCTGGCTGCTGATGACTTCAGAAACAAGTGAGTAGAAGCTCCAAGTCTTGGACGCCGGCATATCTGGGAGGACACAGGTTGGGTGGTAGGAGATGTCTGCTCCTGCCATTTCTAAAACACAGGGAAGGACAGAGGACAGAAGGATCTGGACTGCTCCTGAGTGGCCACTTACCTCTCCCCTCTTTCCTTTCCAGATATGAGCATGAGTTGGCCCTGAGACAGACCGTGGAGGCTGACATCAATGGCCTGCGCAGGGTACTGGATGAGTTGACCCTGGCCAGGACTGACCTGGAAATGCAGATTGAGAGCCTGAAGGAGGAACTGGCCTACCTGAAGAAGAACCATGAGGAGGTGAGGCCTCTGACCCACGGACAAGGTTGGGGAGTAGGGGAACTCAGAGAAAATCTTTCTTTTAGGTGAACCAGCTTCAGTGTGTGTGGTGGGAGTAGTGAGGAGAGGGAGAAGGTTCAGTTAACATCCAAAAAGGGGGGTCTGGCCTCCCCCATAACATAGTACACAGTCGACAGAATCTCTCTTCATCAACAGGAGATGAGGGCTCTGCGGGGTCAGACCGGTGGTGATGTCTCTGTGGAGATGGATGCTGCCCCTGGTATCAACCTGAGCCAAGTGCTGTCTGACATGCGTGACCAGTATGAGCAAATGGCCGAGAAGAACCGCAGAGATGCTGAGGCCTGGTTCTTGAGCAAGGTGGGTGCCCATACTTTTTGAGCCCCTGGAGATGGAATGAGTTTACCTCCAGATGCCTTTTGGACTGCCCCCTCTCGAACATCCTGGCTTTTTTTTTTCCTGTTTTAGACAGAGGAGCTCAACCGGGAAGTAGTCTCCAACAGCGAACTGGTCCAGAGCGGCAAGACCGAGATCTCTGAGCTGCGGCGAAGCCTTCAGAGCCTGGAGATCGAACTGCAATCCCAGCTCAGCATGGTGGGTGAACCAGGTCTCCTAGTAACATGGGTCACTGAAGACCATTCATTCCTACTCAGCCCCTAACTTTGTAGAAGAAACTGAAGTTCAGATGGAAACAGTCTTCTTTAGGGGTAATGGGGGGGAAACTCATTTCAATTCACCTCAACTCACTAAGCATTCATCAAAGTAGCAGACTCGTGCTAGGCAATGGGGTAGAGAGACAGAAACAAAAACAATTCTTGCCCTCAAGAGGCTTATGGGAGAGATCTTATTTAAATCTATTACCCAAGCCTTGGAGGAGGTGTCTTGTTTGAGGTAGTAAATAGTAGACCCAGGATTCAAATCTAGACCCTCTGACACCAAATTCTGTACTTGATAAGTACTATTCATTCATTCATGCAACTACCCAACTATCCATTCATTCATCCTTCTACATTCTTTCCTCTTTTTCTTTCCTTTCTTTTTTTCCTTCTGTCTTTCCTTTTTTTTCTTTCTTACTATCATCACATAACTTTTCTATCTTCACCACCACCACCTTCATCAACAACAATAACATTACCTCACAGATAGTTTCTATCTATTTAATTTTGTTTTTAAAACACTGCCTAAGGAGCAGGTAGGGTAGGTATTGTTAATTCCATTTTATAGATAGGGAAAAAACCCAAGGCCTAGAGAGGTGAGGTCGTTTGCTCAAGTTGGAGGCATAACTGAGTTGGGTATAGAATCTCATCCTCCCTCTCAATGGTGCAGGCCCCCAGGGCCTTGGAGGGGTGACTCACTATTACTGAATGCCTTGTCTTTTTTCCTCTCTCCCCCTCTCAGAAAGCCTCTCTGGAAAGCAGCCTGGAAGAGACCAAGGGCCGCTATTGCGTCCAGCTGTCCCAGATCCAGGGGCTCATCAGCAGCGTCGAGGAGCAGCTGGCTCAGCTCCGCTGTGAGATGGAACAGCAGAACCAAGAATACAAGATCCTCCTGGACGTGAAGACCCGCCTGGAGCAGGAGATCGCCACCTACCGCCGCCTGCTGGAGGGAGAGGATGCCCAGTGAGTGACCAAGTCCCTCTCAGCCGGATGCCCCCTCCTTGACCAACACCCATTTTTCTGGATTTCCTTTACCCGTAAAGCCTTATTCTAACGGTTATACTTTTTCCTTTGCTTGCAGTCTTTCTTCTCAGCATACATCTAGCCAGTCCTCTCACTTCTCTCAGGAAGGTAAGGTTCTTTGGCCTTTGTCTGAACACCTGGGTCTCCCTCTTACAGTCCATAGACTCCTAGGTTATCTGAGCTGGAAGGGTCCTTAGAGGATCTAGGGGTTCTTAACCTTGAATTGTGCTGGAGGGCAGTCTGGTGAAACCTATTACACCCACCTCAGAATAAGGTTATTAAATGCATAAAATACAGAAGAAATCAAAGAAAACCAGTTATATCGAAATACAGTTATCAAAAAACATTTTTTAAAAAGCTCACGGACCTGAGGTTAAGAACTTCTGATTCTAGTCCAATCTCTTCATTTTGCAGAAGAGGAAACTGAGTCTCAGAGAGGTCAACTGACCTGCTTTTTGGTGATATGGTGACTAAAGGGCATAGCTGGAACTCAAACTGAGTTCTCTTGACTATTGGTTTACTGCTCTTTCCTTATTTTATTGAGGAGAACACCAAGGCCCATATGGGTACTGCTTCCTTTGGGGGTGGTGGGGAAAACCTCGTTTGATTTTTATGAGTCTTTGAGAAAGGCTTACTTGAAATTTTTCTCCAGTTTATTAGGTCAGAGAGAGGGGGGCCCAGCAGGACCTTTTCTCTCCCCACCCCCTATTCAATCTCTGGCTCTGTGGGCTCCTCTCACTTTTTATCTTCTCCCTCATTGTAGGACACTCTGGCCGCCAGACCGTGACCACCACCCACAGCCAAAGCCAGCGTTCCAAGCACTAACCGGTGCTACCTGTCATAGCTGGACTGCAGGCCTAGTCTCCTGTCCTTCCTCCTGGCTCAGCCAGCCACTCTTACCTCCTGATGGTGGTGAGGGGCTGGCCTCCAGGACTCATGGGCCTGGGGACTTCTACTGCTTTATTGCATTCCCACTCTCTCTCTCTCTTTTCCCCCCTGTCCCTTCCTCCCATGGTTGTCTAATAAAGCTGGCTTTCTGGTTATTGCAAACTTCAGTTTGGTTTTCATTACTGAGAATGGGAGGGAAGGATTGTGGACAAGATTCAGCTTATATCTGTCTGGTCAGCTAGGTGGCCCAGTTGAAGTCAGGAAGACTTATCTTCCTGAGTTTAAATCTTCCTAGCTGTGTGGCCCTGGGCAAGTCCCTTAACCCTGTTTGCCTCACTTCCTCATCTGTAAAATGAGTTGGAGAAGGAAATGGCTAACCACTCTAATATCTTTTCCAAGAAAATCCCAAATGGGGTCATGAAGAGTTGGACATGACTGAACAACAATAATTTGGTCACTCAGTTGCTTATTGGTGGGAAGAAGTTGTATGGGTGACCCAAATGGGTAGGACTGTCCCTGGGAGAGGATGGTAGTTCATGTCTGTGGTAAAATAACTACCTGGGAGGGAAAATCACAAAGGGGGGAGTGACTCTAATGGGAGATCGGAAGGTGACATGGTCTCTGCTCTGATGATGTTGATGATGGTAATTGTGTGTGTGTGAGATGGATTGATATTTATACCAGATGGGAGCCTCTCCCTGAAACAAATCTCAGGGTCCCCCAAAGCAGGGATCTCAGGGAACTTCATCTTACCCTAATGGTCATATCTTTGAGATCAAGGGTTAAATAGTGAGTGTTAGAGCCAGAAAGGACTTTTGAGCGCATCTAGACCCATGTCTGCTTTATTCTTTTGAAACAGGTGAGAGTGAGGCCTAGACAAGGTGCAGGATGACAGAATTTAGCTGTGGAAGGGACCTTAGCAACCAGTTCAATTCTCTCACAGGAAACTGAGGCCCAGAGACAGGAGGTGACTTGTCAAAGGTCACACAATGTGTTAGAAATGAGGGTGAGGTCTTCTGGGACTGACTCAGGCTTGCACATTCCATGGGCCAGACCGGAGTCAGGGAGAGGACTTTTCTCAGGTGACAGCAAGACTGATCAGTTAGTGACTCAGTCGCAACTCACTCCTCATTCTTTCCCGACTAGCTCCTTTGCACAGAAAACTGTATTCAGTGCTTGCAAAATACAAAGGAAAGAAGAAATACAGCCCCCACCCTCTGGGTGCTCCCAGTCTGGTGAGAAAGACACATTATCCACCTCAAGGGAGAGCCTAGTCTAATGAGAAAGACATTCATTCATTTATTTGCTCATTCATTCATGTGTTCATTTAATAAATGTTAAATAAGTGCCCACTGGATGTAGACAACTATCTTAGGTGCTAGGGGAGATGCAAAGTTTGGCTAAGACCTTGTACCTGCCTTCAAGGAACTTACAATCTAGTGAGAGGTAGAGAGGCAGGCATAGATAACTATAAAACAAAAGAAAGCTAAAGTGGAACATCAGGATATTGAGCATATTGTGAAGATTAGTATCCACATTGGCAAGTATTAGATAAAAGGAAATACACAAATACCATTAGGAATGCAGGGAAGGCCATTCAGAGGGAGAGAGCAACTGATAAATTTATTATAGATATCTGAATGTTAAAAGTCCTTAAACTTATTTAATTTATTTAAATTTATTAAACTTATTTAAACCTTTAGGTTTACTTGGAGCAGCTAGGTGACACAGTGGATAGAGTGCAGGGCCTAGAGTTAAGAACACTCATCTTCATGGGTTCAAATCCAGCCTCAGACACTTACTAGCTGTGTGACCCTGGGCAAATCATTTCACCCTGTTTGCCTCAGATTTCTCAACTGTAAAAAGAGCTGGAGAAGGAAATGACAAACCCCTCCAGTATCTTTGCCAAGAAAACCTCAAATAGGGGCACAAAGACTCAAACACAACTGAAAACTGACTGAACAACAACAAATAAGTTTAATTAATTCTTCTATTGTTTTAAAGTGAAGGTCACAATAAATTATTGTCTAAAATCCACTTTCTGGCTGAGGTATGTTAAAGAGAAAGGAGCTAGAAGTGGGTTGTCTAAGATCACTCTGGTAGTAGCAGGAATTATTTGAGGGATGTATTTTCTTTTTCTTCTTTTTTTTTTTGGTGAGGCAATTGGGGTTAAGTGACTTGCCCAGGGTCACACAGCTAGTAAGTGTTAAGTGTCTGAGGCCAGATTTGAACTCAGGTCCTCCTGACTCCAGGGTCAGTACTCTATCCACTGCGTCACCTAGCTGCCCCTTCTTCTTGTTCTACTTCTTCCTTCCTTCCTTCCTTCCTTCCTTCCTTCCTTCCTTCCTTCCTTCCTTCCTTCCTTCCTTCCTTCCTTCCTTCCTTCCTTCCTTCCTTCCTTCCTTCCTTCCTTCCTTCTCTTCTTTCTTCTCTCCTCTTTCCTCTTCCTTCTCCTTTTCCCTCTTCTTTTTCTTTTGAGGTGATGGAAAAATGGTAAATGTATTAGATGGTTCTTCATACAGCATCTTCCCTTTGGGCAGAGGGTAGGGTTATTGCTCTCTCCCTTGTCACCCAGAAAACAGAGGGAATTCTATCAAGTTTATTGTAGAGCTGCCCAAACACACAGGAGTAACTAGAACACACCAAGGGTTGTGGAGGGGTGATAAATGTAGGATCCCTGAAGGAATGGAGGATCTCACCAGAAATAAGATAGACATGTTTAAATTTATCTATGTAAGTCCCAAGTGTGGAAGTTCTGGGTGGCAAGTTACAAATATGTAGTGAAGGGGAGACCTTCCCAAGGAACTGGGCACTTATGCCTTTGGCTACAGGAGGAGGGATGCATAGTTACATATGCTCCAATTCAATCCTCATTACACATTATAAAAGTAAAAGGCTTTTGTTAAAATGAAATACACCTGAACAGAAAAAAAAAATGCTAAATGAAAGTGATGAAAGCTGATTATCCAAAATATCTTTTAAAACATGCAAATGTTTTTAATCACAAATTTTTATCTAAAATTTATATAAGTAAAAAATTAAATATGTTTTCAATAATCAGATTATAATCAGCAAGTGGTCCAAAGGTACAGACCCTCTAGAAGAGGTGGCGGAGCGTAATTATATCTGAAGAGAAAGGCGTGATGAAAGACAGTTTGGGTGCAAACCAAAAAAGGGAGAAACACGTAGAGAAAGATTTTTGACTCAACACAAGGAAAAATTTCCTAATAATGAAAGCTATATAGAAATTGACTAGACTGCCTTGGGGGTTAGCGAGCTCCCTGTAGCTGCTTGTATTAAATGGAGAGGTTTTTTTATTCAGGTATTGCTTGGACTAGAAAAGCACTGAAGTCCCTTCCAATTTAAGGATTCCATGATTTTGGATCATGTTCCCAAAGAGATTACCTTGGAATGTGGGTGAGACATAGGAACCTCTTTGATCAGGGAGACCTTCTGATTGGCTGAGAGTGAGCCTTATAAGGTTTGTAGAATTAGTGAATGAACTTGATGCAAAACACCCAGCTAGGCCAATTCTAAATTGGCTTGGGGTGTTTCTGGTGTGCAAAATACCCTTTTATTTTGGGGGCCTGGGAGGGAACCAAATACTGCAGGCATAAGAAAGGATTGTGGATCACACTAAATCTGAAGATACAAAGTTATATGGAATATTTTAAATTTAGTTGTCATCCAGTCTGAGATTGGAGAGTGTTTAATATTTTTTTTTTTTTGGTGGGGCAATGAGGGTTAAGTGACTTGCCCAAGGTCACACAGCTAGTAAGTGTCAAGTGTCTGAGACCGGATTTGAACTCAGGTACTCCTGAATGCAAGGCCAGTGCTTTATCTACTGCGCCATCTAGTTGCCCCAATAAGAAATTTAAAAAGTATATATATATATATATATATATATATATATATATATATTTTGGTTTGTTTTGTGAGGCAATGAGAGTTAAGTGATTTGCCCAGGGTCACACAGCTAGTAAGTGTCAAGCGTCTGAGACCGGATTTGAACTCAGGTCCTCCTGAATCCAGGGCCAGTCCTTTATCCACAGCACCACCTAGCTGCCCCCAAGAGTGTTTAATCAATCAATCAATCTATCTATCTAATCCGATCTTATCTATCTATCTAATCTTATCTATCTGTCTGTCTATCTAGACATGTCTCTCTCTCTAAACTTTACCCTTGGATTTTTAGTGTAAGGGAAGGAATTTCTCTGCCCTTTCTTCTCCCTTGCAGCAGCTATGGTGGCTACATAAACATGCCAGTGAGAGGATGTGCTTTTCCAAAGGAGCTTGAGATTGCATTCAAGTCTCTAGATGTTTCATCTGTTTCGTATTTATTTCTCTGAATGGTGACTGAACATTGATCTTGAGATGGATGTTTGTAGCTTTGGTGGCTACTTCCTGACCTTAGGAGATCCAAAGTCATTGAGAAATCCATGTACTGCTTGGCCAGTGGGAAGTGCTTTCTGTAGCTTGAAGAAGATGACCACTGCTAGGACTGTAAGTTACATGAGCTTGGCTGGCCAGACTATATGAGCCTTGTGTTGCTGTTCAGACAACAAACACATATCTCAGGTGAATGTGAAACAACTGTTCATTGGTCCCATAAGTATACTGGAAGTCTTTCTTATCTCCCAGGAGAGTATAATAGGAGAGATAGGTTATTCTTCAGGGCAGCTGGGTGGTGTAGTAGATAGAGTGCTAGGCCTGTAATCAGGAAGACTCATCTTCCTGAGTTCAAATCTGGCCTCAGACACATAAACTGTGTGACCCTAAGCAAGTCACTTTACCCTATTCGTCTCTGTTCCTCATCTATAAAATGAGCTGGAGAAGGAAACGGCAGAACACTCCAGTATCTCTGCCAAGAGAACCCCATATTGGGTCATGAAGAAGCAGATGTGACTAAACAACAAACAGGTTATTCTTCATATTTTAGATATTCATCAGTATGCTATTGTGAATCTTTTGTATTTAAGTATTTATTTTGTGGTAGAGGAAATAAATAACTACCCTGTATGTGATATTTACTATTTTGTATATTTAATAACTTTTCTAGAAAGGACATCTGTTAACTATTTTTGGAGAGACCTAGTCATTAGCTATAACTAAGATCTATTTAAAAGACAGCTAGATGGCTTAGTAGATACAGCACTGGGCCTGGAGTCAGGAAGACCTGAGTTCAAATCCTGTCTCAGACACTTACTAACTGGGCAAGTCATTTACCCACTTAATTGTATGGTCCATGGGATCATGAAGAGTTGGACATAACTGAACAACAACAACAAAATTCTATTTGAGAGATTCTCCCTGGGACTTCAGGCTAAGAGAAAGGAATAGGATAAAAAATGATTTTTCTCTTTGGGAGTCAGACTTGCCACCCACGCTCCCCTAGGACAGAACCCAATCCATATAATTCCAGAGCTAGGACCCTGAATAGAACATTCTCCTCAACCCCTCCCCTTCTGCCACAAATGATACAGGCATAGAGGACATGCCAAAGCATGGAGGTGGGAGATTGCATGTCACATATGGGTAACAGCATTTGGCCAAGTTGGTTAGAGTGTAGAATACATGAGGGGGAGTAATGTATCATCAGCTAATGCTAACCTTTGAACCAGATTCTGAAGGACTTAAACACCAAACAGGGAAATTTTTATTTTATCTCAAAGGCAACAGGTGATTATTTGTTACATGTTTTTCCCCACCTCTTTTAAATTGTGGGGTGTGTGTGTGTGTAAGAGATGGGGTTAGTAGTAATTCCTCCCCCCCAAAAAAAAAGAAGAAAGAAAGGCCATTGAAATATTTTATACAGAGGGGTATGGAATGGAGTTCAGAAGGAAGTCCAATCAAACAGGACAGTTTTGAAAGTAATGGCTTATGTGACAAAAAAAGAAATTGATAAATGTTGGAAGGGATTGGGAAAATTGGGACACTAATGCACTGTTGGTGGAGTTGTGAACTCACCTACTCATTCTGGAGAACAATTTGAAACTATTCCCAAAGGGCTATCAAACTGCACATCCAGCAATACTACTGCTAGATCTGTATCCCAAAGAGATAAAAAAGGGGAAAAGGACCTATTTGTACAAAAATATTTATAGCAGCTCTTTTTATGGTGGCTAGGAAATTGGAAATCAGGGGGATGCCTATCAACTAGGGAATGGCTAAATGAGCTGTGGTATATGATTGTGGTTGAATATTATTGTGTTATAAGAAATGACAAGCAGGTAGATTTCAGAAAAATTTGGAATATGAACTGATATGAAATGAAGTAAACAGAACCAGGAGAACTTTGTACAATATTGTATGATGAAGTATGAATGACTTAGCTATTCTCAGCAATACAATGATCCAAGATAATCCCAAAGGATTTACGATGATCAGCCTCAAGAAAAAGAACTAATGTCTGAATATAGACTGAAGCATACTATTTTTCATTTTCTTTTTTTTTGTTTGAATCTCTTTATACAAATAAATAATATGGAAATGTTTGAAATGATTGCTCATGTATAACCAATATCAGATTACTTACCATCTCAGGGAGAGGGGAGGGGAGGGGAGAGGAGGGAGGGAAAGATAGAATTTGGAACTCAAAAATTTAAAAAATGTTTAAAAATTATGTAAAATTACATGTAAAAACATGTAATTGGGGGAAAATAAAATATTACTAAAAAGAAAGTAATGACTTGAATTTATTATATCCTTAAAAGCAAGCAGCATGTGGGGCAGCTAGATGGCATAGTGGATAAAGCACTAGCCCTGGATTCAGGAGGACCTGAGTTCAAATCCGGGCTCAGACACTTGACACTTACTAGCTGTGTGATCCTGGGCAAGTCACTTAACCCTCATTGCCCTGCAAAAAACAAAAACAAAAAAACAACCAAGTGGCATGAAAAAGAGATTCATGGTTTCATGTATAATCTAATTTTTTTGGTTTATTATATATATATATATAAATAAATATATAAAAATATAAATAAATAAATATATATATATACATATATGCACACACATGTATGTATATATATATATGTATATATATATATATATTTGTTAAGTTTGGAACAAAAGTACTTTTTTTTTTTGTGGGGCAATTGGGGTTAAGTGACTTGCCCAGGGTCATATAGCTAGTAAGTGTTAAGTGTCTGAGGCCAGATTTGAACTCAGGTCCTCCTGAATCCAGGGCCGGTGCTCTATCCACTGCGCCACCTAGCTGCCCCAACAAAAGTACTTTTAGAAAGTGGTATGCAAATATGAAAAAATACAGTAGGGAATCACTGAAGCTTCTTGAGCAGAGGAGTGACTAGGTTGGAACTATGTTTTGGGATCATCAACTTAGTGGTTACATGGAAGTTGGATTGGAGAATAGAGAGACTGGATAAGGGAAGACTAATTAGAGACTAATTAATTAGGCTCTTCCAATGCAATTGAGCCATTTAAAACTGAGACCCTTTCTAAGGTGTGGAATATTTCTTTTAGATCTGAAAGGCTCTCCCCTTTATTTTAACGTCTGTCTTTTATCCCTTCCAACCTTCAGCCCTACTGAAGTACAAGTGGGGCCCAGCATCTCCTTCTATCTGTCATCACTGGTATATTGTTCAGAATTTTCTGTGGTGCCTCCTTAATGGTGTCATGGGGTGAGGGTGAAGGGGAGAGAAGATTGCAAAACACAATATTGTTGAGGTACTAAAGATTTAGGAGCCAACCTGGAGGGGAGAAAAGCAGCTGGTCCCCTTGGGGGAGAGGTTTGGAATTTTAATACCTTGTTTATCTTTCTACTTCTTGAAGTAAAGGGACCTAAACTGTAATGTGAATGCATTCTTCCTTTGGATCACATGAATTGGAAGAGATAAGCATCTTAATGGGAGGTGAAACTCAAGCTGGGTTATTTCTCAGTAACTCAATTAGGGACATAATGAACAGAACTTGATAGATTTTGGAAATATTATACTCTAACAATTCTTTTAAATTAAAAAAAAAAAAGAAGGGATTCTTAAACTTTCTTATGCCCTGGACCCGTTGGGAAGTTTGGAGAAACTTATAGACCCCTTTTCAGAATAATGTTTTTAAATGCATAAAATAACATGCATAGGATCAAAAAAGAAACCAATTAATTATATTGAAGTATAGTTCTCAAAAGGGGCAGCTAGGTGGTGCTTCAGTGGATAGAGCACAGGGTCTGAAGTCAAGTTGACTCATTTTCCAGAGTTCAAATCCGGCCTCAGACCCTTCCTACCTGTGTGACCCAATTTCCTTAACCATGTCTACCTTGGTTTCCTCATCTGTAAAATGGGCTAGAGAAGGAAATGGCAAATCAGGCCAGTATCTTTGCCAAGAAAACCTCAAATGGGGTCACAAAGAATTGGACGCAACTGAACAACAACAACAACAATGACAAAGTTATTGAAATATATTTTTTTGGGGCAGGGCAATGGGGGTTAAGTGACTTGCCCAGGGTCACACAGCTAGTAAGTGTCAAGTGTCTGAGGCTAGATTTGAACTCAGGTCCTCCTGACTCCAGGACTGGTACTCTATCCACTGCGCCACCTAGCTGCCCCTTATTGAAATATTTTAAATACAAATTCACAATCCTGCAGTTAAGAAGCCCAGGTCTAGAAGAACCCACACCAAGGTAAGACTGTGTGGGGGGACATAGCAGTTAGGACAACTATCTAACCTTTGAGACGTGTGTGTGTGTGTGTGTGTGTGTGTGAACTCTATTTTTTCTACCTCCTTTGCCATTTCTCTAGCTTCTAACACTTCCCTTCCCTCAAAAACAGCCTTTCACTTTTTATGTACATACTTCCACATGTATATGTGGTCTCCCTGGGTAGAATGTGAGCTCTTCAAGGGCAGGTACCATTTCATTTTTGCGCATAGCACAGTGCCCAGCCCAGAGCAAGAGCTGAATAAAGGTATAAACTTATTGATTGAATGATTGATTATAATTTCTACTTCTATAAAAAGAGAGTTTGGGCTAGAAATTCTCCATATTCCTTTTTGACAATAGATAGCTCCCGTGACAGGCCAAAGGTTGGATCTTTCATGGAGTATATGGAGCCAGAAGACTGAAGCCTGATAATTGTGGATGTGAAAAGTGAAAAGAGAGAAGCTGCTAGAGAAAGATGTGGAGGAGAGAGAAGTAGTAGTGATGCTGCCTTGGCTCAGAGGGCAGGGGTAGCCACCTTTCTCTGTCACTGTTTTGTCACAGCCACATGGGTCTGGGACTTGGAAGAGACATAAGACATAGTATCTACTCAACACATATGGTCAAGGAAGATGAACTAAAAGTTCTCAAAATCAGAACTGCCGATGGTTACAGGTATAAGGGGCTGGGGGTGGGGTGGAGGGGAGTGTTTTTGGTGCTAAGACGGCTTTGTCTCCCAATGCCACCTCAGCCTGGGGTGGCGGAATAGAGACAAGACTTAATTGAGTTCCTCATAGCTTTGGTCCTACTAAGGGCAGTGTGAAGCTCCTGGCTTTAGCTGGATTGGAGTTGTGGGGCCAGGCTTCCTCAGGGTGAAATGCAGCCCAGATTCCTAGACTCCTGGATTCTTATGGCTTGAGCCCTTAGCCTACATTGGAGACTCCAGTCCCTGCACCTAGAATGGAAAAGAACAAAAGATCAGGAATCAGACCTGTTTCTCTTAGGCCATGTGACCTAGGGCATAGGAGAAGGCCTCACTTGCTAACTCAGGCCCTTTTGAAGATAGGCTACTTAACCAATGGAAAAAGATACCTTTTAGCAATGTGGTGGGTTAACCAGAACCAATTCCAGTGTGTCTATGCATATTCCATTCCTTATGATTCTCTCCATTAGCAACTCCTAAGCATTCTCCATCTTCACATCTGCACATGCATCAGACCCCCATTATACAAGCATATGAAAGAATTCTCCAAATCATTAATAAAAAGAAAAATGAGAACCAAAGTGACTCTGAGGTTTTATTTCACACCCTACAAATTGGCAATGGTGACAGAAACGTCAACAATCAGTGTTGACATTATGTGTTGATCAACTGTGATAGACTAGATTCTTCTCACCAATCCAATGGTACAAGAAAGTTCCAAAGGACTCATGATGGAAAAGGCTCTCCAAATCCAGGAAAAAAAGGGAACTGTGGAATATGGATGCTGATTGGACCAAACTATTTCTTTCGTTTTTGGTGCTATTGTTTTTCTGTTTTGAGGTTTTTCCTCTTTGCTCTGATTCTTCTCTTATAACATGACTAATGCAGAAATATGTTTAATGTTATTATGTATATATAATTTATATCAGATTGCCTGCTGTCTAGGGGAGGGGGGAGGGAGGGGAAGGAGGGAGAAAAATTTGAAATTGGAAATCTTATATAAACAAATGTTGAAAACTATTTACATGTAACTAGAAAATAATAAAATACTTTTATTAAAAAAAAAACCAATCAGTGTTGAAGGGACTGTGCTAAGATGGGCTCACCGATGCATTGTTGGTGGGGTTGTGGATTGACCTAACCACTGGTAACCAGCTTTTTTCCTTTTGGCTATTTATGTCCAAACTATAAAGAACTGGGTTTTCTTTTGTGAACTTTAGGGGGAAGTGGTATATACAGTAACAGATGTTGTCTTTAATAACTAATATGTTGTTCACAGGTGTCTATGGTGTCTCCTTCATGCTGGAAGAATGAGAGGGTAGGGAAAAAGAGAAGTATCATTGCAGTGATGACATAACAGTGTGTAGTTAAGTATCAGGAACTCTGCAGATGTTAAAACACTATATAAACCTTAGCAGCTATCATGATTATTATTATATAGAATAGTCATGATATAATATATACTATGTTATTAGATAGAATAGTAATTATAGAATAGACAACATATGCTATTATATAGAGTAATTATAGAATATATAACGCATGTTTTATATAGAATAGATGTTATATATAACAGTATATCTGTCATAATTATAGAATATATAATATATGTCAAATGTAATAGTTATGGAATATGGAATAGATTATTATTTATAATAGGATATGATATATTATATGACACAGATAGTGATGGAATATGCTATCATATGTAATATTTGTTGAATATATGTTATTACATATAATAATTATAGGCTATATTAGTATATATAATAATTATTATAAAACATATGCTATATACAATGTGATGATGATCATTATAGATTAGCTGGGAGTGGGGTACTTACTGAGGAGCCAGGTCAGGTCATCTGGAAACATTAAAGGAGTAAGTGTTCATAGAAACTAAGATTTGTCTGGGAATGTGCAAGGTCAAAAATCATAAAATCATAGAGTCTCAGAGTTGGAAGTTTCCTCATCTGTAACATAGGTATAAATAATAGCCCCTGCTTCACAGAGTTCTTGTGAAGATCAAATGAAAAACATGTAAAATGCTTTGTAAGTTTGAAAGTGCTCTGGGGGTGGGGACAGCTAGGTGGCACAGTGGATAAATCACCTGCCCTGGATTCAGGAGGACCTGAGTTCAAATCTGGTCTCAGACACTTGACACTTACTAGCTGTGTGACCCTGGGCAAGTCACTTAATTCTCAATGCCCTGACAAAAAAAAAGTGCTATGGAAATGCTATCCTATGCTATGCTATATGGAACTGTTTCCACTAACAGGAGAAGCCTGAAGGCGAGTTATTGGCGCCTTAAAACCAGTCGCTTTGGGTAGGTGGGGCTCGTTAGCCTTGGCAGGCAACCCAGCTAGGGGAAGGAAACCCTTATTTTAAACCTCCACTGCCTTGCGGCTATACCTATATATGGGAAAGGCTTTGGGAGTTAACTCCGAGGAAAAATCAGGAGTCGGAGTCCCTTAGGCAGTTGGATGTTGGACATCACATCCCTCTGGCAACTCCTGCGGTGGCACTGGTGCCAAACTGTATTGGCTCTTCCTCTCCTTTGGATCCACCAATGTCGCAGAGAGGGAAAACCTGCTGCATGGGCAACAGCTTGTTTTCCATATTGATCTGCCCAGACCAGCGCCCTGGAGAGGACACTCCAGCTACTCCTCATGGGGTAGATACAACACGGGATGCGGCAGTTACCGGTTATAAGTCACTCAGGAGCTGTGGCTCCCGTATCTGACTGCACAGCCACACTTGTGGCCTGTGGCTCTTCAAGGCGCTGATCCATGGTTGTCTGTGACTGGTGGAAGCCTACTACTACTACTACTACTACTACTACTACTACTACTACTATTATTGTAAGGCAGCTCATTCCCCCTTTGGATAGTTCTATTTTTTACCTCCCTCCTGACATCAAACCTTGATTTGTCCCTGCAATTTGCACCTGCTGTTCCTGGTTCTGTCTTTTGTGACCAAGCAGAACAAGCCTTTTCCCTCTTATGTGAGATGTCCTTTAAAATACTCTAAGGCAGGGGGCGGCTAGGTGGCGCAGTGGATTAAGCACCGGCCCTGGATTCAGGAGGACCTGAGTTCAAATCCGACCTCAGACACTTGACACTTACTAGCTGTGTGACCCTGGGCAAGTCACTTAACCCCCATTGCCCTGCAAAAAAAAAAATACTCTAAGGCAGCTTTTGAGCCCCTGTAGACATCTGTTCCTAATCACCATGTTCCTCCTATACCTAAGCAGCCCCCATTCCTTTAACCAATCCTCATAAGGCACTGGGTGCGGGGATGAAGACCCATAGAGGCTGCTAGGTGGTGTCAATAGTGCACAGGGCACTGGGTCTGGAGTCAGGAGAGAACTGAGTTCAAATCTAGCCTCAGACACTTGGGGTAGCTAGATGGCGAAGTGAATAGAGCACTGGTCCTGGAGTCAAGAGGAGAACCTGAATTAAAATCTCACCTAAGACACTTACTAGCTGTGTGACCCTGGGCAAGTCACTTAAGCCTCCAAGAACAAAGTACAAACAACAACAAGCCTCACACTTACTAGCTATTATTGTTGGTCATCTGGTGATCTCTTTCATTGTGTATGAGTTGGATTTAAATAAGGCAGAGCTGACAATCTTCTTCTTCTTCTTCTTCTCCTCCTCCTCCTCCTCTTCCTCCTCTTCTTCTTCTTCTTCTTCTTCTTCTTCTTCTTCTTCTTCTTCTTCTTCTTCTTCTTCTTCTTCTTCTTCTTCATTTCCCAGTCAAAGATGGCTGCTTAGCCTCCTGGAGAAGCTTAGCACTAGCCAGGTATACTGTTCTGTTAATTTTGAGCACTGTGAATTTCTTGCCTTACCATTCTATAATATTAACTCATCTTGTTTTTAAAGCTCACCAAATGCTTTCCTTATAATAACCCCAGGGGAGGCAGGGTAAATGTTATTATTCCCATCTATTTCAGATTGGGGGCATTGAGGCTCAGAGAAATTAAGTGATTTTCCCACAGTCACACAACCATTCGCCATAGCAGAATAGATTCAAGCCCAACATCTAGCAGGCTTTCTACTACATTAGGCTGCTGCATACATGTTGTATCATGTTGCTGTGAAGGTGATGTAAACTTTATGCCTCCCCTGGTTATTACTGAATCCTTGCTTAAACCTCAGTGGTGCTTGGTTCTGAAAAGAGAAGGGAGATCAGTGCCCAGCTAAACAGCAGCAGTGATAGTCTAAGGGCATGGTAACAGACAATAATGCAATGGGATTTTATATTTCCAGGGTCACTCAGATCACTCAAGGAACCATAGGAAATGTTCTTCAGGTCAGATTACACAGAATGATGGAGGCACCTGGGTAGCCACAGGCTTGGTTCCTGTTTTAATTTTCCCCTTCTTCTCCCTTTTCCAGGTGGCACAGGGGAGAGGGTCCTGGACTCTGAGTTTGAATGTATCCTCAGATACTGTGTGACCCTAGGCAAGTCACTTAACTTCTATGTCTCTCTTTATCTGTAAAATGAGGGGGTTAGACTTGGTTGCTTCTAAGGTCCCTCCCATTTCCAATCCCTAACCTTATGATTCTTTTCTCCTCCTCCTACCACATATCTCTTCTTTTACTATTTCTCCTTCTCTATTTCCCTTTCCCTCCTTTCCCCCTTTCCTTTTACCTTCCCATATCTTTTTATTCTTCCCCTTACTACTTTCCTTTTCCTTTTCTTCATTCTTTCCCAACATTTCTTCTTCCTTCCTCTTTCTTCTTCCTTTTCACCTTTTCTCTTCCTTTATTTTCCTTTCCATTCTTTCCCCTTTCCTCCTTTCTTTTGTCTCTCTTCTTCCCTTCTCCCTTGCCTTTTTCCTTATTTATCCTTCTCTACTTTTCCCTCAAGGTCACCAAGGCTGATGGGGTGGACTGTGGAAATCAGGAGGAGGTATGTGCAAGCATGGGAACGCATTTTAATACCTTCTCTTTCTCCTGGACCCCGCCTGCTCCTTCTTCCCAGCCATATACATACTTGAGGTCTTACGTAGCTCATCCCTTGTTACTTCCTGATAGAGCTTCTGCAATTTAACCAATCTCATCTGCTGACTGTGTCCTGCACACCTCACCACCTTGGTGAATTCACACACAACACACCCCTTCATCTCCACATACTCATGGTCCTCTTCAATGTCAAAACCTGACATGGAACACACCTTTTCCCACAAGTGTTTGCTGAGGAAACTCCACCCCACTCTGAGAACTCTTTGACTGTCCCCTCTGCGCTCATCATCAGTTTTCATTGGGTTCCTTGGCAGTTGATTTTCTGTCTTTCTGTCTGTTTTTTATGTCCCCACTAGACTGGGATCTCCCTGAGGGCAGGGACTGTGTCTCCCCCATCAGACTGAGGGCTCTAGGAGGACAAAAACTGTTTCCCCTATCATAGTGGGGACCAATGAGAAGGGAAAGGGGGAGGAAACAAATATTTATTGAGTCTAAAAACAAAGAGTCTATTGGGGCAACTAGGTGGCACAGTGGATAAAACAGTGGCCCTGGATTCAGGAGGACCTGAGTTCAAATCCAGCCTCAGACACTTGACACTAGCTGTGTGACCCTGAGCAAGTCACTTAACCCTCATTTCCTTGCAAAAAAAATAAAGAGTCCATTATGTTGCACATGTATAACCTATATCTGATTGCTTACTGCCTCAGGGAAGGGAAAGGGGAGGCAGGAAAGGAGGGATAGAATTTCAACCTCAAAACTTTAAATAAAAATGTTTATTATAAAAAAGAGAGTCTATTATGTGTTGCTGGGAAAACTGGAAAAGATTACAGCAGAAACTAGGTATAGACCAACATCTTATACTGTATACCAAATAAGGTCAAAATGGGTACATGATTTAGACATAAAGGGTGACTATAAGCAAATTAGGAGAGCATGGAATATTTTACCTACCAGATCTATGGAGAAGGGAAGAATTTAGGAACAAAAGAGATAAAGGGCATTACTATATGTAAAATGGATAGTCTTTATTATATTAAATTAAAAAGGTTTTGCACAAACAAAACCAATGCAATCAAGATTAGAAAGAAAGCAGAAAGCTGGGAAATAATTTTTAAAGCAAGTGTCTCTGATGATGGCTACATTTCTCAAAGATATAGAAAACTGGTTAAAATGTGTAAGTCATTCCCCAAATTGAGAAATGGTCAAAGGATAAGAACAGGCAGTTTTCAGATAAAGAAATCAAAGCTATCTATAGTCATATGAAAAAAAATGCTCTAAATCACTATTGATTAGAGAAATGTACATTAAAACAATTCTGAGGCACCACCTCACACCTATCAGAGTAGAAAATATATCAAAAAAGGAAAATGTTGGATGTTGGAAAATTGAGACACTAATGTACTGTTTGTGGAGTTGTGAACTGACCCAATCATTCTGGAGAACAATTTGAAACCATGTCCAAAGGGCAATTAAAACTCAAATATCCTTTGATCTCAAAGAGATTTTAAAAAAGGGAAAAGGACCTATTTGTACAAAAATATTTATGGCAGCTCTTTTTGTGGTGACCAAGAATTAGAAATTGAGGGGAAGCCTATCAATTGGGGAATGGCTGAACAAGTTGTGGTATATGACTGTGATAGAATACTATTTTACTATAAGAAATGATGAGAAGGCTGATTTCAGAAAAAACCTGGAAAGATTTATATGAACTGATACAAAATGAAGTGAGCAGAATCAGGAGAATGTTGTACACAGTAACAGCAATATTGTATTATGATCAGCTGAATAACTTAGCTACTCTCAGAAATACAATGATCCCAAGACAATTCCAAGGGACTCATGACAAAAAATGCTATCCACATTCAGAAAAGGAGCTGTTAAAGTCTGAATGCAGATTGAAACATATTATTTTTCATTTTGGTCTGTGTCTTTTTTTGCTGTATGACTAATATAGAAATATGTTTTATATAATTGCACATGTATAGCCTATATCAAATTGCTTACCATCTCTGGGAGGGGGTGGTGAGGGAGGGAAAAATTTAGGGAGACAATTTAAAAATTGTCTTTACTTGTAAATGGGAAAAATATTATTTTTAAAAAGTCTATTAAGTGCTAAGCACTTTACATTTGTTATCTTGCTCAATCCCCACAACAACCCTTAGAAGTAGGTGTTTTTATAATCCCCATTTTGTACTTGAGGAAACTGAGGCAGATAGAGGTTAAGTGACCTGCTCAGGGTCTTAGGCTGGATTTGAACTTAGGCCTTCCTAACTCTAGTGTTCTACAGGGGCTATATCTCCTACAGCATTCATTCACTCAATTAGTCTTTATTATGTAAAATAATAACTTAATATAGTAAGTAGAATAAATATGTAATATAATATAAATATATAATAATAATAACTAACATTTATATAGTCCCTTAAAGTTTTCAGATCCCTTTACATATACTATTTTATCTGAACCTCATGACAGCCTCTGAGTGGTACTTTTTTTTTGATCCTGATCTATGATTTCATTGGAGATGGGGAATGACCTCCCAGTGTGAAAATTCTCTCCACCAGTTCAGATTAACTACTCACCTACAATTTGTCAATGAACTTATCAGTAAACAAGTGTGCATCAAACACCCTTCCATCAGGACCTTTCCACCCATTGGACAAAACCATTTCCCAAAGCTGCTGAGAAAGTATCTTTACCAGGGACAGCTTGGGGACAGTGATCAATCAATCCATAAGAACTTATTCTATATGCCAGGGACTCTTTGAAGTGCTGGGGATAGGAAGAAAAATGTAAAACAGGGGGCAGCTAGGTGGCACAGTAGATAAAGCACTGGCCCTGGATTCAGGAGGACCTGAGTTCAAATCCGGCCTCAGATATGTGACACTTACTAGCTGTGTGACCCTGGGCAAGTCACTTAACCCTCATTGCCTTGCCAAAAAAAAAATATGTAAAACAGTTTCTGCCCTTAAGGAGGTGATATTCTATTAGTGAGCATAACCATGTGGTGAAGGAAGGAAGGAAGGAAGGAAGGAAGGAAGGAAGGAAGAGAACATCTATCTATTGTGTGCCCAGAACAGTGCTAAGTATTTTACAAATATTATCTTATTCTATCCTCAAAACAACCCTGGGATGTAGGTGCTCTTATTAGTCCCAACTGAAGAAACTGAGGTAGACAGTGATTAAATGATTTGTGCAGGGTTACACAGATATTGGCTCAGTGGAGAGAGGGCAAGCCTTGGAGCCAGGAGGATTTGAGTTCAAATCCAGCTTTGGACATTTACTAGCTATGTGACCCTGGGCAAATCACTTAACCCTGTGTGTCTCAGTTCCTCATCTGTAAAATGAGCTAGAGAAGGAAATAGCAAGCACTCCAGTATCTTTGCCAAGAAAACTTCAAATGGGGTCATAGAGAGTCGGACGTGACTGAAAAATTACTGAACAACAATAACACAGTTATTAAATATCGTCTTCTTGCCTACAGGCACAGCATTCTATCCACTGTGCCACCAGTTGCCTGTTCACGGTTGTAAGGAGGAGGAAAGGTTGTATGCTGAAAGTAGAGCTTAGACTGAATCTTGGAGGAGACCAGGAATTCTAAGAGTTAGAGCTGAGAAGGGAGTGCATTCCAGTCATCAGGGACAGTAGCCAGTGCTGTCTTACCTGAAGCTTGGAGGTAAATGACTCGACGGTGATCACACACTTAGAGCATGTCATTGCCGGTCCTTGAACCCGGGTCTTCCTGATGCCAAGGCCAGCCCTCTATCAACCAGTGCCATACTTCATCTTGAAGGAGATACCACAGGTATTATCATTTCCATTTTACAGATGAGGAAATGGAGGTTTGAACCGGGAAAATGATTTGTTCAGGGAATAAGTGCCAGATGTAGGATTTGAATCTAGGCTTTCCTGACTCTAAGGTTGGAACTCCATCTGCCATGACCCATTGCTCTCATGATCACCTATGTGACAGTGTTAGGCACTGAGTCAATTTAAAAACAAATAAAAGAGGGGCAGCTAGGTGGTGCAGTGGGTAGAGCACCAGCCCTGGATTCAGGAGGACCTGAGTTCAAACCCGGCCTCAGACACTTGACACCTACTAGCTGTGTGACCTTGGGCAAGTCAACTTAACCCTCCTTGCCCCGCAAAAAAGAAAGAAAAACAAATAAAAGATTCAGGTACTTTGCATTTGCTTGGGGGAAATATCACATTAAATCAAATTCTAATGACTGTCTAATCCAAGCCCATTATGTTACAAAAGAGGAAAAAGAATCACATTAACAAATATGCTAGCTTTTTACAAAGCCCTGTGCCAGGTGCAGAGAGAGGGGACACAGATGTAGAGTCCAGATGAGGAGATGATAGGGACCCATGAAATAATTAGGTAACAAGGTCCTATTGAATGCCTGTGGGATTACAGGATTTAGCATCCTAAACCTTTAGAGATCTCTAGTTTAACTCCTTTTTACAAATGAAGCCGAGGCCCAGAGACTTATGTGATCTTGGGCAAGTAAGTGTCTGAGGCGGGTCATCCGTCTCCAGATCCATTGTCCTTTCTGCTGTACCACATTGCCTCTATTCTGGTTGGGGAGTAGTGAGAGGCAGTGTTGGCTAGGTCAGGTGAGGTCAGAGTGTGGAGGGTCCTGAACTCTAGGCTGAGCTTGGATTTTCTCTTGCAAGGACTGGGGACCCCTGAAGGCTGTTAAGTAGGGGAGTGACATGAAGCCAGACTGAGACTGGTTTTTTTTCTTCTCATTGTGTCTCTTCCTGGGCACCCAGCATGTCTTTGCTCACAGAGGGCACTTTATTTGACAGGGAGGGGAAGCAAAAGTAACCAAGATCCTCAGGGTTTGGATGGATGCTCCTCTGTTCTTTATTGTCTTGGGATGCGTGCCTGCTTCTTCCCTATGCCTTTGTTCTTGTGGCCACCTCCCATTAGTGGCCTAGGAAAAGCTGACATAAACTCAGGACTCCTTCCTGGATCATTGTCCCAGGACAGCACAGGTAAGTGACTGAAGCCACCAGGAGTCTCACTCTGCACAAAGGTTAGAGCAGAGAGCCCGGTGTGGCAAGACCGATGGGCAGTCCATTGGGGGTGCAGAGAGAAATAGGAGGCTTCAGAAGGAAGAGCAGAGGCAGATGTATTTCACAAGCTGGAAGGGAGTCCAATAGCCCGTGAACAGTCAGAGGTCTGGTTCTGCCACCTTAGACTATGACCTTTGGCTGACCCTCCCCTCTGCCCCCCACTTCACCTCTCCCCTTCCAATGTGGCAGAAAGTATATATTTGGAGTCAGAGAACCTGGGATAGTTGTGTGACCTTGGGCAAATCACAGTCTCTCTGGGCCCTAGTTCTCACCTCTGTCATATAAAGAGATTAGACTTGATGTCTTCGAAGCACCTTTCTAGTTGTCAGTCTGTTTTTCCCATTGGACTAGGGGCTTCCAGAGGGTAGGGATTATATTTCCCTGACTCAGCTGGGAGCTTCTTGAGGTCAGGGACCATGTCTCCTCTTTCCTCTGGATATGCCCCCAGTACTGTGTCCCAGCCCTAACACATATTGCCTACTCACTCCCCCGTGTTGATTGTGAAACTGGGCCCTCTTTACTCATCTGGCTGAGCCTGACTCTGGTTGGTAGCTGGCAACACACTGAACTTAACAGTGACTCCCACAGCCCCCTAGTCTCCTGCTCTCTCTCAGAGGCAAGCTTCAGAGAAAGAATCGAGTCATTATTATCCCTGACTGGAGACAACTGCAGCACTTCCCAGGAGAAAGTGAAGGTCTGAGCACGCAGATATTCTTATGGAATTCGGTGCTCAGATACTGAATGCTAGGAGAACCCAGACTCGGGAGGAGGGGTGCTCTAAAAGTTGGAACTTCTTCAGCCAGATGTGGCTGTTCTGGGGGTATGGATCACTTAGGCTGTTGGCTTAAGTTTTGTTTGGGTGAGATCTTTGGGTCAATGGCAGGGGTCTGTCCTTGGCTCCAATGCTTGAGATCTGTCCTTGGATTCAGTGCCTGGGGACCGATTATGCCTTGGGTCTGTTCTGGGGTCCAGGGCTCGGTGCCCGTTTGAGGGTTGAGTGCCTGAGGTCTGTCCTTGCTTGCAGGTCTGTTCTTGGACTCAGTGCCTGAGTTCTGTTCCATGTCTCTCCAGGATCCTCTTTACATAGCATTTGCCCCTGGGCAGAGCCCAGGCCTCTGGAAGCCAAAGCAACATCTCCCAACAGAAGGAGCTGTTTCTTAGCCAAAAGGCCAGGTGCCTTTCAGTGGGGGAAACTGCTGAGCTGGGCCTGGGGGGTGGGGGGGTGGGGGAATCTATTTTCTGGCGGGAGATTAAGTGCCTCTGTCAGTGAAGGGTGGGGTGGGGCGGGGCGGGCCGCTCATGTTACTCACATCCTCCCAAACTCTAAGTGCTTGCAGAATGGGGGGACTAGCCCCATAGACTTGAGCTGGGGCCTCAGCATCTCCTTTCTGAGCTCTTAAACCTGAGCAAAAGGAGCGGGTTTCCAGGGCTTAGGATCATCGCCCCTCCCCCTTCAGTGTGCTCCCTAAATAGAATGGGGGAGGTGGTTGCCGGTGGTGATATAAAGAAGGGAGTTAAATCCTTCTCTTTGCAAATAGTTGATCCCAGGAAGAGTCAGCTCAGCCTTTGAACAGGGACTGTGCTGTCGGGGCCTGTCTGGGGAAATGGGAAGTTGCTGACAACCCCAGACACGACCACATTCCTCCCAACATGCCTGCCAGGGACCCTGAGAGTCAAGAAGTAAGGGAGTGGAGTTGGGAGGGAAGAGATAATGATGCAGGCCCAGAGGGAGAGCAAAGGAGAGGGCCACTGGAGGGGTCGTACCCAGTGACTTCCCATTCTTGTGGCGGCGAGGGTCTGGATTTAGAAGAGTGCAGGAAAGACATACTCTGTCACCTTCTCCTGGGACGCTGCCCTGATTTCTGTAGCACAAGCATCATACTGGAATCATCCCGACTCAGCCATGCTGAGGACTGGCCATCGCCTGCCTAGTGCCCGCTTAACACCCTTTAAGTCCCCAGGCTTTTCAAGGGACCCAGCCTTTCCTCACTGCCCACTCCCTCAGTACAGGCCTACCCCTTTCCCCAGGTGCTCTGGTGTCCGCCCGTGATTTCCTTGTCCTAAACCACAGAGGTCTGTACTTTCTACCTATCTGCATGGTCAGACCCGGGTCTGTGGGAATTGGATCAAGCCAAAGTAGGCTCATCTATGAGTATTTCTGGGTCTGTCCTCTTCCACAGTAGGCATAAAGGCAACAGAGCTTCTGTGGCAGATAAGAGATCAGTAAATCATGCCCCTAGGGCCAAGAGACAAGAGGCCAAGACTTTCTGCTTACCACTAGCATAGATAGACTGTTCTCTCTCAAGTCAAGTGCTCTCTGGGCCTCAGTTACCCCACTTGGGGCTAACAGTCTTGCCTCCTTTCCCAGTTTCCTCTGTGATATGGAGGTCACATGAACTCAAGGAAGGGTAAATCTGGAGGTGACACTCGTTTGTGCTCCTGGACTGGATGGCTACCATGGGACTGCCCCTTCAGACACAATGAGACCATGGAGAAGCTCTGAGGGACCAGAACTGGCGAACCGGAGTTGGGGGCAGAGGCCCCCATCTGACTTCCCATCACAATGTCATACTAGAGGGCAGAGATCCCAGCACTAGTGTCGCTTCTGCTCTCTCTCCCTGAGGAAAAAGACCAGTAGGTCAGCTCCAAAGCCCATGGACACACACCCCACTGGCTACAGGGAGAGTCCCTGGGTAAATGAACCAACCACTTCTCCCAGGGGCGGGGAAGGGAGCCTGGTCCCTAAAGGATGCAAGGATGGACAGAATGCCCACTCTCTGGTCTCCAGAGAAGACGTAGGACATCCCCCAACAGGCACGAGTGTTTGTATCCTTGAGGCTGGGGCAGGGGGTGGTTGGCTTGTTTGCTTTGCCCCTTAGAGGGACACAGAGTCCCCAATGTCCTGGCATGGCTGGGCAGCATTTGCCCAGCTTCAGGAAAGATGCTTTTGCTATTCAGGAAGGTGTTCGCAGACCTAAGTAGACTTTAGTGACCCATACAATTAATTGGAAAATGACAGGTCATTATCTTTATAAGCAGGTCCAACTGCTGTCTCCACTCCTCCTGGGATATGGAGCTGGACTCAGGTTCAGGAATTCCTTTGGATTCCCAGGAGTTATGGGAAAGTATAGCCTGCAGCCCCGCACCTCCCCAGTGTGAATCACACCTAGTGGGGTAAGAACGCCAACCCTCCCCCACCCCCCAAACCACTCCAAATTAGCGGGGAGCTTCCAGAAAACTATGACAGAGACATAACAGAGGTGGGGTAGTTAAGGGAGCCTGTTGGCGCAGACCTGGGGCTGGGGTGGGGAGGTGGGGTTGGCAGCCAAAGGGAATGGAAAGTGCCCAGCTCCACCCTCCCGTGAACCTATAAAGGAAAGGCCCAGGGTCCCTGCGGCAGCAGTTCTCATTCCTCTCTGAGCCTCTCTGCACACCTTCTCTGAGCTCTCTCTATTTCTCTGAACACTCCACTTTCTCTCTTGATACCATGACTTCCTGCAGCAGACAGTTCACCTCTTCCAGCTCCATGAAGGGCTCTTGTGGGCTTGGAGGTGGCTCCAGCCGGGTCTCCATCCTGGGTGGAGGCTCCTACAGAGCTCCTAGTGCCTATGGGGGCTCAGGCTTTGGGGGTATGTCAGTGACAAGCTCCCGCTTCTCCTCTGGAGGGGCCTGTGGCCTGGGAGGAGGCTATGGTGGTGGCTTCAGCAGCGGCAGCAGCTTTGGTGGAGGTTATGGAGGTGGGGCTGGTTTTGGTGGTGGCTATGGTGGTAGCTTTGGTGGTGGTCTTGGTGGTGGCTATGGGGGTGGCTTTGGTGGTGGTATGGATGGCCTCCTGGCTGGTGGAGAGAAGGTGACCATGCAGAACCTCAATGACCGGCTAGCCAGCTACCTGGACAAAGTGAGGGCCCTGGAGGAGGCCAACACTGACCTGGAGGTGAAGATCCGGGACTGGTACCAGAAGCAGAGGCCAACTGAGGACAAGGACTATAGCCCCTACTACAGGACCATTGAGGACCTCAGAAACAAGGTAGGCCCCAGGCAGGGGGCAATCAGAATGGGGCATTCTATACTTGGTCCCTTTGGGAGCTACAGCCTTGGGTCTCACTCTGCTCTAGAGTTTCAGCTGAGGTGGCTCTTGTTTAGCTTAGGAACCAAGCCAACTGTGCTAGATTTGTATTCAGATGACCTGGCTTCATATTTTGCCTTGGCTACTTCTACTTGTGTGACTTTGAGCAAGCCCACTTCAACTATGTGAGCCTTAGTTTGCCCATCTGTAAATTTTGGCGATTGGCTTGAATACCACTATGGTCCCTTTCAGTTCTAAATCTTTCAACAAAAACTTTAGCTCCTTTCTGCTAGGGCATCCTGTAAAGAGGGAAGAGGATTAGAATAAGAGTAGAGAAGAGGTAATGTAATTCCCCTGTTTTATTCTCTGCCATATCAGAGGCACAAGGTACTAACAGGATCAAGAAAGATGCCTAGGGGCAGCTAGATGGTGCAGTGGTTAAAGCACCGGCCCTGGACTTAGGAGTACCTGAGTTCAAATCTGGCCTCAGACACTTGACACTTACTAGCTGTGTGACCGTGGGCAAGTCACTTAACCCCCACTGCCTAAAAAACAAAAACAAAACAAAAACAAAAACAAAAAAAAAGAAAGATGCCTAAATTGCTCATTAGTTCATTCACTTAATCTGGCAGCCACTGCCCAAAGTCTTGGCACTTTCCACTAATAGACAGGCATAGCACCATCTCCTAGTTCCAGGGAGGAGTCAGAGGTGAACCGCAGACAGTATTAAAAATAGTTATTCCTCTCCTTTCCCCATATTCCCTTCCCTGCCCTCCCCAATCTCGACCTTGCCTGCTGCAGTCCCACACTGTCTGCCTCAGCTCCGGAATCCTTAGTTCTCCCTGCAGGATTTGGTGTCCTTTCTCTCTCTGTCTCTCTTTCTGTCTGTCTGTCTCTGTCTCTTTCTCTCTCTGGATCTCTGCCTCTGTCTGTCTGTCTCTGTCTCTTTCTGTTTCTGTCTGTCTGTCTCTGTCTGTTTCTCTCTCTGAATCTCCGTCTCTGTTTCTCTCTCTGAATCTCTGTCTGTCTCTGTCTCTGTCTTTGTCTCTGTCTATTGGGTCTCCTGTTACCTTTTCCAAAGCTTAGGGGCAATAGTTACCATACCCAAGTTTTGCTCAGTTTTCTTCTGTCCCTGCCTCCTCTCTTTGAATACCTTTCCCAAGTAGAGTCTCTTCTCTAAGTCTATTCCTCTCTCCCCCCTCCCCAGCCTTGGATTCAATACAATTCAATTTAATTAAGCAAGCACTTATTAAGTACCTACTATGTGCCAGGTACTATGATAGATGCCAAAGACACAACAGTGAACAAATAACAACAGAAAAAAACCCAAACAGTACCTGCCCTCAGGGAGCTTACATTCTGTTGGGAATGGCTGGTTTCAGCAGTGAAATCTCTTATTCACAACTCAGGTTCAGCTCACCTGGAAAATGTGGAAGTGAAAGCTGCCAAGTCCTGGAGCAATGGGCAAAATTGGCTTGCCTGCAAGATGCCTTTGGTCCCTCAGGGTGTAGGCCACAGGGAATTTGGGATGGGGAAGGGAAAGCTCTGAAAAGATGCATGAGGAGATGTTTATAGGCTGTTGTGCTAACCTCCATGAATGTGTGATGAATGACATTTGGTCTCTGTATCAGATCCTTGAAGCCCGTGTGGAAAATGCCAGAATTCTCCTGCAAATTGACAATGCCCGCCTGGCTGCTGATGATTTCAGGACCAAGTAAGTCCATTGGTAATGAACATGGAAAATCCAGCCTTATCCCAGTAGAGGTTCTAAATTCTGTTGAGGGAGAAGACTGTAAACTCCATGAAGGCAGAGATTGTGTCATAGTATCTTTGTCTATGCCTCAAGTCTAACTTAGGTGAATTAAACCATGCATAAACTCCCCACTCTTGAGAGTCCATGTGGAAGTGGGATAGTTATTTTCAGGGGGCAAATCACTTTAATTCTCAGTGTTGCAAGGATCTCTAAGACTAAGTTACTTAGAAGGTACCTACCTGCATGAGTGGAGAGGTTCCTCACTTGGGAGTTCTGTGTATCAGGCACTGTCCTTAGTCTTATCCCTTTCAAGAACAAGAGAGAAAAATCAAGAATTTGGTTAAGGTTGTAAATACCACAGAACCTCCCAGCTCAGGTCATAATTATCACCTAGCTATTAATGAGTAGCATACAGACTTGCCTGAACTGTCAATAGGCATCTTTATACACCCACTCTCATTTCTAGGTTGCTGATTCATTCCCCTAGCCACTCGCCTAGGATGGGAATGTTAGAATATTGGGAAGGATAGGAGACAATGTACATTAGGTGAGGGGTTTCATTCCTTCTTCCTTGGACCACCACAGGTATGAGACTGAGCTGAACCTGCGTATGAGTGTGGAAGCTGACATCAATGGCCTGCGTAAGGTCATGGATGAGCTGACCTTGTCCAAGGCTGACCTGGAGATGCAGATTGAGAACTTGAAAGAAGAGCTGGCCTACCTTAGGAAGAACCATGAGGAGGTGAGGGTTGAGGAAGAAAGAAGGCAGTGGGCTGTGGGGAAATCTCAAATCAGCCTGCTCTAGCTTCAGGATAACCCACCTGAATTTTTCTTACTTCACTCTCCTGTGTAAAAGTGAGGGAGGGCCATTAGTCACTAAGACCCTTGAAGTGGGGGCAGCTAAGTGGTTCAGTATGTACAGCGCTGGCCCTGAAGTCAGGAGGACCTGAGTTCATATTTGGCCTCAGACACTTACTAGCTGTGTGACACTTAACCCCGATTGCCTAAAAAAAAAGACTCTCCAAGTGGCATGATCTTACATCTAGAGTTGAGGGACCTCAGGAGGCCATTTCATCCAACCCTCTCATTTTACATTTGAGGAAACAGGCCCATGAAGTACGACAGACTTGCCCAAGGTCACTTGGGTAGCAAATATGAGATTTGGACTCATGAAGAGACAGTGCTCTCTCCACTGCAACACTTTGCCTCTGGATTAGGGAGATTTCCAGGGAACATGAAAATTTGAGATGGGGGGAAGGAAGTAATCAGGACAGGGAGATGGTGTCCTCAGACCATAAGGAAAGTTGCATCGATAGCTGTCTATCTGGAGACTCGTGATTTCAGGCTATTTCTTTACCTATAGGAAATGAATGCTCTGAGAGGCCAAGTGGGTGGAGATGTCAATGTGGAGATGGATGCCGCCCCTGGGGTGGACCTGAGCCGTGTCTTATCTGAGATGAGAGACCAATACGAGAAGATGGCAGAGAAGAACCGCAAGGATGCAGAGGACTGGTTCTTCAGTAAGGTGGGTGTGGCTGGGATGTCTTGGCGGGGGGGGGGGGGGGGGGGCGAGGACCAGTGACCCTTCCCTCGAATGACATAAGGACAGCCCAGCAGCAGGCACATCCTAGAGAGCATCTCATTTTCCTTTATTTCAGACTGAAGAGTTGAACCGAGAGGTAGCCTCCAACAGTGAGATGCTGCAGAGTGGTAAGAGCGAGATCTCTGAGCTCCGCCGCAGCATGCAGAACCTTGAGATTGAACTGCAGTCACAGCTCAGCATGGTAGGTGACTTGGGGACCTGGGCTTGAGGGCTGCAACTGGTGGGCAAATCCAGCATCCAGGAGGGAGGTGAGAGGTCACAACCAGTCACCAGACTTGTTTTTTTTCTTCCATCCACAGAAAGCCTCCTTAGAGAACAGCTTGGAAGAGACCAAGGGCCGCTACTGCCTCCAGTTGTCCCAGATCCAGGGGCTCATCAGCAACGTCGAGGAACAGCTGGCTCAGCTCCGCTGTGAGATGGAACAGCAGAACCAAGAATACAAGATCCTCCTGGATGTGAAGACCCGCCTGGAGCAGGAGATCGCCACCTACCGCCGCCTGCTGGAGGGAGAGGATGCCCAGTGAGTGACCAAGTCTCCCTCTCACTCCTAGGCTGGTGCTCCAAAGACACACACTTGCTCATCCTTCATCTCCATTCACTCATGATATCGTGCATCTAATGATTCTCCTTTTTCTTTTCATTGTAGCCTGGCTTCCCAGTTTTCATCTAGCTCTCAGTCCTCCAGAGATGGTAAGATATGGCTTTGGCATGTCTTTTTTGTAAGGGTTAATTTGCTTCTCTCTAGGGGGACTTGTATTCATTTTCTTCTCTGGAAAAAATGTCAATGAGACCACTAAGAGGGTTGGGATACAGCTTAGGAGCATCTTAGGGCTCAGCTATGCCTTCTTGGATGCCCCCAAATCTGCTCCCTACAGTTTGGTGACCCTCCTCTGTTTTGTGAGGCTTTGTAAAAATTTTAGACCTCATTTAGAAGAAGATGCTATTTCCTAAATGATTTTTTCTGATGGTCTAGAAGGAGGGGGCAATCCTGTGTTCCTTGAAAGGATCAATGGACCTGATCATCAGCACCATGGACAGAGCATGTTTTTATCTCCTCCCCCTTCCCCCAAACAAGCAAAAACCCCAAAGCCCTGTGTTGGGTGCTGAAAAGGGCGTGTTTGAAAGCTGAGTCTGGTCAGAGAGATAAAATGGACAATTAGGAAACACGTTAGTGTGTATTACCTTTAAAAAGATGCTAAGAGAAAATTGATTTTGGTCAATGGGAATGAAACAGAAAGAAAGGAGATTCATCAGGGGCATTGAACTTGGTTTCCCTACCTTTGATTTCCAGGATATCCATTAGCTAAGAAACACTAGCCATTTTCTCAGCAAGGGCTTCTCCTTTCCTTAAAAAATTGTTTTATCAATGCTTTTAGTTTATGTTACTATCATTACCCAATACTGCCCTCACCTAAAAGGGCATTCCCTTGTAACCAAGAAGTATACTTAAGTAAACCAAATCAGCACATTGTCCATCTCTGACAATGAATAATGCATTCCATATTTGTAGTCCACTAACTCCCTGGAAGGAGGGGAAGGCATACTTCGTCATCAGTCTTCTGTAGTCATGGTCGGCTGCTTCACTGATGAGCATTTTTTCCTCCTCTCTGCCTCTGCAGTTTCCTCCACTAGCCGTCAGGTATACACCAAGGTATTAGATGTCCATGATGGCAAGGTGGTATCCAGCCACGAGCAGGTCCTTCGCACCAAGAGCTAAATTCTCCATGCTGACCTGGCCAGAGAGGACCACAGCCTGCACTGGGACCTGCTCCACCCCCTGTCAGACTGAGCAGTGGATGACAGCCACGAAATTTAATTCACCTCAAGCTTGCCCTCCCCCATTTCCCAAGTGCTGTGCTGCCCTCTGACTGGGCAAACAAATAAAGCTTATTTTTCTTGATGCAGACTCTTGCCTCCTCCTGATCATTGGTAATTCAGTGAGAAGGGGGCTGGGGAAGGGCTGAAGTGATAGATGATGAAGAGCTGAAGTGAAGGATAGCCTTGGAACTATCACTTGACTGGTGTGGAAGAGAGAGCCCATGAGTCAGGTGGTGCAGGGAGGTGGAACATTCTCCCTAGCTAAATGACACAAAGCATAGAGAGCTCAACTTGGGGTTAGGAAAACCTGAGTTCAAATCTAGAATTCCCCTATTTCTTTTTTAAAAATACATTTTAATTTCATTATTTCCCAGTTATATTTTTAAAAATTAACATTTATTTAAAAAAAATTTGAATTCCAAATTCTCTCCTTCCCTCCTGCCCCTCTCCCTCTCCTTGAGAAGGAAAACAAGCCAGAAAGGCCCCCAACTTTCTCTCAAACCTATTTCACCCCCCTGTAAGGTGAGGTGCTAGAAAATGATTCACCTCCACCTTGTATTTCTTTCTTTTTTTCCACCTTGTATTTCTGTGTCCTAGTTGTGTAACCCTGGGCCTTTCTGACTTGGGCATCATGGGAAATTCTGGATGAGAATTTAGTGGTATTCCCAAAGGACCCATGATAAAAAATGCTATCCACTTCCACAAAGAGAATTGATGAACTCTGAGTGCAGATCGAAGCAGACTTTTTTCACTTTATTTTTCTTGGCTTTTATGTGTGTGTGTTTTCTTTTGCAACATGGCTAATATGAAAATATGTTTGGCATGACTTCACATGTATAGTCAATATCAAATTGTTTGATGTAGAGTTAAGGGGACATCTCACCCAACACCCTCATTTTATAGATCAGGAAATTAAGACCCAGAGAGGGGGCAGTTAGGTGGCACAGTGGATAGAGCACTGGCCCTGGAGTCAGGAGTACTTGAGTTCAAATTTGGCCTCAGACACTTAACACTTACTGGCTGTGTGACCCTGAGCAAATCACTTAACCCCAATTGCCTCACAGAAAGAAAAAAAAAGTTAAAAAAACCCAAAGACCCAGAGAGGTCAAGTGACATGCCTAAAGTTACACAGCAAGTAAATGTCTGAAACAGCACTTTAACTCTGGGTTCCCTAAAGCCCAGCCTTCTTTCCATTACACTACAGCTTCCCCTTAAGATATTCCATAAATATTAAATTAAAATTAAATTAGTTTTAATTTAAAATTAATATTTAATGTTTTAATTACATAACTTAATAATAACATTTAATAAGTATTCCTTTCCTCTCTTGGAGGTCCAGTGCTTACTATCCTTTGGAAACTGCTTTCCTAGAATATACTACCTGAACCTGTTTTTTTTTTTTTTTTAGTGAGGCAATTGGGGTTAAGTGACTTGCCCAGGGTCACACAGCTAGTAAGTGTCAAGTGTCTGAGGCCGGATTTGAACTCAGGTATTCCTGACTCCAGGGCCAATGCTCTATCCACTGCGCCACCTAGCTGCTCCTCTGAACCTGTTTTTAACCTTCCCTGAACAAAAACCTCATACCACAGCCACATACTCACCTTAACCAGAAAAAAGAAGAAAACTTCCTCGCTATGGCTGACCAGGCCCACCCTCTCAAATAGAGCAGAATATCTGAGGGCTCAAGCTCTTGCTATGTTCTCACAGGTGAGAAAAGACACAGAGACCCAGGCAAAGATGCTGGCTCCCAGAGACTATAGGGAAATAATAATTATAATAACAGCTAACATTTATATAGAACTTAAAGGTTTGCCAAGCACTTTACATCTATCATCTCATGGTCCTCACACCAACTCTGTGAGGCAGCTTTCATAGAGATGCCCGTTAGCTCTACATTTATAATCCTTTGAGCTATGATCAATTAAGATGTTCAATAATCGGGGCAGCTAGGTGGCGCAGTGGATAGAGCACTGGCCCTGGAGTCAGGAGTACCTGAGTTCAAATCTGACCTCAGACACTTAACACTTACTAGCTGTGTGACCCTGCACAAGTCACTTAACCCTAATTGCCTCACTAAAAAAATAAAAAAATAAATAAAAGGGAAAAAAATGGAAGGTGTCCACATGTAAACACACATTTAAAAAAAAAAAGATGTTCAATAATCATATAGGGAGTGTAGAACACTAGATATCTCTACTAGCATCTCCCAAACAAATTTGAGCCATGAGTCACTTTGGGGCTTAAATATTTTGATAAGTCCTATAAATGCAGATCCAGGGAGTCTGGGGTGTGGAACTCCTCTAGGATATGAAGGGAGCAGGAGGGTAGTTTAGAGAAAAGTCAAGCAAGTGATTTTTTTTTTAACACTGAAAATATATTGCATTTGTGTATTTTTGATACCGACAATTTCATATTTAATATGAATGCCTAGAAAAAGCCATTTATTTTCATTGACTTAGATTCCTCTCTGTACTCTTGCTTCTTAATGCATTTTAATGACTTCTGAACTAATAGTGGAATCAAATTGCTTTTTCTAGGTTTACCAGTGATTTCTTTTTTCTTTTTCTTTTTGCAGGGCAATGAGGGTTAAGTGACTTGCCCAGGGTCACACAGCTAGTAAGTATGTCAAGTGTCTGAGTCCGGATTTGAACTCAGGTCCTCCTGAGTTCAGGGCTGGTGCTTTATCCACTGCGCCACCTAGCTGCCCTACCAGTGATTTCTTAATTGATAAATCCAGTGGCCTTTTCTCAGTCCTCATCTGTCTTGACCTCTCTCCATCATTTGATACTAATTCTTTCAGACACATCTCTCCTGGTTCTCCTCCAGTCTGGCTACCCTTTGGTCTCCTTTGTTGTATTATCATTAATGTCTTCCTGTCCAAGGGTATCTTCCACAGCTCTCTCCTGGGATCTCTCTCTCTCTTCCTCTTTCTCTGTCTCTCTCTGTCTCCCCTCTCAGTGATCTCAGAAGTTCCCATGGGTGCAATTATTGTCACTATGTAGTGACTCTAAAATCCGTCTCCGTCTCTGTCTCTTTCTGTCTCTCCCTCGTTTCTCTGAATTCTAGCCTCTATCACTAACTTATTGGACATCTCTAACTGAATGTCCCATAGGCATCTCTACCTCAATATGTTTACATCTGTGCCTCCCTACTATTATGGTGTAAGTTTAAAACTCCTCCTCCCATGGATGCTGTGTATACTTGTGGGAAAGAGTGAACCCAGTTCTTTGAAAAAGGTTTGTATTAACCGTCTTGACCATGTTATCTGAGAGTAGTAGCAGCTGCTCTCTGGATTGGGAAATGCTGGTCTCTTTCTTCCTTCCTTCCTTCCTTCCTTCCTTCCTTCCTTCCTTCCTTCCTTCCTTCCTTCCTTCCTTCCTTCCTTCCTTCCTTCCTTCCTTCCTTCCTCCCTTTCTTCCTTCCTTCCTTCCTTCCTCCCTTTCTTCCTTCCTTCCTTCCTTCCTTCCTTCCTTCCTTCCTTCCTTCCTTCCTTCCTTCCTTCCTTCCTTCCTTCCTTCCTTCCTTCCTTCCTTTATCTTCTCCTCCTCCTCCTTCTTCCTTCCTTTCTCTTTCTCTCTCTTTCTTTGTTCTTTCTTCTTTGCTCTCTCTTCTTTCTCCTCCTTCTTCATTTTCATGCTTTCATTGAATGGCCTATAATAGGTCTAGCCCAAGACTCTGTACCATATTGTTTAGGTATTGATGGCTTAGAATGAGTGCAAATAGCAATTGTTTTCTATTCTGGCCAGAAACACAGAGGGTTTTCTATGCCCACATTGATATTTTGGGATGGTAAATCACACCATCTTTTGTTCCAATTCTGAACTAGCTCTTAGTGAATGGGCATGGCTTCAGAAAAACTGAAACCTGGGAAAGGTCTTAATTAAAAAAGGCTGGGGGGCAGCTAGGTGGCACAGTGGATAAAGCACCATCTCTGGATTCAGGAGGACCTGAGTTCAAATATGGCCTCAGACATTTGACACTTACTAGCTGTGTGACCCTGGGCAAGTCACTTAACCCTCATTGCCTCACAAAAAGGAAAAAAAGGCTGGAATCACCCACTGCATTCTGGGCTACTGCCAGTGTTTTGACCTTTGTCTTGGCACTACACCCCAATGACTCTGGAAGAGAGAGTGCTGATGACTTTGTGAGGCTCTGTCTCACTCAAATCCATCCATCCATCCATCCATCTATCTATCTATCTATCTATCTATCTATCTATCTATCTATCTATCTATCTATCTATCTATCTATCTATCTATCTTCTCTCAGTTCTCTCATCTATTTATCTCTCTCAGCTCTCTTTCACTTTTATCTTATCTATCCATTTTTCTATTTACCTTTCTTTCTTTGTTAGCTTACTCTCCTATCTCTCATCTCCTTCTCATCTATCTATCTTTCTATCTGTTATGGGGTTAGGATTAAAGTTTAAATTGGCCAGCTAAACTGAAGGACAGACACACTTTGAGAAGCAAGACAGATAAGCCTATTGGGTTTGACTGCTGCCTGAGCGGTGCCAAGGGGACAGAGATTACTCCAAAAGTCCTCTCATTCAAGTCTCCACTCAAGATTTCCCCACCCCAAAGGGAACTTTCCATTGTCAGGTGGTGACCCCCATCCAGTCATCCTATCTACCATCTATAAAAACTATGGCCTTTCTCCTGTTTGAGGAGATATGTATCTCAGAGAATGTCTCTGAACCATCTCCCCTGGACTTCTCTCTTGGTTCTTCTCTAGAGTCTTAATAAAAAAAATGTTTTATTCTAATTGGATTTGTGTGCTAGAGGGTGTAATTATTATTTTTTGTGTGTGAGGCAATTGGGGTTAAGTGACTTGCCCAGGGTCACACAGCTAGTGAGTGTTAAGTGTCTGAAGCCGGATTTGAACTCAGGTACTCCTGACTCCAGGGCCAGTGCTCTATCCGAGGCTGTAATTCTTTAAAGAGGAATACCTAAGGACCCCTATCACCCATTTCCCCTGTGAGTCTCTCTCTCTCTCTCTCTCTCTCTCTCTCTCTCTCTCTCTCTCTTTCTCTCTCTCCCTCCCTCCCTCTCTTTCCCTCCATCTCATCTCTGTCTCTCCCCTGTTGTTTTTCCCCCAGCACTATATATGCTTCTTGAGGACAGGGACTATTAGATTTTTGTTTTTGGAATCTCCAGCTCTTAGCACAATGTCTGACATATAGTGGACACCACAATCAATGAATGGCTATTTTCCATAGAAAATATCTAACTCCAAGGTTACAAACCTGAGTCACTAGCATAGATGTTTTCTCACAGAAGACTTGAATGAAACATTAGGAGCTCTTCCATAGAACAGTTTATGGTAATGAAGGATGACATTTATATAACACTTAACACACATTTCTTCATTGGAGCCTCACAAGATCCACTTCTAGATATTGAGCCCCAGAGAGTTTAAGTGACTTGGCTCTGGTTGTACAAGGAAGATTTGGGGTTAGACTGGAGATGTCATGTCTCCCAGTCCAATACTCTTCCTGGTATATACCATGGCTTATAGATATGTATGTATATATATATATATATATATATATATATATGGTGGAGAGTAGGACAGTTTCTTTATGATTTCATATTTGTAGTATTTAATGTATGACCTAGTAGTCAAATTAATTAAACAAGCATTTATTAAGCACTTACTGCATGCCAGGCCTTCTGTTAAGCACTGGGGACCCAGGGAAAGGAGAAATGTCTGTCCCTAAGGGGCTCATAAACAATGTTGTAGATGCAAAATGTGTACTCAAATCCTTAGTAGTGACCTCTGCAGGAAGGCCAGAGTTCTAAGGGGACTGGGAAAGTCTCTTGGAGAAGATAGCTGAGATTTGAACAAGCCAGGAGGTGGAGGAGATGAGGAAGGAGAGAATCCCAGGCTCGGAGTATAGCTGGTGAAAATGCCCAGAGGCAGGAGATAGAATGTTTTGTGCAGGAGGCCAGTGTCACTGGATCACAGAGTATGTGTTGAGATGAGGTGGAGTAAAGTGTAAGAATCCTGGAAATGTAGAAAGGGACAGATTATGAAAGACTGGAAAAACCAAACAGGGGAATTTTGTGTGTGATCCTGGAGGTAAGGAGGAGCCACCAGAGTTTACTGATGAGAAGAATGACATGGTCAGAGTTGTGCTTTGGGAAGATCCATTTGACAGCTGAGTGGAGGATAAGCTGGAGTGGGGAGAGACTTGAGGCAGAGGGGCCAAGCAGAAGGTTATTGCAATAGTCTAGGCTTGAGATGATGAAGGCCTACACTAGGGTTTTGGTGGTATCAGAGGAGAGTTGGGGACATGTGTGGCAGATGTTACAAAGGTGGAAACAGCAAAACTGGATATGTCGAGTGAATAATAGAAAGGAATCTAGGATGACACCAAGGTTGCAAACCTGGGTGATGGAAAAGATGGTAGTGCCTTTGACAGTAAAAAGGAAGTTCAGAAGTTGAGGGGAAGGGGATAATCATTTATATAGCACCTGCTATATGTCAGGCATTGTGATAAGCCCTTTTAACAAATATCTCATTTGGTCCTCACAACAACCCTGTGAGTTAAGTGCTATTATTATTTCCATTTGACAGTGGAGGAAACTGAGGCAAATAAAGGTTAAGGGACTTGCTCAGGGTCACATAGCTAGTAAGTAGCTGTGTGACCATGGGCTAGTCACTTAACCTCTCTGAACTGTTCATTTAACTAGAAAAGAGAAGTCTGAGGCCATATTTGAATTCAGGTCTTCTCGATTCTAAGCCCAGAGTTCTGTCTACTCTGCCAGTACCTCCTTTTGCAAAGGTTTTGCGGGAGGGTTTGTCAGGGAAAGATAAGTTCTGTTTTGGATATGTCCAATTCTAAGAGGCAATTGGCAATGTGAGAATAGAGCTCAGGAGAGAGGATAGGGCTAGATATGTAGAAGAGAAGAGGGCCTAGGACAGAACCTTAGGGGACACCCATGGTTGGCAAGCACCACTTGGATGAAAATCCTGCCAAGGAGTTATGCAATCTATAACACTTTTTACCACCATATGTCTGGATCAAGGCCAAACTGTGTTGTTTAAAATCTAAATTGTGGGTTCTAATCTGTCCCCTCCCAGTCTTGGGGGGGAAGCTGACTAAAATCACTGATAAATTCAGCAAGAGTTTAGGCTTTTAAAGATTTATTTAGTGAAGAGAGAAAGAGATTGAGAACAGATTCTGACCATGCCACCAAACTGAGTGAAAAAAGCAAGTTAAGTTAAACCAGGTGCATGTGTTGGAGCTTCCATGACACCAGGCCATTTTTGGAGGGAGAAAGGAAGAAACTGGACTATGTCTAGCAATTGTGGTCTACATAGTCGCTATCATAAGCAAACTATGGACTGAGCAGTTGGACAGGTAGGAGGAAAATCAGGAGAAAGCAACATCATGAAAACTAGAGAGAGGAAAGTTTCAACAAGAAAAGGATGATTGACAATGTCAGACTTTGCAGAAAGGTTGAGAAGGATGAGTTTTGAGCAAAGGACATGAAATTTGGGCATCAATTGATCATTAATAACTATGGAGAACAGTAAGTGAAAATGAGAACTTCCTCATTATTATTACTTAAGGCTGCCAAGCACCACTCTTTAGTTCTGGGATGAGGCTTTGCAAGAGTGAGAATGAACTGTTAGACGGGTCTAAGATTTTTACCTCTACTGTATCTCTCATGTCCGTCCTTAGTTCTTCCTTTCGCTCTTGTTGCCATCAATTTAGTTCAGGCTTTCATAATGATATTTATATGGTACTTTAAAGTTGCAAAACATTTTGCCCAAGTTAGCACCCTTGAACTGTGAGGTAGGTCATATTTATTATCCCCATTCTAAAGATGAGGACACCGAGGCCCAGAGAGATGAAGCTCATCTCCCTGTCTCGCCTCTCCTCCCAATTCCTCCTTCACACCAATACAAAAATAATTATCCTAACACACAGGTCCAATCATGTTACTGCCTTACTCAAATGCCTTCAGTTGCTCTCCTTTACTACTAGGCTAAAATACAAATGCCTTAGTCTGGTATTTAAGGCCCTCTATGATGTGATTCTCATCTCTCCTTCCAGAATTTACTTCATTGTACTCGCTTCATGGGCAGCTAGGTGACGAAGCAGATAAAGCATCAGCCCTGGAGTGAGGAGGACCCGAGTTGAAAATTAATACTTACTAGCTGTGTGACCCTGGGCAAATTACTTACCCCGTTTGCCTCAGTTTGCTCATCTGTAAAATGAGCTGGAGAAGGAAATGGGGAACCATTCCAATATCTTTGCCAAGGAAACCCCAAATGGGGCATAAAGAGCTGGACACAACTGACATGACTCAACAACAACAATTCAGCTTCATGCATTCTGTTCCAGCCAGTTTAGAACACCAGCTGTTCCTGATGCTTTTTTCCTGACTCTGCATTCATGAAGACCATTCCTGTGCCTGGAGAAAGCACCACCTCCACACCTCTGCCTATTAAACTTCCTCTTGCTACAAGTCCCAGCTCAGGTACTGACCTCTCTTCCCAGTGAGCATCCCCTTCCTCAGGTCACCTTTGCCCCTCTCCTATTCTACTGTGCATCACACATATTTGTGTAGGTGAAGTAAGCTCCCTGAGGTTAGGGACTGTGTCTTTTTTTATCTTTGTACCCTCTAAATCCCAGCACACTTCCTTGCACATAGTAGGTTTTTAATAAAGGTTTGTGGCTGAATTGAACAGTTTGGCAGGGAGTAGTGTGATGTTTGTATAGTGCTTAAGGTTTATTCAACTGAGCCTCAGAACAACCCCCCGGGGAAGTAGCTGCTATTTATGACTCCTCTTTTCTAGTTAAATGAACATTCTCAGAGAGGTTAAGTGACTAACCCATGGTCACACAGCTACTAATGAGGCATGATTCAAACCCAGATCTTCTTGACTCTAAGTCCAATGCTCCACACTGCCTCTAGAAATAACCCAGAGAACTATTGGTCCAGAGAAAGCAGCCTGGAGTTGAGGTAAGACTTTATATCTTAATCAAGACTCTAAGTCTTATTTCTGCTCTGACAAACTGAGTTAATGTGGCCATGTCCCTGTGCCTCAGTTTCCTGTCTGTAGAATGAAGGCCTATCTAACTGGGGGGGTGTGTGGCAGGGACATTGTACTCTTTGGCACATACGCTCAGGGTCCACCTATACCCAAGGATGAGGCTGGGTGATGAGCTAGGGCAGTTTTGTGGTGCTGCTGAGCTGCAAGGCTGAGCATGGGAGGGACTCCTTTCCTTTTCCCATTTCCAGGATGTGTCAGAGGCTCTCTCTTCTTTTGTAGAAGGAAAAAAAGAGCAGACTCTCCCAGGCTGCTGGGCCACAGAGCCTAGTGATCTTTTTTTTTTTTTTTTTGAGAGGCAATTGGGGTTAAGTGACTTGCCCAGGGTCACACAGCTAGTAAGTGTTAAGTGTCTGAGGCCGGATTTGAACTCAGGTCCTCCTGAATCCAGGGCCGGTGCTCTATCCACTGCACCACCTAGCTGCCCCTACCAGTGATCTTTAAAGGAGCAAACCATGCTCTTCCAGCTTTCTTCCAGGGCCAGGCAGGATCCACTCCTCTGAGGTTCAGTGGAAAGCAGGAGAACACTGCATGGCTAAGAAGCCTTAGCAGTGGGTCCTGTTGGGATCATCTTGTGCCTGGACTGTGTTAAGTGTCCCTGCTTCCACTCTCTTCCTTTTTCCCATTCCTTTTTTTGGGTGGGGCAATGAAGGTTAAGTGACTTGCCCAAGGTCACACAGCTAGTAAGTTTCAAGTGTCTGAGGCTGGATTTGAGCTCAGGTCCTCCTGAATCCAGGGCTGGTGCTTTATCCACTGCACTGCCTCGCTGCCCTGTCAATTCCTTTTTTCACATCAATAATAAGACAGTCTTCCTAATGCACAGGTCTGATCATGTCACTTCCTTACTCAAACACCTTCAACAATTCCTAGATCCTAGTGACGAAATGACAGTATAACCTATGACGATAGAGGATCATAGATTTTCAGCTGGATGGACCTTACAAGCCATCTGGTCCAATACCCTAATTCTACAGTTTAGGAAACTAGTAAATGATGTGCCCAAGATCACACAGGTGATCCTTAGAGGTGGAATTTGGACCCCGGTCTTCTGAATCGAAATCCCGTGCTTATAGAAGGTGGGGTTGCTGAAGAGAGCAAGGTGAGGGTCAGACCTGTACAACTTAGACCCCAGAAGAACCAAAGCTTCCCTTTTTTCCTGTCTCTTCTTCCTCTAAACTCACACCCAAAAGACAAAGAAACTCAATCTAAAAAGATTAGGAACTGACTAAGCAAGCAACTCAACAGTGCAGTCTAGTGGCCGGAACATTGTTTTGCAAGGTTGTGAGTCAAGGATGCTGGCTTTAGGCCAGGCCCCATATATTCTCTGGGTGTCTCTTGTACTGGGTGACCTAAGAAGGGTGGATATCCTTCTCTCTCCCACCTTCATAGAACCACAGAATGTCAGAACTAGGATTGAACTTGAATGCCCATTTTCTCTTTTCCCTGCCCCCTACTTCTGCCCTGATGGATTCTCACCCATCGCTTTAAGACAAATTTAATTACCATTTACTCTGGGAAGACTTTTCTAATCCCCCCTCCCCCCAGTTAGTAATTATCCTTCATCTCTCTAATCCACAGAGTTTTTTGTTTACAACTCTCTATCTTGAAAACATTATGTGTCAACAACCCATTAAAACAAACAATCAAACAAGCCCCAAGAAGGCTGGGACTGTTTCAACATCTTGCAGTCTATCACCAGACAGGTAAAGACCTAGATGGACCTGAATTCAATATGGCGTCTTCCCTCTAATAATTTCCTGAATGGCTCATGTTTTGTTCCATCCTGGGGTTAGTTCTCAGGAACATTTAAGTTTGGCTCATACTGACTTCTCTCCTGTCACAGATATAGGCTCATAGATATAGAGCTGGAAAGGATCTTAGAGGCCATTGAGTTCAACCACAACATTTTACAGATCAGGAAACTGAAGCACAGAGAGGTTCAGGGATCTGCCTAGGATCTTATAGAGGGTAAGTATCTGAGATGGGATTAGAACTCAGGTGTTTCTCATTGCAGTCACCAGTGCTACTAGGCCATGGGATTCCAGTTTCTCTTCAAGCAACCATGGCTAACAAGGCATGGAACAAAGACCTGGTTTATTACACACAACACAAAATTAGAAAAAGACTCTTAGAAGAAAAGGACTCCTTTTACATAACTAAGAAACATTTCCCTCTGGTGGATTCCACCTTTCCTCAGGGATCTATACAATTAGTCTCAATCTATAGTGTTTCCCTAAGGGTCAAATTAAAATTCAGCAAACATTTATTAAACATTTACTACTTGCAAAGAATGGGGCAGCTAGGTGGTACAGTGGATAGAGTACTGGGCCTGGAGTCAGGAAGACTAACTTTTGTGAGTTCAAATCACAACTCAGATACTTACTAGCTGTGTGACCCTGGGCAAGTCACTTAATCTTGTTTGCCTCAGTTTCCTCATCTGTTAAATGAGCTGGAGAAGGAAATGGCAAACCAGTCCAGGATCTTTGCCAAGAGAACCCCAAACGGGGTCATGGAGAGTCAGACAGAACTGAAATGACTGAACAACAACATTTGCAAGGAACTCTACTAGGTAGTGGGTACACAAAGACAAAAATGAATTAGTCCCTGTCTTCAAGGAACTTTTAGTTGAGAGAGGCAATATGCCCAGATAAGGAGATACAAAGTAATTTTAGAAAGAGGAGCTGACCAGCCACTAAACCTCCTGTGGAAGGTAACTCCTGAAGGGAGCTAGGGATACTGAGGGGCAGAGGTGAAGAGGGATTACGTTTTAGTCATCAGGGACAGTCTATACAAAGGCAATGAAGTGGGAGTTGGCAAGCTGTCCTATCACCAATCACATCTTGCCAAACTCCAACCTCCAGTTAGCCCCATTATCTACCATCTCCACTCAGCCCCATTATCTACCATCTCCACTCCTACTCATATGCTATTGAATGATACTAAAGAAAGTCCTACTATTTATGTTACTTGTGTCCACTACAAATTTATTAGCTAATTACAGCTGAGCCCTCATTACTACAGGTAATCTTTATTTTTCCATTACTGATTATCACATAGCTGAGAAGACATTCTAAAACTTCTCTTCTCTTACTTGCTGAGTATTTTTTGATACTGGGGAAGCCAACTTACCTTCATTTCAATTTTTTGATTCCCAGTAAAAAAATAGCCAAGGAAAAAATCAAGCATTTATTAAGAACCTACTATGAGCCAAGCACTGTGCTAAGCACTTTACAAATATTATTTCATTTGATCCTTGCAAAAACTCTGGGAGTTTTACAGATGAGGAAACTGAGGCTGGAGAGGTCAAGTTAAGTTCAAGATCATTCAGCTAGTAAATGAGTGAGGTCAAATTTGCACTCAGGTTTTCTTGACTCCAGGTACAACACTCTACCCACTGTATGATTTAGCTGCCATTAATAATCTCCTTCCCCCTACCTTCCACCTTACATACATCTATTAGGGTCAGGCCATTCAATGTCTTTTACTTCTTTACCTGTGGGACCTTGGGGCCTGTGGTGACCTCACAATAGTCTCAGAAACACCAGAGGGAAAGAAACAAAGATGGTGGTCATTGTTAGCAGTCCTGCAGCAATACCTGAGGTCCCTTTTCTGTTATATTTGCATCTGCCCCAGGACCTCACACAACGACCTCCACACAGTGATGGTCCATATGATGTTGGGTGAATTTGACTCATATTTTAATCTGTTTTATAGGTGAAGAAATTTAGACCCAAGAAGAAACTGAGCCTGTGCTTGCACAGCTAATCATATGATGGTAGAGTAGGTAATAGAACCCAGGACTCCTGATTTGGTGGGTGGGGTTACATAATATTTAAATATTTAAAGATGGTCAAGTGTAAGTGGGGTTAGACTCATTCTTGTTGGCTTTCAAGGGCAGAACAAGGATGAAGGGATGGAAGTTATAGGGAGGCAGAGTTCATCTTTTTTGGAAAAATTAAATGTATTTTCTCTTCCTGACATCCCCTCAATTTAAAAAAAGAAAAAGAAAACCTTGCAACTAATGTGCATAGTCAAGCAAAACACATTTTTGCATGGGCTGCGTCTAAAAATGCATGCCTCATTAGAGGCAGATTTCATCAGAACAATTAGAGCTGTCTACAAATAGAATGGATTGCCTTGGGAGGTAATAAGGTCTCTGTCAAGAGAGCTCTTCAGAGAGAGGTCAGGTGTTCCTTGGTTGGGGCTGACATAGAGGGCGTTCTTGATTCAGGTATGGGTTATACTAGGGGCAGTTAGGTGGCACAGTGGATAGAGCACTGGCCCTGAAGTTGGGAGGACCTGAGTTCAAATCTCACCTTAGATACTTACTAGCTGTGTGACCCTAGGCAAGTCACTTAACCCCAATTGCCTTAAACATTTGGGGCCATCTCCCATCATCCTGATATATATCTTGCCACTGGACCTAGATGTCTCTGGAGAAGAGAGTGAGGCTGGTGACTTTGCACAGCTCTCCCTCACTTAAATCCAATTCACTGAAAGTCATGACATCACCCCAATGTCACTATCTTCTTTGAGAATGAAGGAAAAACAACAACAATAATAAGTTGTATTCCATAATAGTCTCTGAGGTCTATCATTCTGGAACTTCTGTCTAGGCCTCGATTTCCCTGGTTTTCTCCTCCCTCCCCAGGTTGGTGTGATAGGTACTAAGGGATTGAGGGCAGGGCCCAAGTTGGATTCTATTCTGAATATGGGGGGAGTTCATCCTAAAATCTCTAGGGCTTTCTTTGCCCTTTGGGTACATACCCTCCCTAAAAGACTCTAAGGGAACACCTTAGGGAGCAGCTATACCATTTGTTATGAGGTTAACAAGTTTGCACTTTCAAAACCCAAGTATCATCTGACTGGTGATGGCAGCAATGTCTGCTCCTAATTAATTGGTGCTGGGGGCAACTGGCAGCTCAGTCAGTCCTATGATGTAGGAAGCTCAGATGTTTTAATACCCTCTCACTCACCTCACTGTGTCTACCAATGAAGAAGGGGCTGAGGGAGGCAGGGGGTCCTGGAGCCAGTGTTCCTTGGATTGCAAGGGAGTGGAGAAAGGGGAAGGTGGAGAAGCTGGACTGGTTGCCCTCTTCCCTGTGTTCATGCCCTGTTGGCTCTGGGGCTCTCTCAGTGGCACTCTGCCAGCTAGCTGCAGGAGACAGGAACTGGTGCTGCAGTTTTTTTTAGTGTGAATTATTCAAAATGCCATTCAGGTGTATAATGAGAGGAAAAAGAGGGCAGAGAAAAGGGCATGTGGGACCAAGGGAAAGGGAATGTTATCTCTTAGATAATAATGGAAGTTGGGGAAGGGAGAACAGAGGGGTCAGAGGGGAGAGAGAACAGAATGAGAGAGAGTGAAGAGAAGGAGAAAGAGCATAGAGGGGGAGATAGGAGAGAGGAAAAGACAGAATAGGAGGAGAGAGAAAAGGAGAGAAGAGAGGAGGAAGGGGAAGAGAGGAGAGAGACAACAGAAGGAGAGAGAGGAAGACAGAATAGGGGGAGAGAGGATAGGAGGGAAGAGAGGAGGAAGGGAAAGAGGAGAGAGACAACAGGGAGAGAGGGGAAGACAGAATAGGGGGAGAGAGGATAGGACGGAAGAGAGGAGGAAGGGAAAGAGGAGAGAGACAACAGGGAGAGAGGGGAAGACAGAATAGGGGGAGAGGATAGGACAGAAGAGAGGAGGAAGGGAAAGAGAGTAGAGAAAGGGAGGGAGAAAACAGGAGAGAAGGGAAGACAGAAGGGGGAGACAGAATAAAAGCAAAGAGAAGAGGAAGTGGGAGATAGGAGAGAGAGAACAGAGGGAGAGAGCAGAAGACATAATAGGGTGAAAGAAGAGTTAGAGATAGCAGAGGGGTCAAGGTGGGGGGCTCAGAATGGGAGAGAGAGGAGAGGACACAGGTAAGGAGAACAGAATAGGACAAAGAAGAGAGGAGGGGAATAATGGGGGAAGACAACAAGGCTTTGAGGGTAAAATAAAAATTGAGGGAACAAATGGAGGGAAGAGGTAAGGAAAAAGAATGGAGGAGAGAGAGAAGCAGGGAGGGGGGAAGAAGAGAAAGAAGAAAGAAACAAGCTGTGGGTGGAAGAGAGAAGAGAAATCCAAAAGGAATGGGTGGGTAGGAGAGTATAGCACACAGAATTTGGGATGCAGAGGGTGAAAACAGAAGGGCAAAGGGAAGAACCCTGGCTTTTGGAGTGTGTGTTGGGGAAGGACACCTTAATTCTGACTTTGGAGGTCTCAGGAGTCATGCTAGGGCAGGCACAATTCAATGTGGACTAGAGCGTGTGGGCTGATGTTTGTCTGCAACAGCCTTCAAGGAGTCAGTCCTCTCCTGCTCAAGAAACTTCAGTGGCTCTCTGTTGCCTCTAGAAGAAAATACAAATTCCACAGATTTGGCATTGAGAACTCTTAACTATCTGTCTCTAAATCCATCCCAGACTTATTTCACATGACTCCTCATGCATTCTTTGTCCAGCCAAACCAATCCTCTTGCTATCCCCTGTACGTGATATTCCATTCCTATCTCCATGTCTTTGCACATGCCTGGAATGCTCTACCCCCTCCCCAGCCCCCTGGAATGCAGTCTTTGCCCTTGAAGAGATCCTAGTTTGAAGGTGATATAGATGGATTAGGGCACTTTATTACTTTTGAGGACACTATCATCCTAGTCACTCAACTATTATCTAATCAGTTTCTGATACCTGCCATTTCTTCCTTTGTAACATTGCTGACACTGCTACTACCCCAGGACAGTCCTTTATCATCTCGACCCTGGCCTATTGCAAAAGCCTTCTGGTTGGTCGCCCCACTCCAGTCCATCTTCCACTCAGCTGCCAAGGTGGGCTCCTAAAGCATGGGTTTGACTCCTTAAGGTTCCCAGCTTACCAGAGGACTCTTTCAATCTCACCAGACATACGTGGGATTCCTCACCCTCAAATTCCTTTGAACATATCTTGTATCTACATAACTAGGTGGTTATGTGTTATTTCCCCAGCAGAAGTAAGATCCTTCGCTAGATAAGATAAATGGACTATATCTCTAAAAATACATGAGATCAATCAGGATGACTCTTCACAACCAAAGGTTACTTGTCCAAGTCAATTTCACTACCTTCAGGTAATGAATAATTGAGAATGTCCATTCTTTAACCGTGCTAGGTAACAGGAATATTGAGTTCTAACAATATTAAACATGTTGCACATGTCAAAATTGCTTTTATATTAAGTATCCCCATGGGTTTATCAGTGGTATGCAATAAATATTATTTGATTTCTTAAAAATATAAAAAAGAATGTAAGATCCTTGACAGTAGTGACAGCTTTCTTTTTTTTTTCTCTTTCTATCCCCAATGCCTTGCACATAGTAGACACCTTATACCTCCTTGTGGAATAGGAGAGAATTGAAAGGGGCTCCTGAATAGGGGTGTTGGGCTGCTCTCTGATCTCCTGGTTCCTTTATTACTCATCACCCCTGACCTCTCCTCTCACCTCTTTCCCAACCCTCTGAGCCATTAAAAAAAAAAAAAAGCTGACTTGGTTTGAGAGCAGGAGCCCATTGTGTGAGTGGCCCTGAAGCAGGAATGGAGAAAGAATGGGTGATGACAGGCTTGTTGCAGTCACTTGCCATGCCCCATGCCAGGGGGTGGGAGGGCATGGGAGAAGGGCAACAGCCCTGCCTACTAATGGGAGGGGAGGGGCCTGAGCACCTCAGAGAGGTGACTCAATGCGCTGCACTCCCCAACCCCAAGGCCTACTCCTGCTGACTCAGGGCACCTGAGTGATCCTCACAATTTATCTGTGGCTGACACTCTGTTGGGGACCAGGGGATGGCAGGGCAGATGGTCTAGTTGACAATGGGAGCCTAGATGGTGTCTTTTTACCATCACCTGCTCCCTCCTCCCAATCCTCGTTGTTTCTTATGTCCCTTGACCCCACACAAGAGTGTACAACCTTAGAAATTAGACCCTGAGTGAGAGATTATTTAGTATCATGCAAGATGGTTAGATTAGGAGGCAGTGGAGTCAGGTTGAGCCTGATCAATAAGCATTTATTAAGCACCTATTATGTTCTAGGTACTGTCCCAAGCATCGGATAGGTCAGTGGAAAGAAGAAGCCCTGGGTTCAAATCTTGCCTCTGCTTCTTTCTACCTCTGGGCAAGCCTCTTGACTCCTCTAGCACTTCTGGCTTGTAAAATGAAGGAGTTGGTCTTGATGCCTTTAAGAATTCTTCTAGCCCTAAATCTGCAAGCCTTTGATCCTTCGCCCAGAGAAGAAAGGACATGGAGACAGAGACAACTGAAGCGAAGGGTGAATATGCATGAGTGCAACCTCTGATTCCAAAAGAATCCTTACTCCTTGTGCATAGCCTTTTCTGACCCATCCCTTCCTAACTGGGGCACTGAAAGGTAGCTGTGTCAGCTTATAGGGGTTTTGAACATTCTTTGCTTCGTGGACCTTTTGGCAGTGGTGAAGCCTGTGGACTCCTCAGAATGACATTTTTAAATACATAAAATAAATAGGATTGCAATTATATTAAAATATATTCAATCTCTACATACAAATATAGGGGCAGTTAAATGGTTCTATGGATAGAGCACCAGGTCTGGAGTCAGGATGAGTCATCTTTATTAGTTCAAATCTAGACTGAGACTCTTACTAACTGTGTGACCCTAGGCAAGTCACTTCACCCTGTTAGCCTCAGTTTCCTCATCTGTAAAATAAGCTGGAGAAAGGAAATGGTAAACCATTCCAGTATCTTTACCAAGAAAACCACAAATGAGGTCATGAAGAGTCAGATATGACTGGACAACAACATATATAAATATTTTTAAATAGTAATTCAAAATATTTTTTAAAAGTCAAGTTCACGGACCGCAAGGAAAGGACCCCTGCATGCATCCAGCATCCTTTGTCTATCCCAATGTAAAATCTCCCAGTCTCTGACAATTGTGTGCTATCCAGAATTAGTTGTTTGCTTTGAACTGAGTTTGTTATCTGTGATTCTGCTGCACATGGGTGTGCAGCTACACTTTTGTGAATCAGGCCAGATTAGGGATTCAGGAGGGTGGTGAGGCAGGGGTGATACAATAAACTCAGTGGTTAGATCAATTTAGTATGAGGCTATGTCTCTGTTCCTTGGAATCTCAAACCTGACTAGAATAGAATCCAACCCCATCATTGTATAGAGTTAGGAAATAGGCACAGAGAGGTTAAATAACTTGTTCAAAGTTTTAAAAAAATACAAGTCGGTTGGGGAGAGAAGGAACTAGCAGTGGAAACATCAGAATAAGGAAAAGACTTTGAACAGATGATGGTGCTCAAGCTTTATCTTAAAGGAAGAGGGGCCTTCTGTGAGGAAGAGGTAAAGAGGAAGTGCATTCCAGGTGAGGGGGTTGGAAAGTACAAAGGCATGGAGGCAGGAGATGGAGTGTTATGTGTAAGGAACAAAGAGACCAGTTTGGCTACATCACAGGATGTCTGAGTGAGTAAACATTTATTTAGCAACTACTAAATCCTAGGCACTGTGCTAAGGGTTACAAATAAGAAAAAGAAACAGTTCCCATCTTCAAAGAGCATACAGTCTAATGGGAGAATACAAATACACATCAAGAAGCTGAAAGGCAGGGATAGGGGTGAGGGGAGGAGGGAGCACAGTATTCAGCATGGGAACATGACGGAGTCCAGTCTAAAAGAGTGCTGGTAGGTAGGGAATGAAGAAATGGTTGACTATTATTATTATTTAATGATACATCATTAAATGGAGGCTTTGGGAGAGTTCTTTGCTTGAGCCTCCAGCCCTCCAATCAGAAGGGCAGAAGGTACTGATGAGCTGTGAGTGTTAAGGCTAATTTCCTTTTTTTTCTTTTAGAATTTTCTAGCATAAATTTCTTTTCTTTCTTTTTTCTTTCTTTCCTTTTTTTGGGCGGGACAATGAGGGTTAAGTGACTTGCGCAGGGTCACACAGCTAGTAAGTGTCAAGTGTCTGAGGCTGGATTTGAACTCAGGTCCTCCTGAATCCAGGGTTGGTGCTTTATCCACCGCTCCACCTAGCTGCCCCCTCTAGCATAAATTTCTAACATTTTAAACATTTGTCTTTTAATTTTGAGTTTCAAATTCTCTCTCTCTCCAACCCTTTCCCCAACCATGGAGAAAGCAAATAATATGATACCCATTATAAATGTGAAGTCATGCACAATGTATTCCATATTATCCAGCAGCACCAAGGCCCATCTGCAAGGTATAAATGCTCACACTGAAAAATTCCCAATTAGCCTTCTTGAGCTGGCTGGAGCTGGATCCAGCCAGCACATCTCTGGCCCGACCAATCTTTCTCTACAACAGAACAGATTTCCCTGGATGTCCCAGGGCACCTCAGTATAAATTGCTCCATCCTCCTCTCTCAAGTCCTGTTCTGCATCTTGACATCCTGATCATTGTCAGTGGCACACACACAATTTCGTAATTACCTTTGACTCAATCTATCAGTCAATCAACAAGTTTTTATTTGGCATCCACAATGTGCCAGGCACTGTTCGAGGTTCTGGAGATAAAAAATAAATCTCAAGTGAAACAGTTTGTGTTCTCAAGGAGTATACTTTTGTGAACAGGGGTCGACAATATGCATGACTACTGGTACATACAAATCACATACAAATAGCTACAAGGTAACCATGTAGGGGGAAGGCATAAGCAGTTGGAGGTGTTATGAAAGTCCTCAATTAGAAAGCGGGATTTTAGCTGAGCCTCTAAAGAAACTAGGGGTGCCAAGAAGTGGAGGTGAGGAGGGATTGGATTCCATGTATGGGGACGGCCAGTGGCAAGGCACTGGGGTAAGAGATGGAGTGTTGTATGTGAGGAACAGAGGGAAAGCCAGTGTGTCCAGATCATAACAAGGTAGTAATGTGTAATAAAAGTTGTATTAGGTTGGTTTGTGAAGAGCAGACATTAAAATGCTAATTATAGTTCGTATTTAATCTTAGAGGTTACAGAGAGTTCATTGAGAAGGGCTGGGGGGTGACAGGGGCAGATAGACTCTTTGAGATAATCATGTTTGCAGGTGAATGGAGGGTGGGGCTCAGCTGGAATGGGGAGACACTGGAAGCAAGGAATCTCCCCACCTCCATTCTAGTTTCTCTCACTGACAATTAGTCCTAGACTGGTCTTCCTAGTGCAAATTTCTGATCATGTTACTCCATTGCTCACAAGCCATCTACAGCTCCCTACTGCCTAATGAATAAAGGTCAGACTTCTTAGTATGGCCTTCAAAGACTTCCAGTCAATCAGCTAATCAATAAGCATTTAATAAGTGCCCAATATGTGCTAGGCAGTGTGGTAAGTCCTGGAGATATAAGGACAAAAATGAAAATTGCTCCTGCCTTCAGGGAGCTTACACTCTAGGGGAGAAGGAAGGGGTGGGGATAGGACAACACACCCCTTTTGTATCATGGTGGTTAAGGGCACACTGCTCCTGTGTTCTGGAAAATCTGAGTAAAATTTTTTGTTCCTCACTTCATACCAGAGAAGAAGTCCGTTTCTTTCTTTCTTTTTTTTATGGGGCATTCGAAGTGCCTTATTGTAAAATTTGGGTTAAGTATTTGGTCATAAGCTCTGTGTTGTCCACTGACTTTTGTGTGTCATTGGTGGCTTTTGCAAACTCTCCCAACATTTCCATTTAATTTCTTATACTGACCCATTATATGCTGAAATAGGAGGGGATAGCTATATACACATGTAGATATATACAACATAGATACAAGATGACTTTGGGGGGAAGTCACTAACAGCTGGGGGAACCAGGAATGGTCTTATCTAGAAGATGGTGTTGAGCTGAGCCTTGAAGGAAACAAGGGATTCTGAGAGACAGAAGTGAGTGGAGGAGGGAGGGAGTGTGTTTTAGGTATGGAGGACAACCAGTGCTAATCTGAGCAGAGAGATGGGAGATGGAATATTATGTTTTTGTTTGTTTGTTTTGTTTTGTTTTTGGTGAAGCAATTGGGGTTAAGTGACTTGCCCAGGGTCACATAGCTAGTAAGTGTTAAGTGTCTGAGGCTGGATTTGAACTCAGGTCCTCTTGAATCCAGGACCAGTGCTCTATCCACTGCACCACCTAGCTGCCTCAGATGGAATATCATGTATGAAGAACATTGAGAAGGCCAGTTTGCATGGGCCACATTGTGTGCAGAGGGACTCATACACAAAAAAATCTTTTAAAAGAATAATAAACATTTTAATTTAAAGTTTTGAGTTCCTAATTCTATCTCTCCTTCCTTCCCTCCCCTTCCTGTTCCCTGAGGCGGTAAGCAATCAGACATAGGCTTATATATGATGCACAAGAAATTTAAAGACTGGTTGGGTCAGATTACAAAGGGCTTTAAATATGAAATAGAAAAGTTTATATTTGATCCTACAGAAAATAAGTAGTCATTGTAGCTTCTTGAGCAGGTGAGTGACACAGTCATTCTTGAATTTAGGAAAATCATTTGGGTAGTTTGTATAAGGGACAGAGATTGGAAAGGGGGAGAATTTTGAGGCAGGGAGACTAATTTAGAGGCTTTTTTCAGGAGTCCAAGTGAGAGATAAGGATCTAATATAAGGGAGGTGGTTGCAGGATTAGAGAAAAGGACTCCCTTTTGTTATCTGAGAGATGTTGTGGAGGTAGAAATGACAATCACTGGCTGCAGCCTACCTTGGGGAGTCCAGCATGGTAAGGGAAATCAGAGGAGCTCAGTTCAAATCTTCCTTCTGATGCTTACTTGTGTGAGACATCCCTGGGCAAGTCATTCCTGTACTATAAAATAAAAGAGTGGGAGAAGAAGGCATCTGAGGTCCCTTCCATTTTTAGCCTTTTGGTTCTCTGATTCCATGGTCCTTTCTAGCCCTGTCTTGTGCACTCAACAAATCCAGCCTTAGACACTTACTAACTATGTGACCCTGGGCAAGTCACAATCCTGATTGCCTCAAGAAAAAAAAAGAAGGAAATGGGAAACCAGTATCTTTGCCAAGAAAACCTCAAATGGGGTCATGACTGAACAAAAACATGTGCTTATCAATATATAATAGGCATTGCAATTATTTGTAGTCATAGCTTAGCCTCTCTATTGCTATTTAGAATGGAGATCCATGAGGGCCAGTGACCACAGGCCATGACTTTTTATCTCCCCTCTGCTCCCAGTACCTAGCACCATGAGCGCCTTGTACGTAAAGGGGCATAATGAATGTTGGCTGAATGATGATGGGGATTTGGAGCATGATGACACGCTGGCATTTCACAGTTTATAAAGTACTCTCATTCCAGCAAGTCTAGGAGGTACATAGTGCAAGTATTCTGATCCCCAGTTTACAGATGAGGTAGCTGAGGCTTAGAGAGATGAAGTCACTTACCCACAGTCACATGATTGCAAACATCAGAGCCTCAATTTCAGCTGAGGTCCTTGGACTCCAAGTCTGGTATTTTTTCTTTCCTTTCTCTCCCTCCCTTTTTTCTTTTTGCTGGGCAATGAGGGTTATGTGACTTGCCCAGGGTCACACAGCTATTAAGTGACAAGTGTCTGAGGCTGGGTTTGAACTCGGGTCCTCCTGAATCCAGGGTCCGTGCTTTATCCACCTATCTGCCCAAGTCTGGTGTTCTTTAAGCTACCTAGATAGATGATGCTGCTTTTTATGCCACGACAGGGGAGAGATAATAGAATCAGAGAATGTTGGAGACTCAAAGAGCTTAGATTTCCACAGCAAAACACAAAAAGAGAATTTCTATGGAATCCTGAATCTCCATTTCATATTGCTTATTTTTAAAAGTATATAATAAATTCCACACTTTATTTTCAAGACTTTTCCCCTTGTTCTGCTCCTGCTTCTTCTCCCCTCTCCCTTTTCCTTTCTCTTCTTTCCTCCTCTTCCCACCCTCCTCGTCTTCCTCCTCCTCCAAGGAAGTTTGTTTTGCTTTCAGCTGTTCCCTCCCTGATATAATCCTCCCTCTTATCTGTTTGTTCTCTGGATGCCATTCCTTCCCATCTCCTCACAAACTTGTAGCTTTGATCTTTGCCCCCCTTGATAACTTTTCATCTCTTCTTACCTGCTGGCTCCTTTCCTGCCACCTTAAAAATACTTTCACTTGATCTCTGAAGTTTTTATTTATAACTCTCCTTTTTTTCCCTCAAACTCATTGCCTCCACTTTCTCTCCTCTCACTTATTTCTCAAGTCTTGCAAATTGGCTTCTGTCCCACTGCTCACAGAAACTGTTCTCCCTAAAGTCACCAATTAAGCAATAGCTTGATCCAATAGACTTCTTTCTGGTCCTTCTTGAACTCCCTGCAGCAATTGGTCCCTGTGCTTACCCTCTCCTCCTGGATACATACATATAATTACACATTATACGATATGAAGTGATGTCAACTATGATAATAATGATGTGTGTGTGTGTGTGTGTGTGTGTGTGTGTGTGTGTGATTACAACAACTCATAGAGGCAGTGAATAGAGAGCTGGCCTTGCTTCAGGAAGGCTTCAGATGCCCCCGCTGATATATATTAGCTGTATGACGCTGGGTAGGTCACTTAACCTTATAATGCCTCTAGGGAACTCCGAGACTATATGCAAGTTGCAGAGCAGTTAGCCAACATGCATTTGTGGAGGGAGTTCTCTCACCGGGAATTCCTGATACCAACGAAGTCACAGGTCTGGTCCAAAAAACAAATTTCCTCCTATTCATTATCTCTCTCTTTTTTTTTTTTTTTTAGTGAGGCAATTGGGGTTAAGTGACTTGCCCAGGGTCACACAGCTAGTAAAGTGTTAAGTGTCTGAGGCCAGATTTGAACTCAGGTACTCCTGACTCCAGGGCCGGTGCTCTATCCACTGCGCCACCTAGCTGCCCCCTATTCATTATCTCTTACAAAGTTTTTTCAAAACCAGTAACATCTTGTAGCATCATAAGATTAAGAACTGGAAAGGACCTTAGGAATTATTTAGCCCCATCTCCCTTATTAAAGAGCCATCCAAGGGGCACAGCGAGAGAGTGTTGGACTCAGAGTCAAGAAGACCTGAGTTTGAATCCAGTTTCAGACACTTACTCGCTGTGTGACCCTGAACTTATTCTCTGTTTGCCTCTGTTGTAGAATGGGGGACAATAACAGCATCTACTTCCCAGGGTGTCTGAAAGGATGAAAGGAGATTATATTTGTAAAGCACTTTATAAACCTTAAAGCATCATAAAAATGCTAGCTTTTATCATCATATTAGTTTACAGATGATGAAATTGATGCTCAAGGAGAGGGAGTGCCTTGTTTAAGGTCATACAGGGAGTAAGTGGCCAAGCCAGAATTCAAACCCAGATTCTGCTTCCAAATCAGGTGCTGTTACTTTGGGTAGAGCTTCTCACAACAATGGGTAGCTAGGTGGCTCATTGGATAGAGCACTGGCCCTGGAATCAGGAAGACTCATCTTCATGAGTTGAAATCTGGCCTCAGATACTAGCTGTGTGACTCTAGGCAAGTCACTTAATCCCATTTGCCTCAGTTTCTTCATCTGTAAAATGAGCTGGAGAAGGAAATGGCAAACCACTCCAGTATCTGCCAAGAAAACCCAAATGGAGTCATGAAGAGTCTGACGTGACTGAAACGACTCAACAACCCCACAACAATGCTGTGAGGTAGAGTTCAAGGATTAATATAGAATGTTAGCCTTAGTAACATTTTACCATCCATAAAGCTAAGCTGGGTAAATTATATTTCTCCTCCGTGGGTTTTCCTGACATTCTTTTCTTTTTACACATTCTCTCTGAGGGAGCCTATCAGTTCCCTTGCACTCAATTATCATCTTTATACAGATGACTCCTGAATTCACAAATCCAGCTTTCCTGAGCTGGGTGGCACAGTGTATAGAACACCATCACCCTGGACAAGTCATTTAGTCTCTGCCTCAGTTTCCTTGTCTGCGTCATCACTGTTCAGTTATTTCAGTCATGTCTGACTCTTTGTGACCCCATTTGGGGTTTTCTTGGTAAAGATACCAGAGTGGTTTCCCATTTCCTTCTCCAGCTCATTTGACAGATGAGGAAACTAAAGATGAAGTGACTTGTCCAGGGTCACACAGCTAATAACTATCTGAGCCTGGGTTTGAACTTAGATCTTCGTGATGCCAGGCTTGGTGCTCTATCTACTGTGCCACCCAGCTGTCCCTTCCTTGTCTGTAAAACAGAGAGAATAATAGTAGCCACTTCCTAATAGTATCCACTGGTTATAAGGATCAAATGAGCTAATATTTGTTGAGCACTTAGCACAGTGCCTGGCACTTTGTAGGCACCACATAAATGTTAGCTACTATTATTAATCCCGCATCTCCAACTTCTAGATGTCTCCATGGTTCCACAGGCCTTTCAAACCCAATATGTCCAAAACAAAACTCAACTCTCTTCCTACATTATCCCTTCCTCCTTAATTTTGTTGAGGATATTATCAGTGTTCCAGTCTCCCAGGTTCACAGTTTAGGGCATGAGGAAGAATGTAAGAAGCCTGGAGAGGTAGGAAGGGGTGACATCATGAAGCACTTTAAAAGCCAAAGAGAAGGCTTTGTATTTGACTGATTCTGGAGGAAATAGGGAGCCACTGGAGTTTAATGACTATCCAAAGAATGAGGTCAAACCTATGCTTTAGGAAGCCCACCTTGGCAGCTGAGTGGAGGATGGATTGGAGTGGGGAGAGACCTGTGGCAGGCAGGCCAACCAGAAGGCTATTGCAATAGGCCAGGGGTGAGATGATTAGGGATTGCCCTGGGGTTGTAGTGGTGTCAGAGGAGAGGTGGGGGCATATATGAGCCACTGATTAGATATGGTTGGGTGACTGGGAGGAGGGTAGTGCCCCCAAAAGTAATAGAGAAAGTAGGGGCAGCTAGGTGGTACAGTGGATAAAGCACTGGCCCTGGATTCAGGAGGACCCGAGTTCAGATCCAGCCTCAGACACTTGACACTTACTAGCTGTGTGACCCTGGGCAAGTCGCTTAACCCTCATTGCCCTGCAATGAGTTATCTCTTCCACATTCTGGGGGTTAGAGATCTAGAAATTCAGTGTAAAATTTTTTGACCTCACTTATGTACTGGAGAAGTCTGAATTTTCTGTTTCTTTTGTGGGGTGTTTATAGTACCTAATTGTAAAATATGCGTTGGTATGATATAATACTATATGTATATTTTATGCATTTCTGAGTTTCTAAACTTTTTTTTAGTGTCATCTACTGGCCTTCGCATGTCATCTGAGGCTTCTGCAAAACTCCAAAACAATTCCCACGTAATTTCTTTTGCTGACCTGTGATATATCAAAACCAGGATGGGGAAAGTTGTGATATAGAAGGGATAACTGCATTTCACTTCAAACTAGGATCTCTTCAAGGGCAAAGACTGTATTTCTCTTATTGAATTGGGAACTCCCTGAGGGGCAAGTACAGGGGGTGGCAAGGATTGGGGTTCTCCTTGGAAAAGCAGTTTCTCCCCCATCGGTTTGATATTTCTCTAAGGGCAGAAACTGTGTTTTCATAATTACCCTAGGAAATAGCTAAGGAAAAGACTTTGTTCCCCACAGACTGGGAGCTCCCCAAGGGCACAATCCATTTTTTCTCTCTTGCATTGGAACTTTACTGAGGATTACAACTGTGTCACCCTCATTAGACTTCAGAATTCTCTGAGGGCAGACACTATGTTTTCCCCCATGATTTTTTTTTTTTTTTTAGTGAGGCAATTGGGGCCAAGTGACTTGCCCAGGGTCACACAGCTAGTAAGTGTCAAGTGTCTGAGGCCGGATCTGAACCCAGGTACTCCTGACTCCAGGGCCAGTGCTCCATCCACTGCGCCACCCAGCTGCCCCTCCCCCATGATTTTGAAAAATTCCTGAGGTCAAGATCCTTCCTTCCTTCCTTCCTTCCTTCCTTCCTTCCTTCCTTCCTTCCTTCCTTCCTTCCTTCCTTCCTTCCTTCCTTCCTTCCTTCCTTCCTTCCTTCCTTCCTTCCATCCTTCCTTCCTCTCTTCCCTTCTTCCTTCCATAAAAGGTAATGAAAATGCTCTTTGTGTCTCATTTAGTGTATAGTCAACAGAAGACAACTTATGGTGGGAAGATGAGGAGAAGTATCTATTTTAAAGGCAACCAAGCAAAATTGGCAAGGTGACCAGGGAGATGGTCTTAGGATCATAGGAATTCCTAACCAAGACCATGAATCTCAAGTGCATTTGTGTTCCAGGACCAGGGTGAAGGGCAGCCCCGGGATCTAGGTCACTTCTCCTCTTCTCCCTCCCCATCCCCCCATTTTCCTTTGGCAGCAGATGTGATTTATGGTGCCCCTGACAGCCTATCTGTCAGCTTCCCCCACACAATGGAATAGAGGAGGTTAAGCCGGGGGCCTGGGCTGACACAGGACGCTCTGCCTGGGGCTCCGGCCGGCTCCCAGATCCCAAACTTCTTTTGCTGCGCTTGAGTGTTTTTGGCAGGGACAGGGAAGGGGAAACACCCTGCTGGTGCCACCCACTGCTGGTGGTATAAATAAGAAGCCAGGGGGACGGCAGATTTGTATTTCTCGTTCTGGAAATAGCTCCCTGAGCACTCCCCAAGCTAAGAGGCAGCATCATGAGCTGTAGACAAAGTTCCTCCCATTCCTTTCGAACCCGCAGCAGCGGGGGAGGAGGAAGCGTGAAAGGTTCCGGAGGGGGAAGCTTCAGCAAGCGGTCTTCTTCTGGCCGATATGGATCCTCTGGGATGGGAGGAGGAGGAGGAGGAGGAGGAAGATTTTCTTCCGGCAGCAGTTATGGCGGTGGCAGCAGTTATGGTGGTGGCGGCAGTGGGGGATCCTGTGGCATGAGGAGTGGAAGCAGCTCTAGTTTTGGGGGTGGCTATGGCGGTGGTGGTATGGGAGGCTCTGGCTTTGGGAGTCACTCAGGCGGTGGCTATGGTATTTCCAAGGGCTATGGTGGTGGTTCTGGTGGCTTTAGCAGTGGCTCTTATGGGGGCTTTGGAGGTGGCTCAGGGGGCTTCGGAGGTGGCTCAGGGGGCTTTGGAGGTGGCTCAGGGGGCTTTGGAGGTGGCTCAGGGGGCTTCGGAGGTGGCATGGGAGGAGGTGATGGCCTCTTGAATGGTGGAGAAAAGGTTACTATGCAGAACCTCAACGATAGACTGGCTTCCTATCTGGATAAGGTACGTTCCCTGGAAGAGAGCAACGGTGACCTGGAGGGAAAGATCAGGAATTGGTATGACACCCATGGTCCCCAGTCACTCATTAAGGACTATTCTCACTTCTACGACATCATCAATGACCTCAAGGACCAGGTAAGTGGGAGGCAATTTCTCCTCTCCCTCCCTGCACTCACATATCTCCCTTTGACATAAGTAAGAGACCAACAACTCTAGGGTTGAAGGCCCTAGAACTGCTATAACAGTTCTTTGGAAAGTTGGTCATTAGAAGGACAAAGGACCAAGTGGGCAAAGGACTTTATACTTCCAGTATGGAGAAAAGGTAGAATTTGTAAGGGTCCTTTATAGAGAGTGTCTGTTGCTTACTAATTCATCAACCAGCAAGCATTTACTCAACCTCTTCTATGTATCATGCTCTGCTAGGTACCAGAGATACAAAGACAAGAAGAAAACTGTGTCTTACCCTCAAGGAGTTTGCATTCTATCAGAGGAGACTTATACATAAATTCATGCAAAATATATTACAGAGTTAAAAGGGAAATTTTTGGGATGGAGGGACTAGCATAGCAGCTCAGACTATCAGGAAGAGCTTCATGTTGAAGATGATGGTGGAGTAGAGTTCTGAAGGAAAAAAAGAGGTAGAGGTGAGGGAATACACTCCAAGTATGAGAAAGAGCAAAATACAAAATGTAGACGTGGGAAGGGGAATGTCATGTGTCCCTGAGTCTCAGTTTCTTCATATGTAAGACAAGGGGATTGGACTATTAGATGTTCCAGTCCCTTCCAGGTCTAGAGCTATGCTGAGTTCCATGTCTGGCACTATCACTCTCCTCCATACCTGGTCCATAGGAGAAGAGTGTGAAATTGGACTCTAAGGCTTAGACAATGACCATATTTACCATTGCCAGGAAGCTTTTTTGTCAGAAAACTTGAATTTTATTAGGAACAATCCAGAGTCTATCTTTCCATACCCTACTCCCCCAATCCATGTAACAGAACAGAGAAGCCCAATCTGAGGAATTTGGTGGATTTATAGGTGTGATCCAAGGAGGGGCTGTACTCCAAAGCAGACTTGGAATCTATAGCTTAGAAGCTGGGTATGAAAATGTCCCATGAACATTTCTGTCTTGCTGTTAAATTCTTGTTTGTAACCTCCTGGCAAGAGATACTTCCCTATTGTCTCCTCACAAGCCAATCTGGCTCTTAAAGGACTTTTTCTCCCTTGTTGAGTTAGCAAATCCAGACTCATGCACTGGCTCTCTTAATGTTGGGGGGCAACACTGGAGTAGCCATGCCACCTCTGAAGCCCTTTGAACCACCTCCCAAGCCCCCCCAAGCCACGGATAGGAGGGATCCTGGGACAAAACCCAGGAAGCTGTTGATTACTCTGAACATTTCCTGTAAAGGCAGTAGAAAGAGTCTGGGCTCTTGGATTCTCTTGACCCCTGGTCTATGGCTCTGCTAGGGTCCTGTTTCCCTTCCAGCAATGGGATATAATGGGCAAGGGAGGAAGGGAGGACCCTTAACATTTTGCCCTCTCTCTTTCTTAGATTCTCAGCGAGACATTAGACAACAACAAAGTCATTCTGGATCTTGACAATACCCGCATGACCCTTGATGACTTCAGGATGAAGTGAGACTCTTGTTCACCTCTCTCTGCAATCAGGGAACTAGATGGGGTAATAGATAGAGTGTTGGATTTGCAGTCAAGAAGGTAGTAATCCTACCTTTCATACTAGCTGTGTGATTCTGGGAAAGTCATTTAATTGATTTTTGCCTCAGTTTCCTTATCTATAAAATGGGGATAATAATAGCACCTACCTTCCAGGGTTGTTGTGAGGATCAAATGCAATAACATATGTAAAGTGCTTTGCAAAACTTAAAGGCCTAGGGGGCAGCTAGGTGGCACAGTGGATAAAGCACCAGCCCTGGATTCAGGAGGACCTGAGTTCAAATTCAGCTTCAGACACATGACACTTACTAGCTGTGTGATCCTGGGCAAGTCACTTAACCCTCATTGCCCCACAACCCCCCTCCCCCCCCAAAAAACCCCCAAAACCAAAAAAACCTTAAAGGCCTATATAAGTGCTAGTTGCTCCTTCTCTTTTTCCTCCTTTTCTTTCTCCTCCTCCTCCTTTTCTTCATCCTCCTCCCTCTCCCTTCTTGATGTATCTCCTACCACAATTCCTTTTCTTCAGGAGCTTTTCTTTAAGGGTTAAAAAAGCAGAAATGATTGTGGAAGGGGAAAGCCATCAGGAAGCAAGCAGTCTCCTCTTTCTATGGTGTCTCCAGATCTTTGGAGTGGAGGTCTCTGTCCTTCTTACCCCACTTTACCTGAGCCTGGTTTTGCCCGTCTTCTTCCCCACCTGTGCTGCAGGTATGAGATGGAGTTGAACCTAAGACAAGGAGTGGAAGCAGATTGCAATGGGCTGCGTGCTGTACTAGATGATCTGACCTTGCAAAAGGCTGACCTTGAGATGCAATACGAGTCTCTTCAGGATGAGCTGCAATCCCTCAAGAAGAACCATGAAGAGGTAGGCTCTCTGGCTCCCAGTAGTGAGGAGCTCAGCTAACAGGGTTTACTGGGGAGGGGAAGAAGGAGGAGGATATGGAGGCTGATCCAGGAAGGATCAGTAGTCCCAGGACCAGGGACTTCAGTATCTATCTTTCCCAAAGTAGAGCGTTTGGATAAGGTGTGTGGAGAGGGTGATCCTTCAACCCAGCCTCCTGAGATCTGCCCATGGCTGAATATTAGCTCTTCAGTCCTACAGTCTTCTCTGTTTCTAGGGCTCAAAAATGGGGAGAGTTAAAGGAGCCAGAAAGGGGATTAATGTCTCCAGGTCCTTTTCAGACTATCCAAGCTGCCTCCTGACCTTGCTTCTTTCCTGACAGGAGATGAATGGATTAACTGGACAGAACAGTGGCGATGTCACTGTGGAGATGAACGCTGCCCCAGGTGTGGATCTCACCCAGATCCTGAATGACATGCGAGAAGACTATGAGCAGCTTGTTTCTAAGAACCGCAAGGATATTGAGGATCGGTTTGAATCCCAGGTGAATGATCCAAGATGGGAGAATGCCAAAACTAGACTGAGAAAGCTGGGCAAGATTGTGATTGGGCATTTCTGAGGCTGGAGCCAGGCCAGAATCCTGAGCCCCAGGAAAACTAAGGTCTACCCCTCCCCCACACATTTAGGCCATACTTCAATGGCTCTTTGGTGAGGTTGGGGGGATCCCCAACCTCTGATTTCAATTGTGTAAGGGATTCCCCTGTATGGAAACTCCCTCTGTCAAGCAGACAGGTAACTCCTTTGTAAATTGCAGTCAGTAATTTACAAAGGGCAAGCATGGCTTGGAATCAAAAAGGCCTGAGTTTATATTTTGCTTCTGATACTTAGTAGCTTAATTAACTCTTGATACTTAATTACTCAACCTCTCAGCCTCAGTTTGTAAAATGGGGATAATAATACATAGTATTATCTTCATTTGAAAGATAGGGATAATAATAACTGTAGCCCTTAGCTCCCAGGGTTATTTGGAGAATCAAATGGGATTAATGTATATAAAGCGCTTTAGAAAGAAAGTGCTAGGGGCAGCTAGGTGGTGCAGTGGATAAAGCACTGGCCCTGGATTCAGGCAGACCTGAGTTCAAATCCAACCTCAGACACTTGACACTTACTAGCTGTGTGACTCTGGGCAAGTCACTTCACCCTCATTGCCCCACAAAAAAAAAAAGAAAGAAAAAGAAAGTGCTTTACAATTTCCCCGTAGCGCAATCTTAAGCTTTATTAACTTAAAATACACTAAGTCTTTTAGGACATCTCATATAAATCATTATTGTTATTGTCATTATTACCTTAAGGACTTTCCTGGGACACTGAGATTCTAAGTGACTTCTTCTGGGTCATGTATCAGAGGAGAGACTTGTTTCCAGGTCTTCTTGACTTTAAGGATAGCTACCTCTCCCTCCCCCTGCTATACCATGACTTCTCCCTATAGGATTTCAAATCTTTTAATCAGGCAAGCCAGGGCTCAGAAGAGACCCTCCTTCTTTCTCCCTCTTCAGTGGCCTCCCATTCTAATCTTAGCTCTAGCAGTGGGCACTCTAACCCTTGACACAACCCTGGGCCTGATGTCAGTGACTAGCAAGTCTAGTCTCCATTAAACTTTGGGTTTTACAGATGACTCAAATAAGCCAAGAAGTGACAACTAGCAGCCAACAGATAGAGACCAGCAACAAGGAATTGACTGAATCCCGACACAACCTCCAGAGCCTGGAGATAGAGCTACAATCCCAACTCAGCATGGTAGGTGGTTTCGACCCCTAACCTCTGGGGGAACTGGGGGAGGAAGGGTGACCAGTACAATCCCTAGATATCAGGGGAGATGGCTGAGCACATTCATCCTCAAATCAGCCACAAATGGTGCCTTCAGCTCTTGGCTTCTTGTCCCAGTGGACACTGCCCTGACCTCTCACTGATCCTCCCAGCCCCCACCTACCCTCCCACTCATGTTCAGGGATCCCTTTCTTCTTTCTAGAAATCTGCCCTGGAGAAGAGTCTGGAGGACATGAAGGGACAGTACTGTAGCCAGCTGGCCCAAATCCAAGCCCAGATCAGTGAAATGGAATCCCAGCTGACTGATATCCGAGGAGAGATTGAATGTCAGAACCAGGAGTACAGCAACTTGCTGGATGTCAAGACGCAACTAGAGCAGGAAATTGCTACCTACCGTAACCTGCTGGAGGAGGGACAGCAAGATGTGTATGTGATTTGGAACAATTTCCATTTCTTCAATTTCCCCCCCCCCCACTATCTCTAGGAGAGGAAAGACCCCCAAGATGCCAGGTGGCTAAAAAGAGGTTTGCTTCTGTCCTTCAAGGCTCATTTATCCCCTGGGCAAATCCATCCCTTGTCAGATGGGGTCCCTGGGGAGGAGGAGGAGAAATAAGCCTGGGAGAGGAGAGCACATAGTTTGAGAGATTTCATGGACCTTAGCATTAGACAGGAACTTAAGGGATCCCATTGTGACTCCTCTCCATCTGAGAGAAGGACACTGATCTAACTGGTCCCAATTCATGACTTCTTTCCATCCATACGGGAAGAACTGTCCAGTGACCAGGCTTCAGCCTTAGCTCCCAGGATGCTAAAACCAAGACACTTGGAAGTAGGGAAAGTCACTGGGATTCATGCACCAGGTTGTAGATAGCTCCAGCTCTCTCCTATCAGAAGGCTTCACTCACAAACTCACTGACATTTTTTTCTTTTTCTCTGTAGTGACTCAGGTTCTGGATTTGGAGGAAGAAGTGGAGGCAGAGGGGGCAGCGGAGGCAGAGGGGGCAGTGGAGGCAGACGTGGCAGTGGGTATGGAGGAGGAAGTGGAAGTGGAAGCGGATATGGTGGCGAGAGTGGCAGCGGAGGAAAAGGTGGCAGTGGATACGGCGGAGGAAGTGGTAGTGGAAGTGGCGGCGGATATGGTGGCGAGAGTGGCAGCGGAGGAAAAGGTGGCAGTGGATACGGTGGAGGAAGCGGTAGTGGAAGCGGAGGCGGATATGGTGGCGAGAGTGGCAGTGGAGGAAAGGGTGGCAGCGGATACGGTGGAGGAAGCGGAAGTAAAGGGGGCAGCAGTGGTGGAAGTGGAGGTGGTTCTGGAGGTGTCAAGTCTTCCTCCCAGTCTGGCTCTAACATTTTCCAATCCTAGAGTGGCGGCGATGATTCACAAGGTGAGAATGGTTACCCAGAATCGAGAGGGCTAAAAAAAAGTTTTGTGCCATTCCTAGTTAGTTGGGCCAGAGTGAAGTGGTCCCATGCACCATCCCCTGCACCCTACCTCTGAAACTCTCCTGGCCAGTCACCTTGCCCTCTGTACTTGGACAAGTGGTTCCATCTTTCTGGGTCTCAGTTTCATCATCTGTAAAATGATAGCTGGACTAAATTATCTCTAAGGTCCTTTCTTATACTAAATGCTAGATATCCTATTGAGCATTCTTGCTGCCTATGAGCCTTTTGTCTCCTTTGAGCCTCTTTGCCCCTTCTGAACCTCTCCCGGTCAGCTTCCTTCCCTCCTCTGAAGTCCCCTGCCCTCCCACCATCCCCATAGCCTCTTGCTGGAGTTGGGAAGAACACAAGTCTCCTCTGCTCTATTAACCAGTTTCCTTTTCTCCTTTTCCAGGGTCCCAGAAGAGATACTAAACTCCTTGAGAAATTCCCTACTCGCCTCCAGTTGAGATACCTCTGGACAGTCCCTGGAGGAGATAATGCCATTCCATCTGGAGGTCAGGACCAGCAGACAATACTGAGAACATTGGGAATAGTATCCTGTGGGGGCTGAGTAGGCTCCACAGAAGGGTCCCTGTCTGCTTGTCCACCTGCTCCATTGGACTCCCCTTGGCCTCTGCTTCTGTCCAGAGTTGTGAGATGCCTTACTCCTTATCTGACCTTTGTTTCCTAATAAAGCTTTCCTATTGCAAACCATAATTTGGCTTCTGAATACTTTGTCGGCATCTGTAACTCTATTCTTCAGATGATGGTCCCCAGAAAATGCAAGATGGTAGCAGAGAGAAGAAACTGAGAAAAGGGAAGAGGGACAGCATCTAGAACCAGGGACCAGGGGGCTAATCAGAACCATTCCCAGATCATAGTGAACTGGGAAGATGGGAGCTTGGTACTTTGTGGGCTGGGTGTTTTACATTGCTTTCATTCATCAGGTAACTAGACTGAAGGTACCTAGCCCATGAAGGAGGATGAGGTGGCTTCATCACTTGGCACCAAAAATCATCAGAGGGACTGATACGTAATGCACATTTGTCATTTCTCTCTAGTAGTGGCAGCACTCTTCCTTCTCCCCTTCCACACACTCCTCCTTGGTTGTTATTGGCCTGTTTGTGCCTCTTTTTCTTTCCTTCTTTCCCCATTCTCATATGATATTCCCCATAAACCAATTTCTCTGGGACAGGAATGTTGATGGTGGTGGTGGGAAGCATGCAACATGACCTAAATCCCTTCAGGGTTAAGTGCAAATGTAGCACCTGGAACACATCTTGGATGTGGGCTTCTGAAGAACTACCAGGCAATCTATGAGTCAGCACCAACTGGAAACCATAACTCATGAGCAACCACCAATGCATTTCACTTCACTGCCCAGCCAAAGAATATCAATTTGAACAAAGGACATTTAATTAAATACTATAGCAAATAAAGAGATAAGAAAACCCCCCTCCCTGAACACATAGGTGGGGAAAGTTACACAAAGAGATGTAGAATTGATTGGCCACCTTGTCTACCCCGTTATTATACAGATAAGGAAACTGAGGCTTAAGCAGTCTTTTTATTGTCAGAGAGCAGGGGGAAAGGACAGGCAGCTGGTATGGTGGAGACAGGATTATACTCCAGGGAGAGAGCAGAAAGAATGTGGGGGTCCAAAAGATTGCTTTGGCTTAGGTGTCTCCTCCTCCATTAAAATAGGCATGGGGGGGAAGCTAGGTGGCACAGTGGATAAAGCACTGGCCCTGGATTCAGGAGGACCTGAGTTCAAATCCAGCCTCAGACACTTGACACTAGCTGTGCGACCCTGGGCAAGTCACTTAACTCTCATTGCCCTGCAAAAAAAAAAAAAAAAAAGAAAAAAGAAAGAAAGAAAGAAGGAAAGAAAGAAAGAAAAAAGAAATAGACGTGGAAGCAAAGAGGAAGGGGACTAGGATGAAGGGATTTGCCATTGCAACAGTCCTGTTCTTTTGGAATTCCACCTTTGATTCCCCTTGGGAAAGTAGAGCTAAGATGCAGCAGTATAAAGGAGGGAGGCCCCACCATGACAACATATCTGCAGAGATGGGGCTGGGGAAGGGATGGGGTGGGAGAAGGAATACTTAGCTACTCTTCCCTCTTGCTGGGAGTCAAAGGTATGCTGGAGGCTTGGAGATCCCATTGTTAAATGTTCAGGGTGAGTATTTACATCTCAGAAATCTTCAATAACTACAAATTTGGGCTTGATTTGTTGTTTTGTTGATTGTCTAGAGTTAAGAAAGTGTTAATGATGCATCTTAAACTTAAAAGCATGTGTAGGGGCAGCTAGGTGGCGCAGTGGATAAAGTGCTGGTCCTGGATTCAGGAGGACCTGAGTTCAAATCTGACCTCAGACACTTGACACTTACTAGCTGTGTGACTCTGGGCAAGTCACTTAACCCTCATTACCCCACTAAAAAAAAAGTGTGCATACATATCCCTTTCCCTTCTCCTAGAGCCCAGTAGCTAATCATTTATCAGCACATTCTTCTATAGCTCAGCAGGACAGCAATAGAAGGCTAGGAGATTGAAGTTGTTATCAGACTGGAGGCCTGGTGAGGGCAGGCTAATAATAATAAAAATAATAATTATAATAAATAATGATGATTTATAACGTACTTTACTTTCATTATCTCATTTGAACCTTACAATGCACTTGCCAGGAACAGAAAATGTGTCTGTGTTGGGGTTAGAAGTAGCTGGAGTCAGAACCATTTATTCATATATAACAGGTTTTTGGAGACGAATCTTTGCAGGCAGAGAGAAGTCTTCAGCAACTGGCCGTATCATCATGCTTCTGAGAAATGTATTCCTGGCAGATAGTATTGTTCTGGGAGGGACTGAGACTATTATTATATTTAAATCTCAGCCCAAAGTGTCAGAATTTCTCCTGGCTGGGGGCCTGAGCCAAAGGAGAAAGAATTTTATTGATAGTGATGTATTGGCTTTTATAAACCTTCCAAGAGTCTGTGTCTTCTTTCACAACAATGACTAATGTGGTAATATGTTTTGCAGGATTGAACGTGTATAATCTATATCAAATGGCTTACTGTCTCAGGGAGGGGGGAGCTGAGGGAGGCCGAGAGAAAATTTGGAACTCGAAATTTAAAAAATGAATTTAAAAAATTGCCTTTCTATGTAACTAAGGGAAAACAAAATATTATTAGAAATAAACAAATAATAAAAATATTATTATTAAAAATAAAAAATAAAAAACCCAAATAAACAAATAAACCACCCAAGGGAGTATGTGAAGCTGGACCATTAACTCCGAGTAAAGGGGATTTAAGATTTAAGTTGTGGAAGAAGGCTTCGTGGGTAAAGAATATGAGATACTTCCCTCAAGGCAGGTGCCTCAGGCAAGTTCACTCCCCACATCCCCCACAATTACCTCTGAAAGTTGGTCTCCTCTTGAGTAAGGGGTGGAGTGGAGGCATTAACCAAGGATAAATCACATTTGATGGGCACCCTTAGGGAGAAGTTAGTAAAGAGAGGCTCTGTGTATTTTCCAAAGGTGAAGGATTTAATGATCAGCAAATAGCTGGTTTGTCTGTGATGCTAAGCACTCCAAGCTGAAGCATCTCCTCAAATACAAAACATTTATTGAGTCTGTACTACAATCCTGTAGTTAGACATGAGGTGACTAAGTGAGATGTGAAACTGCACCTACTGAAAGATTACCCCTTAATGGTGGTGGTGGTGGGTCAGGGAAGTGGGAAGACATGAATGTAGATGACTATCAGACAAGGGAGGGTAAAATAAGCATGGAGAAGGGGTACAACATGTTGTGAAGGATTTGATGAGAGAGAGGTATCTTTGTGATGTCTTCAAGGAAAGAAGGGACCTTGATAGATGGAAATGAGGATAATCCAGACATGGAAGATGGCAGAACAAAGGCATAGGACAGGCAGAGGGAAGAGTCAGGATGGTGGCCAGAGAGTAGCCTAGTATGGAAAGAAAGAAATACACAATTATTAAGTCCTTACTACATACCAGGCATGGTGATAAGCATTTTATTTTTGTTTTTGTTTGCTTGTTTTCTTGTGGAGCAATGAGGGTTAGGTGACTTACCCAGGGTCACACAGCTTGTAAGTGTCAAGTGTCTGAGGCTGGGTTTGAACTCAGGTCCTCCTGAATGCACGGCCAGTGCTTTATCCATTGCAATGCCACCTAGCTGCCCCCAATAAGCATTTTATAAATATTTTCTCATTCGATCCTCCCTACAACCTTGGGAGGTAGGTACTATTATTATTCTCATTTTTCAGTTGAGGAAACTGAGACTGAGAGAGGTTAAGTGACTTATTCATGGTCATACAACTAGTCTGAAGCTATATTTGAACTCAAGGCTTTCTGACTCCAGGCCTAGAATTCTGTCCACTATGTCATGTAGTTTCCTTGATATGCTTAGTATGGCTGAAATTAGAGTACAAAAGGGGTTGCTTATATCATAAAGCTTGAAAGTTAGGCTGTATCTAGATTATGGATGGACTTTGAATACCAGGACCAGAGGTTTTGGCTTTCTTTATTCAGGAGGCAACGGGGAGCCCCTGAAGGTTTTTGTACAGAGGCGAGATCTGATTATAGTGATAAATTAGGCAGAGGCCTAAAGAATGAATAAGAGAGGGGAGAGACTTAAGGTAGGAAGAGTTATTTTTCATTGTTGTTGTTTAGTCCTTTCAGCTGTGTCCAACTCCAGGAAGAGTGATTAGGAGGCTATTATAATGGTCTAGGTGAAGGACCTGAGTAAGGGCGATTGTAGAGTGACTCAGCCGGGCTTAATGTGCCAGGAAGCAGCCTTGAACCTGAAGGGCCACTTGGCTAGAGCTCTAAGACACCTATCAGTTCCTTCACACCACAGGAGTGAGTGGGAAGTAAGAAGTGTGCTGTGGAGAGAAGCATTTCTCCAAGGTCCCTGGGGCTGATACAGGGTCTCCACATTTTGTTGTTTAATCGATTAGTTGTGTCTGACCCCATTTGGGGTTTTCTTGGTAGATACTGAAGTGGTTTGCCATTTCCTTTTCCAGCTCATTTGACAGATGAGGAAACTGAGGCAAATAGGATGAAATGACTTGCCCAGGGTCACACAGCTAGGATGTGTCTGAAGTTGGATTTGAACTCAGGAAGATGAGTCTTCCAGATTCTATCCCTAGCGCTCTGTGTGCTATGGTGCCACCTAGCGACCTGTTCTTCACATTACTCCCTGGGCAATGAGATCAGTAGAGGAGTTGCCTCGGTGTTTCTGATGCTCCAGAGATCTTTCTTACAGGGCCTTATAGCCACAAAGATGGCAGGAAGGAGGGGGTAGCCAGCTGTGACTGCACAGAGCTCCAGCCCAGGGCTCAGGACTCTGGGCAAAGCTTTTCACTCTTCTCATGTCACCTTTCTCATATCAAAACAGGTGAAGCAATTAGACCAAATTCCAGGACCAAACTGGAAAATTGGAAAAATCCCACAGAAAAACAAGAAGAAACTAGCATCAAGACCTAGGGGGTCTGCCTCTCAGAGCTGTGTGAGCATGAACCATTCACTTAAACTTTCTGGGCCTCAGTTTCCTCATTTGTCACATGAGAGGATTGGATTAAAAGACCTTTGAGGGGGCAGCTAGGTGGCACAGTGGATGGAGCACCGGCCTTGGATTCAGGAGTACCTGAGTTCAAATCGAGCCTCAGACACTTAACACTTACTAGCTGTGTGACCCTGGGCAAGTCACTTAACCCCAATTGCCTCACTAAAAAAAAAAATTATATATAAAAAAAAAGACCTTTGAGGTCCCTTCCTGCTCTAAATCTGTGACCCCAGATTTAGCTTCAGCCTCATGGTGCCTGGGTATCAGATAGAAAAACAGTAGGATCAATGATTGAGAGATATTTTTTATTTCAGACAACTTTAATTTGTTCTTTTTAAAAAATAATAAACATTTTTATTTATAGTTTTGAGATCCAAATTTTATCCCTCCTTCCCTCCCTCCCCTCTCCTCTCCCTGAGATGGTAAGCAGATATAGGTTATGCATGTGCAATTATGTAAAACATTACCATGTTAGTCATTTTGTACAAGAAAACTTGAATAAAAGAAAAAAAAATGAAAGAAAGTGAAAAGTAGCATGCTTCAGTCTGTGTTCCATCAATACCAGTTCTTTCTTTGGAGGTGGATAGTATGTTTCATCATGAGTCCTTTGGGATTGTCTTGGATCATTGTATTGCTGAGAATAGTTAACTCATTCACAGTTCTTCATCAAACAATATTGCTGTGAGAGCTTTATTTTACAGATGAGGAAAATGTTTGTTTCTCTCCTTATCCTTTTATTTTGCCTCAATCTCTGTTTCTGTCTCTCTTACCCTCCTGTTTCTCCGTCTCTGACTCCTCTCTCTCTCTCTCTCTCTCTCTCTCTCTCTCTCTCTCTCTCTCTCTCTCTCTCTCTCTCTCTCTCTCTCTCTCTCTCTCTCCTTTTCTCTCTCTGTCTCTGTTTCTCTCTCCTCTCTGTTTTCTCTGTCAAGAAGAAGGATCTTTGAATGGAAAAAAAAGAACAAAAATAGCTAACAGGGAGCTGATACCCAGTATGAGTAAAGGGATAGTAAGAAAGTAGCAGCTTTCCTTATTGGATTAAAGTCACCTGGCCCGGAAGAACTATAGCCTCTGGTTCTGTAAGAGAACAGTCCTGCAGACAATTGACCATTGACTTGGCCTGCTTGAGAAAATTCTAGAATAGGAAATTAAAGAGATGGTTAATGTCACTGTGAAAACAAACAACTCTAAAGCAATAAGAACTATGATTAATAATTATGACCATCCATAATTCCAGAGGACCAGTGAGGAAACATACTATCCACCTCCTGACCGAGAGATGACAGATTTATGGTGCTGACTGAGACGTGTGTGTATATTTTTTTCTATACAGATAGTGAGGAAATTTATTTTGCCTGAGTGGACATATTTGTTACAAGACACTTGGTTTTTTCTCTTTTATTAAAATTAATTTTAAAGCAAATGTTCAGATTGGCATTCTCTACCGTCACTCCAGAAAGCAAGTAAAACAAGATCCCCTTTTTTTTGGTGAGGCAATTGGGGTTAAGTGACTTGCCCAGAGTCACACAGCTAGTCAGTGTTAAGTGTCTGAGGCCGGATTTGAACTCAGGTCCTCCTGAATCCAGGGCCGGTGTTCTATTTACTGTGCCACCTTGCTGCCCCCCAAATCCCTTTTACAAACATATGTCAAAGCAAATCAAAACAAATTCCCACATTCTCCATGTTAAAAAGTCTCTATTTGTACTTTGAGTCTATCACCTCTCTGCGAGGAAGTAGAGAACTTGTTTCATCTTTTCTTTTCCCCTCTCTTCAAGTGGGGAGCTAGGTGGCACAGTGGAAAGAGCACTGGGCCTGGAGGCAGGAATCCCAAAGCTGAAATCCATCCTGAGATACTTATTAGCTGTGTGATACTGGACAAGTTACTTAATCCTGTCTACCTCAGTTTCCTCATATGTAAAATGAGCTGGAGAAGGAAATGGCAAACCAATCTAACATTTTTGCGAAGAAAACTCCAAATGGGGTCAAGAAGAGTCAGACATAGCTGAAATGACTAAACTCCCCTTGTGGAGTGGGAGAGAGAGAAAATATATTTCTGTTAATTTAAAAAAAGAGGTGGGGTGTGGGGCTACAGATGTGGAATGTTGTCTACACTTTCAGATGAGGTCACTATTGTTAGTTTTGTTTAATTGTTTTAGTTTGGTATGAGAGACTGCTAATGGAGTGGGGGAGTAATCTGTAAATATTTGTAATATGAAAACAAAACACATCAATACAATTAAAAAAGAACTTGAGATGGTTAATGAGCATCTAGAAAACAAAGTAGTAATTATAAAAAGCTAGCACAGCTAGACAAATCATGCCTGGCTAAACTCTCTGTCCCTGCCTCCTTTCCCTCTCCCTCTTCTCTTCCTTCCCTTCTTCCCTCCCTCCCTTCCACTGCTAAATGAATAGATTAAAGCAATTTAGTAGCTATATAGCCAAACATTTGTGAGATGAGTTGAGAGCTGATTGATTTGCCAAGCCTAGAAAGATTCCATGTAATTTTAGTCGGTTTCTAGCTCCCCCAGGCTGCCTCAGTGCTAGCTAACATTTTTCTCTGTGACTTAGATAAAGACACAGATGCCATGAGCATCAAATTTCCATATGAGACAAAATTGAGAGGGATGCTTAATACATTGGATGGACAGAATCTGGACCCAAAGATATCTTGGCAGGCTAAAGCTCTGGGCAGAATCTAATAAAATGAAATTCAGTGGGGTTAAACATAAAGTCTTGCACTTGGGTTCAGATGATGAATTTTACAAGTACAGGATGGGAGAAGCAGGATTAACAGCAATTTGTCCAAAAATTTTCTTGGGGCTTTTGAGGATTATAAGCTCGACATGGGTCCACAGTGTGATGTGGCAGCCAAAAAAGAGCAAATATGGCAGCATAAAGAGAGCCAGAGCTTTCCAGATAAGATTTTCACCTCTCTTTGCTTTGCTGTGGCTAAGTCACATCTTAAGTCATGTTCTGTTCTAGGCACCACAGTTTAAGAGAGACGGTGATAAGCTTCAGAGTATTTGTGCACAGGAGACCACCTGGGATAGTGAAGGGTTTTGAGTCCATATCATAGGAGGGACTGAAGGAATTGGGGCTTTTAGTTTAGAGAAGAGAAGATTGAAGGGCTAGGAGGGAGCAAGGTAACAATCTTCAAATATTTAAAGGGTTGTCATATGGAGGAGGGATTAGATTTGTTCTGTTTGGTCCTGGGGGCAGAACCAGGAGCCATGGTTGGAAGGTGCAGACAGGTAAATATGGGTTTGATTTTGATATCAGGAAAAACTTCCTAATAGTTGGAGCTGGCCCAAAGTCTAACTGATTGGACTAATGGATTCACTCTCATTGGGGGTCTTCAAGCAAAGGCTGCCCCATTGTCAGGCATAGAGTAGAGATTCCTTTTTGCAACAAAGATTTATTCTATTTTTTCCAGTTATATGTAAGGGTAGTTTTCAACATTCATTTTCACAAGATTTAGAGTTCCAAATTTTTCTCCCTCCCTCTCCTTTTCCTCTCCCCTCCACAAGACAGCAACTAGGTTATATATGTACAATCCACAAGTGCTCTTTTTATTAGTTCTTTCTATGGGGGTGGATAGTAAACTTTGTCATTAGTCCCTTGGGATTGTCTTGGATGATTGCATTGCTGAGAGTAGTTAAGTCATTCATAATCGCTCATTGAACAATACTGCCGTCATGATGCACAATGTCCTCCCAGCTCTGCTCACTTTACTATACATCAGTTCATGAGTCTTTCCAGGTTTTTCTGGGATCATCCTGTTTGTCATTTCCTATAGCACAATACCATTCCACCACAATCATATGCCACAGCTTCTTCCATCATTCCTCAATTGATGGACATTCCCTTGATTCTCAATTCTTAGCCACCACAAAGAGTTGCTATAAATATTTTTTGTACAATTTCCCCCCCCTTTTCTCTTTTTCATGATTACTATTGTTAACTGTTTCCCTTTGTAAGGGGCTAAAATTCTAGCTATACTGTCTAAAATATCTAATGAGTGGTCGACAATAAATTATAAGTTTTAGCAAGAGTTAGACTTTTAAGCATTTATTAAGGAGAATAAGAATTTGGTAAAGAGAGAGAGAAAGGCCTAGATTCATCTATCTATTAAAGGGAGAGCACATTTCTAGCTCCCTTCTCCACCAGAGTCCTCAGGAAAGAGAGCAAGTCAGAGTGCCAGCCTCCCCCTTCTTCCTCCCACAAGCCAATGTCACTTCCTGACACCAAAGAAAAGCCACATGGTCCTGCCCTCAGAGGCCCTCTCCTCATGTTGGAGCTTTCCTACAGTAAGTCTCCAGCAGGTGGCATCATTCCAATCGTTACACCTTCCATCCTATTCCCTTCCCCATGATATTTATTCTATTATCCATCTTCTTTCATCCTATCCCTCTTCAAAAGGGATTTGATTCTGTCTGTTCCCTCCCCCAATCTGCCCTCCCTTCTTTTGCCCCTCTCTCTTTGTCCCCTTCCCCTCCTATTATCCTGAAGGGTTAGAGAGATTAGTGGAGATTCCTTTTTGATTTTGGGTCATACTGGATAGTCCCTTCCAACTCTAAAATTCTTTGAAGCACAGAGGAGTTATTTGCCAAAGGTCACATGGTAGTGAGTGTCTGAACTAGGATTGGAACAAAGGTTTTCTGACTCTAGTTCTACTGGTTTTTATCGTTCATGGCCACTTCTTGTCAAAATGGAGTTGAGATGTTGGCATAGGCACCTGAGTGGGTGGGGGCTCTTTCTCTATTAGTCTGTAGGTTGCTTCTTTATCAGATAGAATGAGTGGAATCCTTCTTTGGGGCAGCAACGGAACAGCTTTGTTAAGTTCTTTTCCATCGGATAGGGCCTGCTAGGTCAGACAAAATGTTGGACCTGAAATCAGAAAGACTTGAGTTCAAATCCAGTCTCAGTTACTAACTGTGACCCAAAGGCAACTCACTTAACTTCTGTTCAGTTTCTTCATCTGTAAAATGGGGACTATTATTATTAGCACCAATTTCACAAGGTTGTTATGGAGATCAGATGAGATAATATTTGTAAAGTGCTTTGTTAGTTTTAAAGAACTGTATACATGTTTCTTCTTTTTTCTCTTCCTCCTCTTCCTCTTCTTCTTCCTCCTCCTTCTCCTCCTCCTTCTCTTCTTCTTCTTCTCCTTCTCCTTCTCCTTCTCCTTCTTCTTCTTCTTCTTCTTCTTCTTCTTCTTCTTCTTCTTCTTCTTCTTCCTTCTTCTTCTTCTTCTTCTTCTTCTTCTTCTTCTTCTTCTTCTTCGTCCTTCTTCTTCTTCTTCTTCTTCTTCTTCTTCTTCTTCTTCTTCTTCTTCTTCCCAAAACTCAGTCTGGATGAATTTGTCATTAGCACTGTGGGCTTCAAAGTATCCCACAAATGAGGCTGTGGTCAAGCATGGCTGGCTGGTCTTGATAAAAAGGTAAGTGTGGACTCTTTTCCCCCCGCCTACCTGCTGCTACTAACCCTGACACTAACCCTGGCTCCCTCCACTGCTGTGGTTGCATTGCCCCCATGTGGCTATATCACGAAAGTTCTCAAGGTTCCATAGTCCCTCAGGGTTTTCTCATTTTCATCTTGGTAATTAGAGCCTAACATTACTGCTCAGAGAAGCTTTTTGTGAGAGTGAGATGGGAGGCTCTGTGCCCCAGGGTATCAGAAAGCAACCAGGGACTTCTGGAGAAAGTCTGACTGATCCTTATTCTATTCTTGGCTTACCTTTTGCTGAAAATGATAAGATTTCACAGATTTTCTGGCTTCATTCCCAGAAAGCTAGAGCAACTCTCTCTCTCTCTCTCTCTCTCTCTCTCTTCTTGTTACCATCAGAATGGAGACAACTCTTAGGGCCCTACCAAGAGCCATTCCCCAATAAAGAAGTGGTCAAAGGATATATAAACATTTTTCAGAAGAATTTTGCACTTTTGCCTGCTGTTTGCACATAGCAGTGGGCATCTGTACTGAATGGCTCCCTATTATACTTTGTGGTCCCCCCTCCCCCCCTCCCCCCCCCCAATATAGGTGATCAAACAGTGATCTTGATATGGATGTTTCTCATCTGGGAAGTGACCTTGTAAATTCAAGAGAGCGAGTTAGATCCTAGGACATCCAAATCTAACTGGGTCCCTCAGTCAATGTTGGTTGTGTTTTGGGAGGTGCCCCCTTCGACTGGTTGATCTACCAACCAGGTGGATGACCACTGTCAGGGAAGATAAAGAGGATGAGCTGGCCTGGATTCCCTATGGTCAAATTCCATGGAGAACTGAAACATTACCCCTGTTTTAATGTTTTAAGTATCAACTTCCTGGGAAAACATACAAGGAATTATAGATTACTATATCATGTTTAAGTCTTTGTCAATTCATGCTTTTGAATCTTTTGCGTTTTTAGCATTTCTTTTGCGTGGAGGAAATAAATGGCTGTCCTATATCTGATCTACACTGTACATTGAGTACCTCTCTAATCTTTTCTTGAGAGATCCTACAATTAAGTCTAACATAAGATTTATGGGTAGGTCCCAATTAATGCAAATAATGAATTCCCTGAAGTTGTCACATGTATTTGAATTTGCACTTTTCAGTTATAATTATGTAAATATGGTAATTGATTCTGGCTCAATGCAAATGTACCATGCAAATTTGAATAATGCAACCATTTTAGGAGATTTCTTATTTGCAGTAATCAGGACTTAGTTGTAATTAATGTTCCCTTGAGCATTAGGGTTCTAAAGAGCCAGAGAATTCAAGAAAAAGAGCCTGACTTCTTCATAGGCCTAGCTTCTCCAGGACTAAACATCATGCCCATCTAAGCACAGAGTGAGCGCCCCAGCCCCACATAGGCCCAGTGGGTCAGTTGTTATGCAAGCATACTAATACACTACAATGGTTTTCCCTCATGCCGGGAAGGTCCTCCTACCTTATCTGCACCTCATAGGTTCTCTCCCTTCAAGACTAAGCTGAAACAACAACTTCTCCATGAAGCCTTTACTGATTCCAGCTCCACCCCAACTTCTACTTCCCTTTCTCCTTTGTGATTTACTATCTTGTATTTATTTATTGTATATATTTATTTGTATATATGTACTCATTATGTACATACATGTACTCCCCCAAATTGAATGTAAGCTCTTTGGGGAAAGGGGTTATTTCATTTTTGTGTTTGTATCCCCAGAACATAATAGGCACTTAATAAATGCTTATTGATTGGTTGATAGATTAATACACTGTTAGTTGAACATTCATTTTGGAAAACAATTTGAAAAATAGTGACTAAAATGTCCATATACTTTGAACCAGACTATTTCTGGGCATATACTTCAAGAAGGTCAAGTACTGTGTATATTAATTGAAGTACTTTTTGTGATCATAAAGAACTGGAAACAAAATGGAGATTGTGGTACATGAATGTAACAAGATATTTTGTATACTGTTATAAATGATATTATGAAGAATTTAGAGAAACATAATGAAGACTTTTATGAATTGATACAGAGTAAAGTCAGCAGATCCAGGAAAGCAATATTTATAATGATGACAAGACTGTAAATAAGGCATCAAAATGGAACTGGGCACTATGATTATAATAACCAAGATAAGAAAAAAGTGCCTCTTTCTTTTCCTGGAAGAGTAGGGAACTATGGGTGTGGAATGTTGTATATGTTGCCATATATGATGGATGTGTTGGTTAGTTTTTCTAAACCTTTTTCTTTAAAAAATAATTTTATTGATTTATTTCATTTTTATATCACCTTTGTTTTTTCAAATGTGCTCCTATCTTCTTCCTCACCCATACCTTAAATCAAAAAATGAGAACAAAATTCAATCCCAAACTGTTTTTCTAAAAAAAATGTTGTAAGGGATAGCTTACTTGGTGAGGGGAAGAAGGTGGTCTATTCTGAAATGAATACAATACAAAATTAAAAGGTATCCATAACATTTTTTAAAAATAAAAGAGATAAAGAAAAAGAAAAAAATGGGTCTCATGCATCTCCCAGTTCTGGATCCCCATTTCTCTATGAGCCTTTGTTGGCATAGGATCATTAGGCTGTATTGAGCTGCACAAATCCAGAGTGAGTTCCACTCTAAATGTTCTAATGGACCACTTGTGCCCAATCTTGTGCCTTTGAAACTCAGTCACAGACAAACACATGATACTCTGGCTCCAACATCGTGATGTAATTGATCTACTTCAAAAATGAAGGAGGAACAATAAAGTTGGGTTCCAGGGATAGACAAGCACTGGGTAAAATCCTTAGCAATGAGGGTAGCAATGAAGAGAAGGAGTTTTGATGGTGAGAAGGGAGCTATGTCATGGGCTAAAGCAACTCACTGGTGATTCCCTGAATGACCACCAGGTGATGCTGTGGCTACTGAATTATTCCTGCTCTGTCCCCAGAGTCTGGATACATCTTTGTCTAGTATTTGCTATCCGGTGAAGGGAGCTTAGCTTCCTGGATGGTGGAGTGAGCCGGAGAAAGCAGATGAAATAGGGTCAAAGGAATAGTAGTCTAGTACTCTATGGATCAAGGCCTGGCAGCCCAGTGTGGAGAGTAGCTGGAAGATGTGGACAGTGGTCACCAGAGGGGTCAGGCCAGGCGTTGATCCTTTCTAAACTAAGGTGCCTGCCTGCCACAAATGCTGAGGATAGCCCCCTAGGCTCAGCACAGGGACCCTCTGGGGCTCATTGGCCAATACATCATCCTAGAACCACTTGAGGCCCAGGCTGGGCACTCCAAAGCCTCCTTGTTCCCCTAAGGGTTGGCTGAGAGTAGGGGAGGAGGGGACTGTATAACAGAGACTCTCCAAAGCCTGAGATAGCGGGGTGGGGAGGAAACAAAGAAGGTGGAGCTGGGTACTGGTGACGGTGGGGGACTCTCTGGTGGAGGGGAAAGCAAGGTCGACCAGCAAAGATCCTTGATTGTGTGGAATGGGGGAGGGTTCCTGGGACTGTTTGAGGGATGAGTCACTAGTGGAGTCCCAGCAGAGAGCTGGAAACAGACTCTTGGAAATGAGGCCAGGAAGTACCAGGTACACCCTGTCCCCTCCTTCTTTCCTCTCCCCAGAGAAGGTAGGAGGCAGCTCCAAGCCAGATTCAGCAGGCCCTGGGCCCTAATTGGCTCAATTTCCCCTTCCCTTTTCTCCTTGGGGATGGGGAACAGGAGGAGGGAAGTGGCCAGATATCTAGCAGCAGATTAAAAAAAACACACACTAGGGGCAGCTAGGTGGTGCAGTGGATAGAGCACTGGCTCTGGATTCAGGAGGACCTGAGTTCAAATCGGGCCTCAGACACTTAACTAGCTGTGTGACCCTGGGCAAGTCACTTAACCCCAATTGCCTCAAAAATAAAATAAAAAAATAAAAAAACATTAAAAAAAACACACACCCTACTTAGCTTTGTTTGTACCTGGGACAAAGGGAGGGTGAGGGGCACTGGATCTCCTGGGGGGACCGGAAGTGGGGTTTCATAGGATCATAAATTTAAAACTTGAAGGGATTTTAGAGACTATTGAGTCCAACCTCCTCACTCTGCAGATGAGGAAACTGAGGCAAAGTTTAAATGACTTGCCTAAGGTTACACATTTACACAATTGTGAAGTTACATAGTGAGGGAGATGAAATTTGAACTGAGTTCTTCTAGATCCCAGGTCCCACATGGTATCCATTAATTCACATTCTGCTGTTAAATGCAGGGGACTTTTGGGTGGTGGTAGTGGTGGTGCTAAGCACCTGGGACCTGGGATGCAGCTGCCAGGGGAAGGTGGAGTCAGGTAGGATGGCGTTACCTTGAACTTCAGCTTGAGGGGTAGGAGAGGAATGTCAGAGGAGGCCTGCTCCTGGATGCTCTTACAATTTGGTGCCTTGGGGCTTTAGTCATTCTGCAAGATGAAAGCCTTCTTTCTGTCTAAAATTAACCAGAAATAACTTTTGGGAATCAACAACCACAGCTGCCACTTATGTAACTTTTATTCATTCATTCATTCCTTCATTTGTTTATTTATTTTTAAAATTTTTAAAAATTTGCTAAGCATTTTACATAAATTATCTCTTACAATTCTTTTTTGTTTTGTTTTGTTTTGTTTTTTAAGTGAGGCAATTGGGGTTAAGTGACTTGCCCAGGGTCACACAGCTAGTAAAGTGTTAAGTGTCTGAGGCCGGATTTGAACTCAGGTACTCCTGACTCCAGGGCCGGTGCTCCATCTACTGCGCCTTCTAGCTGCCCCTTGGTTTTTTTTTTGCAGGACAATGTGAGTTAAGTGACTTGCTCAGGGCTACACACCAAGTTAGTGTCAAGTGTCTGAGGCTACATTTGAACTCAGGTCCTCCTGAATCCAGGGCTGGTGCTTTATCTACTTCACCACCTAGCTGTCTCTCATATGATTCTTACACCTACACTGAAAGATAGGCACCACTGCCCCATTCTACAGAGAAGAAAATAGTGGCTCAGCAAGGCTGTGTGACTTGCTCCATGTCCCAAAGAGAGTGTTAGAGGTGAAATTTGAACACAAGCCTCATTTGACTCCAAGAACCTAGGTCTCTCTTGATTCCAAGTCCAGCACTGTTTTTTTTTTTTTTTAACATACTTTGAGTTCCTGACTGTATTCAGTGGATACAGATCTCTGCTGGTTTCCTTATGAATTAGCAGAGGTTCTTTGTAACCTCTCATTGCCTGTCTCCTCTCTACTCACTGGGCCACCACCCTAGTTCAGGTCTCATTACCATTTACCTGGAGGATTGAAATAACTTCTTAATTGGTCCCTCTGCCTCAAATCTCTCCTCTCTCCCATCCAGCTACCAAGATTTTCCTAAGGTGCTGGTCTGACCTCATCACTCTCCTCCTCTACACTCCAGTAGCTCCTTAATACATTTTAAGCCTCTGACAATCCATCTCCCACCTAAGTTCTCCAAAGCTTATTATACAACACTACTACTTTACTCCAGACATCTAGGTGGCACAGTGCCAGGCCTGGAGTCAGGAAGTCAGAAAGACCTGAGTTCAAATCTGTACTCAGATATTTATTAGTTGTGTGACTCTGGGCAAGTCACTTCACCCTGTTTGCCTCAGTTTCCTCATCTGTCAAATGCGATAGAGAAGGAAATGGCAAACCACTCTAGGATCTCTGCCAAGAAAATTCCAAATGGGGTCATGAAGAGAAGCGACTGAACAACAACATCCTTCCCTCATTCTACTTTTCAAACTGGGTTATTGCTCGCCCCCTTGTTTCTGAAATGCAATCTCTCCTTACCTTCTTCCTCTTAGAATCCTTAGCTTCATTGAAAGTCCAAAGGGGACGTTCTACTGAGGCCTTTCCTGAATACCCCAGCAGCTAGTGTTCCCTTCCCCCCAATACTTTGCTTTGTACATATTTTCTTATTTGCTTCTGTGGACAAGTTGTTTTCATGATAGAATGCAGCAGAGGGCAGAGTGCTTTTGTTTGTGCTACTCCCGGTCCTAGCACTGATTTTGGTGTTTAGTCTTTTTCAGTTGTGTCTGACTCTTTCTGAGCCCATTTGGGGTTGTTTTGGCCAAGATACTGGAGTGGTTTGCCATGTTCTTCTCCAGCTCATTTTACAGATGAGGAAACTGAGGCAAACAGGGTGAAGTGACTTGTTCAGGGTCACACAGCTAATAAGTGTCTGAGGCTAGATTTCAACTCAGGAAGCTGGGTCTTCCTGACTCTAGGTCTGCACCACCTAGCCACCCTTCTATCATGGTAGCTGGAACATAATAGGCACTTAATAATAAATGCTTGTTTTGGATGGACTGATGTGTAAAATTAGGAGACTGGACTAGATGGCCATTAAATTCCCTTCACACTCTAAATGGGTGATCTTATGACCCAACTCTTCTCCTCATCCCAAAGACATCTTTGGCACTGGCCTCATTCCCTAGCCAGGGATCCCATATTCATGCCCCAGCCTCCTCCTCCATCTTTCTGTGTTATCTTCTTCCATTAGAATCTAAGCTCCCTGAGGGTAGGGAATGTTGGCTTACTTGTTTTTGTATCCTCTGTGCTCAGAATAGTGCCTGGTATATAATAAATGCTTAATAAATGCTCATTCTGTCCATCCATCTATCTATCAGCTACTGATCTTTCATCCTTGTCTTTCTTTCTTCCTTCATTCACCTTCTCAACCTCTCTTTTTCTTCCTTCCCTCCCTCCCTCCTTTCTTCCTTCCTTCCTTCCTCCCTCCCTCCCTCCTTTTCTCCCTTCCCTCCTTTTCTTTCTTTGATTTACAAAACCCGTTTTGGTGAAATGATTCAACTCATTTTTCTTTTGCTCTCGAACTCTTGCTGTCACCTTCCTCCCATGTTTCTCACTCCCTCCTTTGGAGAGTTCTGTGCCAGCCATTTCTTATCTCTGCCTCTTCATCCTCTGCTTCTATAGGGGCTCTTGGCCTTAACTGCAGGAATCCCTGGGAATGGATAGGCTTGTGTTGAATACAAAAGAGCAGGCCCAAAGGCCCGGGCTGTTCCACCTGCCTTCCACTAGGACCCATTCCCGTGCTCTCATTTCCAGTTTCCTGGGGTGAGGAGCCTTGGGCACAGCTGGGTGGGTCAGGCCTCTGGACACACTCCCTTAAGCAATAATACACACATTGGTGTGGCCCTGGCACCAGCAACTAGCCAATTCACAAGACAGCCAAAGGGCTGTTATTACCCCTGAAGGGTCTAGGACAGGAATTCCCCAGCCAGTAAATCAGGACATACTGGTTGAATCAGAACCATACAGTAGATACTATCTCAGAGGACAGAAGGGTCTTCAGAGCTCACCTTGTCCAACCCACTCATTTTTACTGAGGACACTGAGGCTCATAGAAAGTAAACAAATGGATTGAATAGTGAGTTAGAGGCAGAACCAAAGCCAGAACTTAAGATTCCTGACTTTTGGTTCTACGTTTTATTGTTTTGTCAGTACTGAAGTTTTGCTGACACTGTTTTTTGGTGTTTTTTGCCTTTTTTGGGTTTGTTTTTCCAGTGCTTATCACATTGCTTGGCATGTAGTAAGCCTTTAATAAACATTTGCTGATTGAGTGCTTCATTGTCTCCACTAATGCCCTCCCCCCAAGTCCCCTTTTGTAAAAAAAATATTTATTTTTTTCCAAGTCCCCTTTAAGTCATCAGAGGGTTCCCCTCAGTGACCTCATTGTCTGTCCCTTTACCCTTTCTTCTCCTACTCTTCCTGGGAGGACTCAATTCAATTAAAATAATTTTGGGGGGAATTTTATAATATGCTCTGCACTCTGTTGGGCACTGGGGCAGAAACAATGTTTATATAAGAAATAGTCCCTATGTTCAGGTATTTTACAATTTAGTTGCAGTGGTAGTGGTGGTGGTAGTAGTAATGGCTGATATTCATGTAGCATTTAAATGTTTATAAAGTACCTTATATATAATTTCTCATTTGATTTTTATAATAATTTTATGATTGGGTACAATTATCACCCCATTTTACTGTTGAGGTAACTGACATTCAGAAAATTGTTAGTGTTTTGCTCGAGATCACATGGCTAACAAATGTCCAAGGTAGTATTTGAATTCAGATCTGCTGATTCCAACCCTAGCATGTTATGCTCTACCACCTTCCCAGATAAGAAAGATGACACATAAGTTATTTGGACCAATGCATAATTTTGTTTTAGGATGGACTCTGAGGACCTGAGTTCAAATCCATATGTGACATTAGACAAGTCACATGTTTGCTTCAGTTTCCTCATCTGTCAAATTAACTGGAGAAGGAGATGGCAAACCACTCCACTATCTTTGCCAAGAAAATCCCAAATGAGGTCACAGAGAGTTGGACATGGTTGATACAACTCAACAACAACAACAACAACAATAACAACAACATCCATGTTTCTCTTCATTTCCACTTGGATTGTCCAGAATATTCCTTCTAGCTTGTGTTTAATAAGGTGTCTAGAATGTTGTAGGTGCATAATGGTGATGATGATGATGGTAGCTGGCATTTATAATTTTTCTTTTTTTTGGTAAGGCAATTGGAGTTAAGTGACTTACTCAGGGTCACACAGGTAGAGGGCAGATTAGAACTCAAGTACTTCTAACTTCAGGGCCAGTGCTCTATCCCCTATGCCACCTAACTGACCCAGCTCTGACATACTAAGTGCTTAATAATCTCTCTCTCTCTCTCTCTCTCTCTCTCTCACACACACACACACACACACACACACACACACACACACACACACACACACACACACACGCGCCCACACCCCACACACTCCCTCCTATCTCTGTCTCTGTGTCCCTTTCTTCTCTATCTCTATCTTTGCCCCTTCCTTCCTATTTCTCTTTCTGTTTTTGTCTCTCTCCCTTTTCCTTTCCCTCTTTTCTCTCCCTATCTCTCTGCCTCTCCCACCTCCCTCCTTTTTCTGCTTCTGTCTCTTTGTCTATGACTGTCTTACTGATGTGGATGCCTAATCCAGGTACATATCACATCCCATCTACACTTTCTGCTGCGTCTTGTCCACCTCCCCCCCCAATAAATCTTGTACAGATGATTTATTGATAATACTGAAGTCTTTCTACTAAGTCTTTTGACATTTTGTGGTGTGCGAATTGGAATGATAGCCCTTGCTGGGAGGGACATTGTGAGTTCTGGCCATGAAAAGAAAGCATGGGACTTTAGTGTCCGGCAGTGATGCCTGCCACCTGTGGGACCTGTCAGTCAAAGTTACCAGCCAATTAGCTTGGAGCTGTGTGTGTGTGTACAGCCCTGTTTCCTGTTTCAAAAGAGGTTCTGGGAGAAGCCACTGAGGAGTGGCCTTTTTGGTCCCTGACTTGGGCTTGGTGGGAGGAGAGATGCTGGGCTCTCTTAGAGATAGTTAGATGAAGTTTGCTTTTGACCTCTCTATTCACTAACTTCTAATGCTTTTTAATAAATACCTAAAAGTCTAAACTCTTGCTAAAGCTTCTAATTTAAGGCGACTACTCTTTAGATTTTAGACATCATAGCTAGAATTTTAGGCCCTTATAGTGGGTAGCATCAGCGTAGTCCTCAGGCTGTCCACTCTCAGTCCCTGACATGCTCACTTACTTTTCTAATCATGCATTTCCTGAATGGCTTCATCCTTACTAACTTACCCCTGACTTTCCTCACCATAATTCTTTCCACTGCCCTTCAGGCCATCTGTATTTGTGCTTCTCTGGAGACTGAGAGAGACAACCCTGGGGCTAAAAAGATCATTATGTCAGGGAATTGTTGCTTGGGGTTATTGAAATCACTATTAAATTTTCCAAATGCAAACCAATCCACATGTATGCCATTAATTTCTCTTGAAGCACTGACTGATTAATTTTTGTCTTGGCTTCCTACCACAACACAATGCCATGCACACAGTAGGCATTTAATAGCTGTTTTGGAATTGAACTGAATTGAATGCAGCTGACCCTAGATTCTCTGAGACTGTGTCAACAGAGTGCAGGGTCTTATAGTGGTGTCTTAATTACATTTATCAAGGAAATGATGAGAAAAGATGGTGGGCATGTCAAGTACTGAGAGCAAGGAAAATAGTGGTCAGCCTGAACTAACTCTATCTATCTATCTATCTATCTATCTATCTATCTATCTATCTATCTATCTATCTATCTATCTATCTATCTATCATCATCATCATCTGTGAGGAAATGGATAATGGTCTCCTTTGAATAAGGATATAACCATCACCATTCAAATTACACTCCTCTGAACCTGTTTGAGGACAAAGGTCTCAGTGCTCCTTCCCTCCCCTCTAGTTAACAGATCACATGGTTCAAGTAGTTTTGAGCTGGTCTCAACTAGGTCCTTTCCCAGGCTGTGTCCATATAAGGGAAGATTGAAGAAATGTCCCTGTATCCCCTCCCTATTACCTAAGAACTCAAAGAATTATTATGGAAATTAGGGTTAAGAATACTGCGTTCAGGTTAGCTAGCTTTCCGTAGATTGTAACCCTTGAGTAATCCAGCCAGTGATGAAAAAGGGGAAGGTCCATTTGCATTAGGGACTAGGGGTTAAAACGGGGCCTGCGAGCCCCCATTCTTGGTACCCACCAGCTACACACTGGGGTGTCCATTCTCATGAGAATGAGAATAAATGAGTCTTTCACACATTGCTGCCACTGAGTTCCAGAGAATGATTGAGTAGGAGTCATTTCCCTCTCTCTCTCTGTCTCTCTCTCTTTAATATCTTTATCTCTATCTGTGTGTATATGTCAGTATATATACACTGTATATATATGTGTGTGTATATATGCACCCACAAAATATAATCGTAATAATACAAATAACAAAAATAAGAATACATGACATTTCTATAGCATTATAAGGTTTGCAAAAATACTGGATATCTATTATTTCATTTGATCCTTGCGACAACTCATCGCTATAATCCTCGAGATATTATTTCTATTTTACAGATGAGGTCCCTGAGGCCCACACAGCTAGCGAGCCTTAGGGATAGTGGGATTCAAACCCAGGTGAGGAAGATCTATTATGTCCTATAGACTATCAAGAGCCACCGAAGATTTTTGACAAGGGGAGTGACACAGTTAGATCTGTGCTTTAGGAAGCCCACACAGATGAGGTGGGTCTAAGTTTAGGGAGGCTCACTACCAGCAAGCTGGCTGGTCAGTTCTTTGGTCAAGGTGACCCATGAAACAAAGACACGCAGAAATAAACAGAAGAGGGCTGGATGGCATCTTAACCTTAGAAGCTCACGGTTTCAAGGACGGGAAAAGAGTAGGTTTATGTAGCAATCCCAGTCCCACAATGGAGTTTTGCAATCACTATGTTTCAACTTTATAACCAATTCCCATCACAGTTTTACAAAACTCAAACAAAGGTAGCCAGGCCTCAGAGACTCAAATCCCTTGTAACCCTGGGATTGGCAGGAAGGGGAGCACTGTGTCTGCCTGGGAGCCTGCAGTACCTGGGCCAATCAGGACATGGTTGCTTGGGAGATACTAGCTAATTTCCTCCTCTGGCAATCTGTGCAAGCTACCTAGTTGAGGGCGGTTCAGGATCTACCTATTCCGCTTCCTTTCTAATCCCTCCCCCTCCCTCCTTTCTTCCCCTTTCTCTCCTGCCCCCAAACTCCACTAACCCAAAGGGGCTTGCCTTCTGTGACTCTTCACTGGGGAAGTGAAAAGCCCTGGGGTCTCAGGAGGCTGTGGGGTGCGTGGGGCTGGCTGGCCTGGAGGCTATGGAGTTTCTGTAGTCTCAGGTCTCCTGCATTTTTACAGTCTATATTCTGACTGCTGTAAGATGTATTTCCCAAATTATAACATTGTTTCTTAGCACATTAAGTATACCCTGTAACAGTTCTCCTGGAGGCTATGTTTTCTTGTGTGGCAGAGGGTGCATGTAGGTTATGCTCTTGGTGGGTGGGTGGGGTAGGGTGTGTGTGGGGAGGGGAAGGGGGTTTGTCTTTCTCAAGTGAGCTTTTGTCTGCAGAGTCAATAATAGCACCTGTACCTGCTTCTTGTCTCTGCTGCCTACAAACCTGAAGAAAACAGGGTATCACATTCATTATATATATATATAATTTATTTATTTATTTTTTTTGTGGGGCAATGGGGGTTAAGTGACTTGCCCAGGGTCACACAGGTAGCAAGTTTCAAATGTCTGAGGCCGGATTTGAACTCAAGAACTCCTGAATCCAGGGCCGGTGCTTTATCCACTGCGCCACCTAGCTGCCCATTATATATATATTTTTTTGAGACTGGGTCTCCCCATCTCACCCAGGCTGAAAATGTTACTGCCATTCATGGACCCAATTTCATTGCTGGTGGGTGTAAAAATTTTGACCTGTTGCATTTCCAACTTGGGCCAGTTTGACCCTCTCCTCGCTGAAGCTTGGACTCACCATTCCAGAAACCCAATTGGATTTATCCCTCCTACAATTTAGGACTCCCAATCTCAAGGGATCTATCAGCCTCAGCTTGGAGTTATCAGGGATAATAGGCATGGGACACAATGGTGGTCCGTGCTAGTTAATTAATGAAACAGTGAAGGAGATCTCAGTGCCTGTGTACAAGCCAGCTACAGAAAAGAGGCTTGCCTTGCTTAAGCTCTGATTTCTAAAGGTATGAAAAACAATGCTGCTCTGAACTATGGGAAAACAGTAAAACAGTCTCTGACCGGAGAGGCCCCATCTCCAGCCCTTCTCAATCACGACCTTCTAGATTTCTATTATTATTGTACATGCCAATCATTTTGTGAAGCCACGTGGTTTATTAAAAACATAGTTCAACTCTAAGAATTTTGTTGACTTCTCTTCTTGTACCAAGTCTTCTTTTTACTAAGTTTATTCCTCAAAAGTCAGGGGAAGATCAAGGAAGAGCTTGCAGAGATCTGACACTCCCTAGCATCTTTCTGTGAGCCAGGAAAAAAAAGGGGATTGCCTTGCAAATAGATTTGCAAGGATGCTGTTATTTATAGGGTTCCTTATCTGGATTACCACCTGGCTTAACTAGGACAACAGTATGAGGTAGCTCCTGGATGCCAGTGATTAATTGGCCCCCTAGTGCATTTAGGTGTCAAGTTGTGGGATAGTCCCTGGCACCCTGCTGGGTGCTGGGACCACCCAGGGATCTCTACAGATATGTGTACATATAAGAATGATACAGAGAAAATATGATAAGTACCAAGTGTGGAAGAGCTCACTATTCACTAGAAGGATGGAAAGGGAGCAAGCATTAAGCATCTATTGTTTTCAAGGCACTGTGCCTTTATCACTTTATAAATATGATTCTCACAATAATCCTGGGAGGTAGGTGTTAATATTATCCTCATTTTTAGCAATTTGGAACTATGCCCAAAGGTCTATGGGACTGTGCATATCCTTTGACCCAGCAATACCACTACTAGGTCTGTATCCCAAAGAGATCGTAGAAGAGGGAAAAGGACCCATATGTACAAAAATATTTAAAGCATCTCTCTTTGTGGTGGAAAATAATTGGAAATTGAGGGAATGCCCATCAATTGGGGAACAGCTAAATAAGTTGTGGTATATGAGTGTAATGGAATACTATTGTGCTATAAGAAACGATGAGCAGGAGGATTTCAGAGAAACCTGGAAGGACTTACATGAACTGATTCTGAGTGAGAGGAGCAGAACCAGGAGAACATTGTACATAGTAACAGCAACATTGTGTGATGATCAACTGTGATAGACTTGGCTCTTCTCAGCAGTGCAATGACCCAAAACAATTTCAAAGAACTCATGATAGAATATGTTCTCCACATACAAAAAAAAGAACTGTGGACTCTGAATGCAGTTTCTACTTTTTGGCTGTTTTTTTTTGAGGTTTTCCCCTTGTGTTCTGATTCTTCTTTCACAATATGACTAATGCAGACACATGTTTAATGTGATTGTGCATATATGACATATAAGATTGCTTTCTGTCTTGGAGAGGGGGGAGGGAAGGGAGGGTGGGAGAAAAATTTGGAGCTAAAAATCCTATGAAAACAAATGTTGAAAACTATCTTTACATGTAACTGGAAAATAATAAAATACTTTTATGATGGTTAAAAATATTGTCCTCATTTTATAGATGAGGAAACTGAGGCAGATGGCTAAGGGACTTGCCTAGGGTTATATAGCTTATGCATTTAAAGCTGAATTTGAACTTGTCTTCCTGACTCCAGGCTGGGTACTCTATCCATTGTGTCATCTAGCTGGGAGGAGGGGCAGTGATGATCAGAGAAGGCTTTGTGGAGGAGGAGGCACCTGAGCTGGGATCTTAATGGAAGAGAAACATTTCAATAGAAGCATTTTCAATAGAAGATCTATTTTTTGAGAATGAGGGATTAATAAATTATAACAGCTAGTATTTATATAGCATTTTAATAGTATTTTATTTTTTCCAATTACATGTAAAGATAGTTTTCAACATTCACTTTTGTAAGATTTTGAGTTCCAAAGTTTTTTGTTTGTGGTTTTTTTTTTTTTTTTTAGTGAGGCAATTGGGGTTAAGTGACTTGCCCAGGGTCACACAGCTAGTAAGTGTTAAGTGTCTGAGTGTCTGAAGCCCGATTTGAACTCAGGTACTCCTGACTCCAGGGCCAGTGCTCTATCCACTGCGCCACCTAGCTGCCCCCCCAAAGTTTTTCCCCTCTATCCCTTCTCTTCCCACTCCCGAGCCAGCAAGCAATTTGATATAGCTTATACATTACCATCATGTTAAACATATTTCCACATTAGTCATGTTGTGAGAGAAGAATCAGATTAAAGGGAAAAGAACACAAGAAAGAAGAAACAAACAACAACAACAAAAGTGAAAATAGTATGCTTCAATATGCATTCAGACTCCATAGTTATTTTTCTGGATGTGAAGAGCATTTTCCATCATGAGTCTTTTGACATTGTCTTGGATCATTGTATTGCTAAGAAGAGCCTTCACAGTTGATCATCACACAATGTTGTTACTATGTACAATGTTCTCTTGGTTCTGTTCATTTCACTCAGCATCAGTTCATGTAAGTCTTTCCAGGGTTTTCTGAAATTATCCTGCTTGTAATTTCTTATAGCACAATAGTATTCTATTAAAATCACATATCACAGGGCAAAAATATATTACTATACCCACTTGAGTATGTATGTTATTCCCTATTTGAGCCAATTCTGATAATAGTGAGATTCACTCCCTCTCCCTTTCCTTCCCCTCCCCTCCATAGGCTTTTTTCTTGTTTCCTTCATGTGAGCTACCTCTCCCCATTCCACCTCTCCTCTCCCCCTCCCCCAGTCTATTCCTCCTACCCCTCACCCCTATTTTAAACATGTCATCATGGGTTAGCTAGGTGGCACAGTGGACAAAGCACCAGCTCTGGGCCCAGGAGGCCCAGAGCCCAAATCCGGCCCCAGACACCAGACAACCCACCCTGTTTGCTCCACAAAGGACAAGGATAAACAAAAAATAAATGCTTTACAAATACCATCCCTTCATAATCAGTTCAGACCTTTGTCCTCTGTGTATTCCTCACTGAAAAAGTTCTTATGAGTTGGAAATGTTATTATCTCATGTATGACTTTAAACAGTTTAACCTTTTCATGTTCCTTGTGATTTCTTTTCCCCGTTTACCTTTTTATGATTCTCCAGGGTCTTGTATTTGAAAGTCAAATTTTCTATTCAGTTCAGGTCTTTTCATCACAAATGCCTGAAAGTCCTCTTTATCATTGAAGTCCCATTTTTTCCTCTGAAAGATTATACAAAGTTTTGCTGGGTATGTGATTTTTGACTGTAGTCCCAGTTCCTTTGCCCTCTGGAATATCACATTCCATGTCCTCTGGTCCTTTAATGTAGAAGCTGCTAGATCTTGCTTTATCCTTATTGGAGCCCCACAGTATTTGAATTCCCTTTTTTCTAGCTGCTTGCAATATTTTCTCCTTGACCTGGGAGTTCTGGAATTTGGTTATAATATTCCTGGAGGTTTTCCATTTGGGATCTCTTTCAGGAGATGATTGGTGGATTCTTTCAATTTCTATTTTAGCTTTTGCTTCTAGAAGATCAGGGAAATTTTCCTCCACAATCTCTTGGAGGATGGTGTCTAAGCTCGTGTTTTGGTCATGGTTTTCAGGTAGTCCAATTATTTTCAAATTATCTCTCCTGGCTTTATTTTCCAGGTCAGCTGTTTTTCCAAGGAGATATTTCACATTGCCCTCTATTTTTTCATTCAATTGGATTTGCTTTACAGTGTCTTGGTTTCTCATAAGGTCATTAGCTTTCATTTGTTCAATCCTAATTCTTAGGCAATTATTTTCATCAGACAGTTTTTTAATCTCCTTTTCCATTTGGTTTTTCAAGCTATTGACTTTTTTCTCATGACTCTGCTGTATCACTCTCATTCCTCTTTCCATTCTTTCCTCCCTCTCTCTCCATCTTCCTACTATCTCTCCTACTTTCTTTTCAAAGTCCCTTTTGAGAGCTTCCATGGCCTAAGACTAGTTCATATTTTTCTTGGAAGCTTTGGATGTAGGGGACCTGTGGTTGATTTCCTCATCTGATGGTGCCCCTTGATCTTCCTTGTCACTGAAGAAGCTTTCTATAGTTCTGAACTTTCTTTGCTTGCTCATCTTTTACTTGACTTTAAACTCTCCCCTGGGAGACCCTGTTCAGATCCCAGCTTCAGAGGGTCCCAGGTGTTTTGGTTTGAGGGAGGGCAGGTTTTACTCTCACCTGGTCTGTTCTCTGGTCTGAAGATAACCTCAAGCCTACTTACTAAACAACCAATCAGCAAAACTTTCTGTGGTATGGTTCTTACCTTCAAGGAGCCTGTGCCCCTCCCCAACCTGGGCCTCCCGTGAGAGAAGGAGATGGGGGAGGGGGGAGAAGAGGGGAAGGAGGGAAGTGAAGTTTCAGGGAGGGAGCTGTAAAAAGCAAAACACTTTAGAGGAAGGTAAAGATGTTCTGCATAACACCACATGTATGACATATATTGAATTGCTTGATTTCATAGGGAGAGTTGACGAGGGAGAGAGGAAGAAAAATTTAGAAAACATAATTAGCTCAAAGGCCTTAACCTCATCAGAGTGGTCTCAGGGAGGGAATAACACACACACCCAATTGGGAAGAGTAATCTATTTAACTCTACAGGAAAGTAGCAGGGGAAGAGGATAAGGAGGGAAGGGTGAATGAAGGGAGGGTAGAGCAGGGGAGGAGGAAGTTGATAGAAAAACACTTTTGAGGAGGATTAGGGCAAAATAAGATAGACAACAGAGTAAATGTCATTGAAAAGAATGGGATGGAGGGAAATAGTTATGATGATTGACTACAATGTCAAAATGTATGGTACCTACTCTGCTGGGCTATTGTGAAGAAAATTCTCTGTTAAGTTCAAGGTACTATATAAAAATCATGATGAACAGGATGCTATCAGAAAAACCTGGTGAGACCCACATGAACTGAAGCAGAGAAAAATGTACTGTATACAAAATAACAGCATTAGTGTAAGATGATCTGCTGGGAACTACATGGTCATCTTCAGCAAGTCAATGATCCAATAAAACTCTGAAGAACTTATAAAAATTGCAGTCCATCTACAGAGAAAGAACTGATGATATCTGAAAACAGACTGAAACACATTTTTTGAAAATTCCTTAATTTGAAGTTGTTTTTATCTGTTTTCTCTCACAATCTAGATAATGTAGAATTGTCTTCCATGACTCCTCATGTATTAAAAAAAAAATCACATATCACAACTTGTTCAGCCATTCCCCAATTGATGGGCATCCCCTCAATGTCCAATTCTTTGGCACCACAAAAAGAGCAGCTATAAATATTTTTGTACATGTGGGTCCTTTCCCCTTTTTTATGATCTCTCTGGGATATAGATCTAGTAATGGTATTGCTGGGTCAAAGGGAATGTATGGTTTTATAGCTTTTTGGTCATGGTTCCAAATTGTGCTCCAGAATGGTTGAATCAGTTCACAACTCAACCAACAATGCATTAATATTCCAATTTCCCCATATCTCCAACATTTATCATTTTTTTAGTCATATTATCTAATTGAATAGGTGTGAGGTGGTACCTCAGAGTAGTTTTAATTTGCATTTCCCTAATCAGTAGTGATTGAGAACTTTTTTTCATATGGCTGTACATAGCTTTAATTTCTTCATCTGAAAACTGCCTATTCATATCCTTTGACCGTTTCCCAATTGGAGAATAACTTGTATTCTTAAAAATTTGACTCAGTTCTCTATATATTTTATAAATTAGGACTTCATTAGAAACACTGGCTGTAAAAATTGTTCCTCAGCTTTCTGTTTTCCTTCTAATCTTGGTTGCATTGGTTTTGTTTGTGCAAAACCTTTTTAATGTAATGTAGTCAAAATTATTCATTTTGCATTTCATAATGTCCTCTATATCATCTTTGGTCATAAATTCTTTCCCTCTCCATAGATCTGACAAGTAAACTATTCCTTCTTTTCTAATTTGCCTATGATATCACCATTTATGTCTAGATCATGTACCCATTTTGACTTTACTTTGGTTATACAGCATTTTAAAGCAAAATGCTTTGCATATGTTATCTTATTTGAACCTTGCAACACCTTTATGAGGGAGATGTTATTATCCCCATTTTACAGATGAGGAAACTGAGGCACAGTGCAGTTTATGTGACTTACCTTGGGCAATACAACTAGTAAGTATCTGAGTCAACATTCAAACTCAGGTCTTTCTGACCCCAAGTCCAACATTCTATCCACCATACCACTCAGCTGTTTTCAGAAATGTGCAGAGGTAAGAAGAATGTTGGATAAATCATAGACTCACAGAATCTGGGAGCTAGAAGGGACTTCAGTGGTCATCTTGCTGAGAGGCAAGAGGATAGAGGAGCAGACTTGAGTCAGCAAGATCAGGATTTGAATTTCACTTTGTATGAGATGATTATGGATTTGAGTCATATTAAACTCTGAGAATGGGGTCTGGAAGATACCCAGCCCCGCCCCAGTATAGTTAGTTTAAAAGTTTATTGCTTGTCAAATTCTCACTATCTCCTTTAAGTTTTATTGCCAATTAACAGTATTTTTACTTCTGCTCAGTTTCCCCACTTGTCAGCTACATCTTAGTTTTATCTGGAATCCATCATGTGTCAGAACCCCAGTCCCTGTTGAGTGGGTTGGGGAGTTTGCCCACCAATTCAATACTCGGGACTCAAGAAGAAAGGACGGGGCTCAGCACAGGATGTGGCAATTAAGTTGAGACTAGATGTTAAGTGACATGTCTCTTTTTCTCAGAGCAGAATCCCCTTGACCCTAGGTTCCCAACAATGGATTATTCTTTTATTCTTTATTCTATTTCTTTGATTTCCCAACATAGCCGAAGATAAATTTTAACCCTGTCATCCTTCTAAAATTAACATGACTACAAAACAGTGCTGAAACACCTGAGTGACTCTTCCTGTTATTCAAGTTGAATATCTTTAGAGATGGGGGCCGGGAGAGGGGAGTCAGTGGGAACTGTGAGATCTGAAACATCTGACTGTCACTCCCCCGTTCCCTCTTCCTTTGGTTTGATCTTGTTCCCCCTCCCCTTTTCCCCCTTGTTCCTGGAACACGTATGCATGTCTCCATACATTGATCACGAGCTAAACACGCACCCTGGGTGAGACAGGATTGGATGTTAGATTGTGAGCTTGCCCTAGTGTGCATGGGAACTTCCCCCCAACATTCCTATAAAAGGTCAAGGCATGTATTAGCTATCTCGGCTCAGGCATTGAGTTTGCCCATTCCTGCAGGAATGTAATAAATCTGTCTCTGCTTGACTTGGTGGTCTCCTCGAGTAATTTGGGTAAACTGAGGCAGTTTGCCCCAAACAACTTCAAACACTTAATAGCTGTGAATGGATTATTTAATCTCTCCAAGCTTTAGCTCTTCATCTGTATAGTAAATCTGGACCAGACAGCCTCAAAGGTCCTTTCTGGCTTTAAATATATTATCCCACTTTAAATATATATCCCACTCCAGAGACCTTTCCACCATATCATACTTCATGATTGTTGTTTAGTTGTTTTTCAGTCATGTCAGAGTCTTTATGACACCTTTTGGGGATTTTCTTGGCAAAGATAGTGGAGTAGTTTACCATTTCTTTCTCCAGCTCATTTTAAAGATGAGGAAACTGAGGCAAATAGGGTTAAGTGACTTGCCCAGGATCGCACAGCTAGTGTCTGAGACTGGATTTGAACTCAGGTTTTCCTGATTCCAGGCCCAACACTCTATCCACTGAGATGGCTTATCACAAATAAGAAAAGTACCATATGATCAGGCCGGAGTCAGGAAAACCTGAGTCCAAATCTGATCTCAGACACTTACTAGCTGTATAACCCTGGGAAAGTTACTTAAACCTCTGCCTGCCTCAGTTTCCTCAACTGTAAATGCGGGAATACAACAGCGCTTACTTCTCAGGGTTATTGTAAGAATCAAATTAGATATTTGGAAAATGGTTAACCCAGTGCCTGGCACATTATAGGTACTTAATTAATGCTTGTTTACTTCTTGGCAGAAACAAATGTTACAAAAGATGGCTCCTGATAGAAGTGATCAGGGAATCACCCTGTAGAAGAGATGGCTTTTGAGTTGGAAGAGTCAGCTTGATTAATAAAAAAATGTTTTCCAACAGTTAGATTTTAATAGATAAAAGATGTACGTCTCTTTTGTGCATCATTCTAGGGAGAGTGGGAGGATGGCATAGGTGAAATACACAGGAGGAGGAAAATGTGATTCACATTTGGGGAATGGGGAATAGTGTAATTTGGCTGGAACACATGGCATTTAAAGGGGATTAGTGTGAAATGAAACTGGGCAGAACCTGGCAGGTGGTGAATGCCAGGTGGATGACTGAGGTCTTTATTCAGTAGGCAATAGAGAATTATTGAAGGTTTCTCAACCAGCCAGTGCTGGGATGAGAGCTGTGTATTAGGGAGGCTCAGCTAGCAGAAATGGGAAGGATGGAGTGTAGAAGAACTGGAGATGCAGATAGCAATTCCTACAATACTCTGGGGACAGGTGATTTAAGGCACAAAACAGAGTGGTGACTGGAGGGGGAGGTAAGAAGGAGTCAGGAAGGGAGGGCTCTGCTGAAATTGTAGGGGCTGGACTTGGAGTTTTGGTCAGCCACTACATATTATTTCCTAAAGTATTACTCTAGACACATCATTCCACCATACCCAATCCCAAATTAAAACAATAATAAACAAACATTTATATAGTGCTTTTTGGGAAGCATATTATCTCATTTGGTCCTCATTACAACTTTGTGTGGTAGGTGTTGTTAGTAACCCCATTTTACAAATGAGGAAACTGAGTCAGAGAGAGGTTAAATGACTTGCATAGAGTCATTCAGCTAATAAGCATCTGAGGAAGGATTCTGTTCTCAGGTTTCGCTGCCTTCTAGCATTCTGTCCACTAAGCCAACTTTTAGTTAATTGCCTTACCCAGCAGATAATGTTCAAAATACTTAGCCTGGATTCAGGACTATATAAATTCTTGTTTCAACCCATCTTTCCAGCTTCATGTCCCACTACTAGTCTACATGAGTCCTCTAGCTTTTTCTAGGCCCACTATCTCTTGTTGGTTTTTTGGCTGGGAAATGAGGGCTAAGTGACTTGCCCAAGGTCACACAGCTAGTAAGCGTCAAGTGTCTGAATCTGGATTTGAACTCAGGTCCTCCTGAATCCAGGGCCAGTGCTTTATCCACTGTGCCATGTAGTTGACTTCCCACTATCTCTTTTTTTAAAAAAATTTTTTGCAGGGTAATGAGGGTTAAGTGACTTGCCCAGGGTCACACAGCTAGTAAGTGTCAAATGTCTGAGGCCAGATTTGAACTCAGGTCCTCTTGAATCCAGGGCCAGAGCTTTAACCACTGTGCCACCTAGTTGCCCTCCCACTATCTCTTTATATATAATACCAATACCAATATTTGTATACCAATCTTATGTATTTTCCTTTGCCTACAAAGTTTTCCTCTCTTCTTCTTGATCCTAAATCCGTATCTAAGTTCTGTTCTTGTTCAGTTGTTTTAGTCCTATCTGACTCTTTGTGACCCCATTTGGGGTTTTCTTGGCAGAGATACTGCAGGGTTTTGCCATTTCCTTCTCCAGCTCATTTTATAGATGAGGACATTGAGGCAACAGGGTTAAATGGTTTGCCCAGGCTCACATAGCTAGTAAGTGTCTGAGGCTTTTCAAATCTTTTCAGATTTGAACTCAGGTCTTCTTGATTCTGGTGCTCTATCCACTGCTTAACCTAGCTACTCTCCATCTAAGTTCTACCATTCATTTAAGACATTACTTTAGAACCTTCTGCTCCATAGTCCTGGGTTCAAATCCCATCTTTAACGACTACTACCTGGTGTGACCTTGGGCAAATCATTTAATCTCCTGGAGCCTGTTTCTTCATTTATAAAATGAGGTGGTTGAACTCCATCTAGGTCTCTGAAATTCCTTCCAGTTCTAGATCCATGATCCTATATCTCCTATATAAGATTTACATTTTCCCCTGAGAACAAGGACAGAGCAGAATAAAGCTTGAAGGACTGCAAGAATGGCCTTCTTTCCTTCCTTCCTTCCTTCCTTCCTTCCTTCCTTCCTTCCTTCCTTCCTTCCTTCCTTCCTTCCTTCCTTCCTTCCTTCCTTCCTGCCTGCCTGCCTGCCTGCCTGCCTGCCTGCCTGCCTGCCTGCCTGCCTGCCTGCCTGCCTGCCTTTGTGGCAGCCTAGTAGGCCTGGGTCCAGTTAGGGGACACTCTGACCATGAGAAATAATGCGGTTGATCAACTTGCTGGGGTCAGTTAGAGGGTACTCTTCCCTTGGAAAAGCAAAGAGGTTAACTGGAAAAGCAAAGCAGTCAAATAACCAGGTAGTGGTTAGTCAAACAGATAACAAAGCAGATGTGTCATGGGTACCCAGAAAGTTGGGCATCTTGAAATTTATAGCAGGAGTCCAATTGAAACCCAGATGTTCTTATTATATGACTAGGACCAGATAGAGATGACAACCTTGTGGCTCCCAACTGTTTCAAACACCCCCTCACACCCCAACAGCTATAACTTTTTACTTTCAAGTCTCCCCCAATCCTCCTATAAAAACATTGTCTTTACTCTGGATGATTGAGGAAAATGCCATAAATCTGCTCCCCCCTAGGAGCTGAAGTTCAGACTTCGTCTCCTGACCATATTCCCTTGTGCCAAATAATAAAAACTTTTATTTAAACTTTGATTGGATCTTGTGCGAGTAATTCTTTGATAGAGGGATATTTTCAGATCCAGTTTCGTGGTGTCACTTCCTTCCCTCCTTCCCTCCCTCTCTCTCTATGTCTTTCTGTCTCTGTCTCTGTTTCTGTCTGTCTCTCTCCTCTGTCTCTGTCTCTCTCTGTTTCTCTTCCATTCTCTCTGTCTCTGTCTCTCTCTTGCCCTTTCATTGGTTAGGGAAGTGTTTGTTTAGTTTCCCAGCTATGTTGGTGTTTGTTCCTAGATGGTTAGATGTCCTGCCCTTCCCCTCCCCCTGGCCCATTAAGAATCACTGCAAACTGGGCAAGCGTGAGATTTCTCTCTTTTCCAAGTGAAGAGGACTGGAGCCCACCCATTTGGACTGTAGGCTGGTCTTCAGGTTGGGCAGGGTCAGGGAAGGGAGTTCTTGCATTCCACCACTTCTCTCATTTCATTTAGACCAGCCAGGCTTGGGGGTGGCCTTTAGCCTATGGACTCTAGACTTGGCACAGGAATAAGGTAGTGATGGATAAGATTAACTTCAGGATAGGTCTTGGGCAGAATGGAAATGAGGTGCCCCTGGCAGCCAATGGGATCTTGCCACTAGCCAATGCTGAATCACTGGGGAGTGTGGTGGAGGGCAGACCTATTATTTCCTTCAGGGGCTTCCCGTTGTAAAGAGGAAGCAAGGTATGGTTATCTTACAGGTGTTTGGGTGGAGTTTGACTGTCATGCCAAAGTTGGGCTGGCACTGCTTCTCTTCCTCTTCCTCCCCTCCCCCTAAGGATATTTTATGCTTCTACTGCTCTGTCCTCTTGGGCACAGAACAACGGCCCAGGTTCCCCCCTCAGGCCCAGGCCTTTGATTTAGATCATCGGTGGGTACCACACCGTGTGGACTTGGAGACTAGGAGAAAGAAGACAACGTGTTTTCCAGGCCTGGTGCCCAGTGTCCGCTCCCAGTAGCCCACTTTTTAAAGACATCCTCTATCATCTCTCTTTAATGAGTATTTTCATTTAATCATGCTGGGGTCCATGGTGCCAGGATCCTCCAGGGGCTGCCAGGAGGCATTATGGAAGAGATAATCTTGGGCCCTTTCCAGCTGAGGCAGATGCCAAGAATGCTCTCAGGGAAGAGAGATGGGTCTGGTATGCCTTCCTTCCCAGGTAGCTGTCAGAGGAAGTTAATTTATGTTCCTTTTTGGTGACTGAAGTCTAACAACTGATTCAATCCAATCCTTCCAAACCTTAAAGTGCGACTAAATGTGAATTCATATTTTCACATACGCATCAGCCTAGGAACCAACATTTTGGGACTGGGGTGAGCTTTCTAACTACAAGGCAAGGAACATCTTGTGGGAGACATTAAGTATTAGGAAGGACTTATGAGCAGCCTCGGTGATAATTAGACTGTGTTACAGTGGGAGTTAATGGTCCACTTGATGTGTCAGAACACATTAGCCCTGGTACTCACACCTCATCAATGCCTCTGCCCTCTAATGGGAGGGTAGGAGTCAAGAGCTCCTCCCACAATCTCCATTTAAGGAGGGTCCACAGGCCAGCCACTTTGGCTTTCTACCCCAATTTACTCCTTGTTACTTCTTCACCCCCTCCCCCCTTGCTTTTCAGTTTTCTTTTTGAGCTTTGTATTACCCCATTAGATTGTAAGTTTCTTGAGGGCAGGAATTATCTTTCATATTTGCATCCCCAGTACCTAGCATAGTGCCTAGAAGCATAATCGGTCCTTAAGATATGATTGACTGACTCTGGAAATGATGAAGGAAAGGGGGCATGACTGATTGGCGGGGGGGGGGGGGAATGGGGGGGGAGTTTGATGTCTTCCTGAGGATTCTAGGAAATTAGGGTAGAGGTTTTTTGGGTGGCTTCCCCTAGCTTTCACTTCTTGTTTCCCAATAAAGACTGGCATCTATATATCCAGGCAGTCAATTGGCATTTATTACATCAGGACGACTGGAGATGGCCCTGGATGTCTCTTAAGGCAATTGGGGTTAAGTGACTTGCCCAGGGTCACACAGCTAGTAAGTGTCTGAGGTGAGATTTGAACTCAAGTGAATAAATCGGCTGGCCCTGAAGTTAGGAGGACCTGAGGTCAGATCTGCCCTCAGACACTTTCTAGTTGTATGACCCTGGACAAGTCACTTAATCCCAATTGCCTTAAGAAACATCTGGGGCAGGGGCAGCTAGGTGGTGCAGTGGATAAAGCACTGACCCTGGATTCAGGAGGACCTGAGTTCAAATCCGACCTCAGATACTTGATACTTACTAGCTGTGCGACCCTGGGCAAGTCACTTAACCCTCATTTGCCTTGCAAAAAAAGAAGAAAAAAGAAACATTTGGGACCATCTCCAGTCATCCTGATATATATCTTGCCGCTGGACCCAGATAGCTCTGGAGGAGACAGTGAAATTGGTGATCTTGCACAGCCCTCCCTCACTTCAATGCAATTCAATGCAAGGCATGACATCACCCCAATGTCATGGTCTTCTTTGAGAACAAAAGACAAACAACAAGGCATTTATTTTTTATATGTCATTTATTATTATTACAAAGAAAGTAAAAAGCACTTTAACACAGATATTAAGTTATCTAAAGTGAGAATTAAACCCAAGTCTTCCTGATTCGAAGTCCCACACTGCCCTACTTCTTCACTGTCACTGGAGGACGTAGCCAGCCCCAGGTTGGCCAAGCAAATCCCAGAGGTTTGGGAGCTTGGGGGAGGGGAATGGAGGGAGGCTCCAAAGAAGGACAGGTGGTCCTTTAGAACAAGGTTCTTAACCTTTTGTGTATGTCATGGACCCCTTTATCAGTCTGGTGAAACCCAGACACTCCTCAGAATAACGTTTTAAAATAATATTTTGGGGAATGCTGGATTTCAGTTACAGGTTAGTGCAAATAAAGATGTATTTTTTTCCATCCAAACTCACAGGTGCCTAGAAAGCTAATTAAGTGTCGTCCCCACCCCCAGGTTCAGAATCTGTGCATTAGAATGCATGAGATTCTTCAGGACAGGGGCCAAGTTTTTGCTTTTCTCGGATCCTGGTACAGGAAGTGTTTAATAAATGCTTGTGGACAGACCCATGGTGACTTGGGGCAGAGCAGAGCAGGGCGGAGCAGGGCAGAGCAGGGTAGAGAGATACCTGCTCTGTCTGATCATCTCTAAATTTCCTTTTCCCACCCTGACTCTCTGCTTCCCTCCTCTCCTCTTCACACAGAATAGTGAGAGAGGAGCCCTCAGTGACTGCACTCACCCACGCTCACAGGACTTAGGGAGGGTGGTGGTGGTGGGGTGCTCTGGAGAAGTCTATTGAATGTACAGTCAAAGGGGCTTGTTCCAGTCCCTGCCTAGTCCAGTTAGAGAATGTGGCATCTGGGTGAGAGGCTGGTGTGAGCCACACCCTCTCCTAGCACTGGCCCAGAGCAGTAGCTGGGCTCCTTTCTCCCTGACCAACGGTGCCAACAGCCCCCCTCCCAAGATTTTGGCTCCAATTTCTAGTTAGGCTGGTTTTTCCTCTCTGGGGGCTGTAAGAAGACAGTGGGAACCTTCCTCAATATCACCAGCCCCCCTTCCCCTGGGGTGTGTTGTCTCTTTCTTCTGGAAATGACACCGATCTGCTGGGAAGGTGAGGTGAGGGCAGCCCCACTCACAGTACACAGCCAGGGTGAACCAGGTAACAGGAAACAAGGACATGACTGGGGACAAGAAGGGGAAACTTGGACATACTGGGGGACTTCCAAGACAATGATGGGCTGTAGGCTGGTGGGGGGCATCCTTCTCTACCACCCTGAGTGGGCGGGGGGAAGGTGAGAGAAAGGAACATAGCAATGACCTGAAGTCCTGGACATTCTGCATGTTGTTCTGCACTGTGAATGCCTGATGCTCCCAAATCTGGACAAACACTGCTCCAATAGCAGAGACCAGAGACTTGTCAATGACTTTTATAGGGAGCAGAAGCCTGAGAACATGAGTACAAGGGACTGACTGACTGACTGAATGAAAAACATTTATTAAGCTTATACTATGTGCCGAGTGGCTAGGTGGCATAGTGGATATGCCGTTGGGCCTGAAGTCAGGAAGACCTGAGTTCAAATCTGATCTCAGACACTTACTAGCTGGATAAGTCACTTAACCCTGTTTGCCTCAGTTTCCTCACCTGTAAAATGAGCTGGAGAAGGAAATGGCAAACCACTCCAGTCTTTTTGCCAAGAAAACCCCAAATGGAGTCATGAAGAGTCAAACCCAACTGAGTGACTAAACAACAACCAGGGTAATAAGGGACTACTGGAGTTGATTACTCAAGGTAGTGAGATGGTCAGAGATGGCTTCAGGAATATTAACTTGGCAGCTAAGTGTAGAGGTGCTTAGACTGTTCAAGCAGGGAGATCAAGTAAGTTATTGTGACAGCACAGGAAAGGGAAGAAGAGGATCTTATCTAGGAAGGCGGCTGTGTGAGTGGAGAGAGTGGGGACAGCTGCTGTGAAAATAGAATCAAAGATCTGGAAACTGAGAGATATGTAGATAAGGAAGCCTGAGGGGTCAAGGATGAGAACTTGGGAAGATGGTGGTGCCCTTGACCTCTGGAGGATGTGAATTGTCACTATCATGTTGATAATTCCAGGCCCTATGATTTCAGGTGGGAACTCTCCACCAATAGATCTTGGAGCACCTTAGAGAATTACCCAAGGATTGAGTGACTACCAGCCCATAGTTACATAGGTAGTGTACATGAGGGAGAATTTGAACCCAGGCCTTCTGACTCCAGCATGTTGTCCACAGCATGATACGATCTACCAAATTATTTCAATTATCAAGACCTCCCTCACTCTTAAGCCCTCTCCTTTTCCCCAACCCTCAGCTCCCTCCTCAATTCCTCATCCTTTCTCATCCCACTCCATATCCAACCTTTTGCCAAAGTCTGTTAATTTCACCTTTGCATATCTCTCCTCTACTTCTTTCCTCTGACACTTCCACTACCCTGGTGTAAGGTCCTTACTATCACTATCTTACATCTACATTACTGCAACAGCCTGCTGGTTGGTCTGCTGGCCACAAATCTCTTTCTACTTTAGTCCAGCCTCCCTTTAGCCACCAAAGTGATTTCCTAAAGTGTGGGTCTGACCATATCCTTCCCCGGCCCCTGCTCCCCACCAATCAATCAATGAACTCTGGTAGCTACTTAGCACCTCCAGGATCAAATACAAAAATCTTCTGGTGGGTATTCAGAGTCCTTCATAATCTACTTCCCCTCCTTTTCCAGTCTTCTTCCATCTTACACCCTTCCTACTCTTTGAAAAAGACTTCTTAAATCTTATATCCCCATCCTCTCAACTCTGGGCATTTTCTTTGACTGTCCTTCATGCGTGGAATGCTCTTTCCTCATTTCTGCCTCTTGGCTTCTTCAAGTTCCAGCTAAAATCTTACTTTCTACAGGAAACCATTCATGATGCTCCTTAATTCTATTGCCTTCTCTCTGTCAAGTATTTCCTCCCTCACTTCCTCCCTTCTTCCCTTCCTTCCTTCCTTTGGCAATCAGGGTTAAGTGACTTGCTCAGGGTCATGCAGGTACTAAGTATCTGAGGTCAGATTTGAACTTAAGTCCTCCTGACTCCAGGGCTGGTGTTCTACCCATCATGCAACCTAGCCGCCTCTCTGTTAAATATTTCCAATTTATCCTGTTCCTAACTTGTTTGTAGATCTCTGGCATGTTGTCTCTTCCCTCCCACTAAATTCCTTGATAGCAGGGACTGTCTTTTACTTTTCTTTGTGTTCCCCAGGGCTTAGCACAGTGTCTGGTATATAGTATATAGTAGGTGGCATATAGTAAATGCTTATTGACTGACTGACTTCCCCTCAAACATAGGAACTTTTACCCCAAGTCCTTTCTTACTATTTCTTCTCTTTATCTCAGGAGTCAGGAGATTTCTGCTACTAAGCTGCTATGCACACTTTTAGGGATTTGATGATCACAAAGCTTTCCCTTCCAAACTTAGTCCTCAATTCTTTCAGTGTATTTCATTCCCTGCAAGGACTATGACCTTCCCATTGAATGCCTCTCCCTTCCAGGGAACAAGACCTTTAGCCACAGGCTTCTTTCTTTCCTAGAGACCTTGAATATGTAAATATTTTCTAAAGTTAGGGCTTGTCCTATGTAGGGTCTGTGGCTGGCTGGATACCCTTGGGCCCTTGATGGGTAGGGAATCAAGGTTTCTTTCCTGAACCAGAAGGACTTGGGGAAAGAGTTGTTCATTTGACTTTCTAGATGTTCCAGAGAAGTTGAGGGGCATGTCCACACCCACCCAGGACACTGGGGGAAGGCTCAGCTAGCCTAGCTCTCTAGCCACCTCTGGATGCCCCCCTGGAACTCTTCCTGTTGGAATTGCAGCATACAGGCTCTTATTTAGGTGGTAGGGGTGGTGGCAATTGATTCTTGCTGGTTTTATGTGGGAATCCTCCCTTATAGTCCCAGGACTAAGAGGAGGCTCAGGACCTAGGTATTTAGGAGCAGGGAATTTAGAGAATTTAAGTAGAGATGGAGGTAGGGTAGGGGGAGATAATGGGAATGGCCTCTTTGTTTACTCATTCCAAGACCTCTTGACCTTAGACTTCTCAGGAAGAAGGGGCAGCTCTGACTCCCCACCAGTTGGCTATGGTAACTATCTGACCAGCAGATCTCCCAACACCTCTCTCTAGGGACTTAACCCAGGGAGAGATAAGGATAGGAGTGACTCATACAAGGTACCAGACATGGTTCAGGCAGCTGTAGCCTTTGTGAAAGCTAGCCCAGCACCCCTAGCTTCACAGGCCGGCTTGGACTCCATAGAACTCTGCCCATTTCTCCTCTTCCCCCCCTCCTTTCACCCTCTTCTGCCCCGAGTGGCACACCTTCTGGGTTCTTACAAAGAAGCCTTTCTCTGGTCTAAATGGACTGGGAGTTGGCTGGGGGGAAGGGGATGGTTCTTGTTGCAAGGGAGCACAGTAAGGTGTTCCTGGGCCAGGAAACTGTTAGTTTGGGACAATTTGGGTCACAGGGGTGAGAGTGGGAGCAGGGCCAGCAGGATTTGCGTGTTGGGGAGGGAGTGAGACATTGTGGTCCAGTTCTGAGTTGGAATTTGGGTGGCTGTGGGGCTGTTGAAGGGATGTGGAATTTCCCACGTTCTTGGAAAGAGCATTGGATTTAGAATCCAAGGATGGGAGATCAAATCCTGGTTCTGTCCCAAACTACCTCTGACTTGGGGCCTCTGTTTCATCATCTGTAAAAAAAAAAAAGGGAGGATGGGCCAGAGGGCTTCTAAAGTCCCTCTAAATCTAAGCTCTTAGGATCCTGTTCTCCCAGCGTCCTTCCCATAGAAGGGTGAATCTCCCCCACCCCTACTTCTAGTCCAAGGACTGGCATGAATGGAAGGGGGATTTGCAAATGTAGGAGTAGTGGGTCTGGGGCCATGGGAGTGTTGGGGAGAGGAGCTGGGTGTTAGCCTGATTTAGAGAGGAGGGTCCTGCTGGGGAAGAGGGTTCCCAACTGCATCAAACTGGGGTGAATAAGGGTCGCTCAGGGAACAGCCCAGCACCCTCCTGCAGTTGGCTCCAGGTGTAGTGCCCAGAGCAGTCCCTCATGGGCCTGGCATTGGCATAAGGTGGGGCGGCTTTGTCTCCAGGGAATAGCAGGAGCGGTGTGGCTCAGAGCAGACCTCTCCCCGCCCCCCTTTCCATTGTACCTTTTGTGGGTGGGGGCAGAGAAGGAGGAGGCTCTGGGTATGGGGGATCTGAGAGGGGGATGGGGGGCAGATGGGAGTGGGGGGGTAGTTCTGGGTGTGTCTGAGCCTGGGAATGACCAATGGGGAAAGGGCCCATGTTTGCACTCTGCAGCCAGGAAATTCCTCAGGGCTCAGATATCGCCTGACACCACCCACTGTCCCCAGCAATAAAAAGAGGCAGGTGAGGGGCCCTCTGCACTTTCCGCTCTTACTTTGGAGCACCTAGTTCCCTACCAGCACCCAGCTGCCTTCCAGGGTCCCGGTCTCTCGTCTCCCAGCCTATCACCATGACTTCCTACAGCTACCGCCAGTCGTCCTCCACCTCCACCCTGGGGCTGGGGAGCAGCAACCCCTTGCGCTTTGGAAGTGGGGCTGTGTTCCGGGCACCCAGCATCCACGGAGGCTCGGGAGGCCTGGGCGTGTCCGTGTCCCGCTTCGCCTCCTCGGGCCTGAGTGGGAGCTATGGGGGCAGCAGCAGCAGCAGTTTCAGCTTGGGCTTTGGGGGAGCCGACGGCCTCCTGTCCGGCAATGAGAAGATCACCATGCAGAACCTCAACGACCGCCTGGCCTCCTACCTGGACAAGGTGCGTGCCTTGGAGGAGGCCAACTCTGATCTGGAGGTCAAGATCCGGGACTGGTACCAGAAGCAGGGCCCTGGACCCGCCCGGGACTACAGCGCCTACATGAAGACCATTGAGGACCTCCGAGATAAGGTAAGGGGGCGAGGCGCTCCACTCAGCCTGGAGCGGACGGGCACTGAGGCTGGGGGCTGCCTACTCCTGGAGCAGCTGCACCTGCTGCTGCTGCTGGCATGGGGCAGGGCAGGGCAGGGAGGAAGGTGTAGTCTCTGCGGAACTGTGGTAAGAGCTGGTGGTTAGCCACACCCAGGTAGGTACCCTGCGGCCCTGCCCCTGGAGCAATTCAGGAGAGGGAGGGGAAGCTCAGAGGGAAAACTGTGGAGCAGAATGGAGCCTTTAAAGGGGCCCCTTCACTCAAGGCAACAAACATTTATTAAGCACCAATGATGTACAAATTGAACGGTGTGGGATAGAGAGCCAGAAAAGCCTGGATGCAAGTCTGGCTTCTGACACCTGCTGTCTGTGTGACCCTGGGAGAGTCCCAACTTGGCGCCCTCTCCCCCTGACTTTAAACTGCAGAGTGTGTGCGTTATCTGTGCTGGCCGAGGGGAATGTCTCCACCATTGGAGCAATCGTAGGCCTGTTAAAAAGGGGAGGGGGTGTCAAAAGAGATCGCTAAGAAAAAAAAGACAAGTTTCCCTCATTTTACAGATAGAAACTGGGGACTTAAGAGAGGAATTTATTTGTTCTGGGAATGCAGGGAGGGAGGTCTCTGGTCAGTTATTGAGAACAACCCAGGGCAAAACTGTAAGATTGTGCCTTCAAAGTGAAGTACTGGGCCCTAGGGGCATAAAAAGTTTGGATTGGCTATCCCCGCCCTCTTGGAGTTTGCAGTCTAACTGCTTTGTGGACAGCAAAGTGAATGGTTTTAAGATGAGGAGGCAGACTAGAAACCATTGTCCTTGCTGATTCCCCACCCCAAAGCCCGTCTTAGTACCCAACGGACTTTAGGATTCTGATGATCCCAGGATTCTGAGGCTCTGATTGGAGGTGGAGTGTCTGGTTCTGACTATTCCGGTTCAAGCCCCTATCCTACCACACTCCTTCTCTTCCCTCTTATCTCCTTTGGAATAAGGATCATTTAATTCAATGCATTTGAATGTACCTGTGCCTGTAACACAGCAAGTGCTTCGGAAATATTGATGATTGATTGATTGGTCATTTTCCCAAGGTGTCCCTGCTCAGACTTGCATAGCAGCTTTGGATAATAGTCTAGCCCTTTGGGTTGGAAGGTCTCTGATAGAGTCCTTTCCTGTGGTATTGGATGGGGGTGGGGTCCAAGATTCACTGGGTCTTTACTATTTCATGGTGTCACTGATTAGGGAGGTAAAGATTAAGCTAGTCCAAGTACCACCTGAACCCTCTGTGGGAAGGATTGTTTGGGTTCTCCATGGTCTTGGAGCTGCTAAAATTAACCACCACCACCATCATCCTCTTCAGCACTTATATAGTGCTTACTATGTTCATTTGATCCTCACAACAACTCTGGGAGGTAGGTGCTATTATTATCCTCATTTTAGAGATGAGGAAACAGGTAAAGTGACTTGCCCAGGGTCACACACCTAGGAAGTATCTGAGGTTGGATTTGAACTCAGGTCTTCCTGACTCCAGTCCCAGTGCTCTATCTAGCTAGGGCCTCCCTTTATTCTCCCTTGGTTATGCTTGGCCCTGTTCTCCCCTGTTCCCCTCCTGAAAGGGTTTAGGAAAGGAATCTGGGACCATGGGACCGAGCTCCCCATTCTTAGAACCAATGACTATTGGAATTACAAAGGACCTTGTTTCTATCTCCCAATTTTATATAACTGAGATCCAGAAAAATTGAATTTGTCCAAAGTCCCATGGTTAAGTTAGCGGCAGTTGGCCCTGGAGAAATATTTTCAGTGTTGATGTTGGCTTATCTATATCCGGAAATTGTGGTACCTGGGGAATGAGCTCAGACTGGCTTTCTTTAAAACCCTGATAGTGCCTCAGGACTTGGGGCATCCTGGCTAAAGGTGCCTGGGGCCTCCCTGAGACTTCTCTGGTGATCCCTTCAGTCTTGCTCACTTGGTCCTTTTGGACTTTGCTGTTCAATCCCTAGGTTCCTAGAGTCCTCCTCCCCACTCCCACCTTCTCTCTCTCAGCATCCTTGAGGGAGACAACACTTTTTGAGACCAGACCCGTGATTTTATTGACATAGGTTATTCCAAGTGTGAAAACCTCCTCTCTACCAATTCAGATCGGCAGCTGCTCTCAAATTTAGAGTTGCCTGGTGGCACTGAGACATTAAGTAATTTGCTCAGGGTCACACAGTTAATATGCAGTGGAGATGGAAATCGAACCCATCTTCCTGACTCTGAGATCAGCTGTCTAGTTTCTAAGCCAAGCTGTCTCTTGTAAGCATTTAAAACAAGGGAGTCGTGTATATTGAAATAGTGTTATCTACATATGTATGTACTTATTCACATATACTCATAAAATATTTTATCTACCAGGCATACATATATATATATGTGTATATATGCATATAAATTTCATCGATTCCAGGTTAAGAACCTCTAATCTAGTCCAGCTCTGTCATTTTACAGATGAGCAAACTGAGGGAGTAGAGAGAAGTGGCTTGTTTCAGGGAATAGCAAATCAGTGGCAGGGCCAGGATTAGGATGAATATAGCCTGACCCTTATTCTTATGTTCTTAGCACTGTACCATTCGGTCTCCTATTTCTTGGCTTCAGCTCTAGAAGCCTCTTTCCCTTCTTGCCTCTGACTCACTTCTCCAATGCCCTTCTCACCTTGCCCTCTGTAGCATTTCACTCAGTGGCACACCTGCTACCTCTGACTTAGCCCTTGTCCTCTCAGCTCTGGGCTGCTGAATGAGCAGTCTGGGAGTGGCCAGTGTGATAATCTGTGTTCTTGCCTTGATTGGGCTGGGAAATGCCTGCAGGTGCAGTCTGTGACCATCTTCTGTCTTTTAGATTCTTGGTGCCACCATTGATAACTCCAAGATTGTTCTGCAAATTGACAATGCTCGGCTGGCTGCGGATGACTTCCGAACCAAGTGGGTACCTCAGTTGTCCAGGGGTGGGTGCAAGAAGCCCCAGGATGTCTGGGTGAGAGGGATGCCAGGTGCCTGCTGTGAGGGCAGTATGTGCCCATGCTCTTCTGTCCAGGGGATCAGAGGGAGGGTGGGGAAGGGCCCATCTTCCTTCTTGCGAGATTATCCTCCATGGCTCCTGAACTCTAGGAAAGCAGGGATGGCACACAGGGGTGGGTGATGTAACTTCTTGGAAACAGAGTTAACAGCCCCCCCTTTCCCTGCTCCTGACTTTACTTGCCCCCTTTGCAAGGTTTGAGACCGAGCAGGCCCTGCGCCTCAGTGTGGAGGCTGACATCAATGGCCTGCGTAGGGTGCTAGATGAGCTGACCCTGGCTAGAACTGACCTGGAAATGCAGATTGAAGGCCTGAAGGAGGAGCTGGCCTACCTCAAGAAGAATCATGAAGAGGTAAGGGCAGGTCCAGGCTCTCTGAACCCTTGCCCTGCATCCCATTCCCCCAGCTTTCTTGGCATCCTGGGGCTGGTGACACCTCTTAGTATACATTTTAATAGCTCCCAGCTTTTCAAAGTCCCTCTCCCTATTATAATCACATTCTCTGAACAACCCTGAGTACCATCAAGAAAAGAGGCAGGGTGCCATGGATGGTGGTTAATGTGTCCATTCAGGAAGGATATGTTGAGATAGAACCTGATCTGATGCTAGAATCTAGATTAAATTTACTGTGAAGCACCAGTAGTATGGTAGAGTGGGGGGAAAGCTCTGAGTTTGAATCTAGTTTTGTCACCTAGGAATTGTCTTGAGGGGATTTGGGGAGTTCCCAACCCCTACCTCCCACCCCACAGCCCAACCAGCTGAATGTAGTTCCTTGTGTATCTCTGCAGGAAATGAGTGCGCTGAGTGGGCAAGTGGGTGGCCAGGTTAGCGTGGAGGTGGACTCAGCACCAGGCATCGACTTGGCCAAGATCCTGAATGACATGAGAAGCCAGTATGAGGCCATGGTTGAGAAGAACAGGAATGAAGCCGAGGCTTGGTTCACCACTAAGGTAAAGAAGAGTTTGGGGGGGTGGGGCACAGGAGGGGTGTTGTGAGGGAGAAGGGCTTGAGACTCAACAGCATTAAGAGCTGGGCTATTTATTCCTCCAAAAGTCTTACCTAAAAAACTCACTCCTGGTCCTCCTCCTTTCAGACTGAGGAGCTGAACCGAGAAGTTGCCGTCCACACCGAACAGCTCCAGACCAGCAAGACCGAAGTCACCGACCTCCGACGGACCCTTCAGGGGCTAGAGATCGAGCTGCAGTCTCAGCTCAGCATGGTACGTAGGGTCTTCACTCTTGGGTGATTCATACACAGCACTGACTCCTGGAAGGGATGTTTTCTATTGACACCTAAGCCTGAGGCAGAGCTGGATTTTCTAAGCTTGATATGATATGATGTGATATGATATATGACATGTAGTATAATATAATATAATTGATCATGTATCTATAATATATAGCTATGAGATATAATATATCTAAGCTCTCTATCATATATAATACAATATAATGTAACATAACATAGTGTAATATATATTATAATTTCTCTCTATCACTTCCTCTAAATCAGTAACCCTGGGTACTCAGGCGGTGTCCATGTCTCCATTGGCCACTTCTGTTGGAGTTGGTGCGGTCAGACAAAACTTTCCTCCAACCCCTTCTCAACTTTCCTTCTTTTCCCTCTCTAGAAAGCTGCCCTTGAAGGTACACTGGCTGAAACAGAGGCCCGTTATGGGGCCCAGCTGTCACAGATACAGGCCCTTATTGGTAACATTGAGGCCCAGTTGACCGACATCCGAGCGGACACAGAGCGCCAGAACCAGGAATACCATCTCCTCATGGACATCAAGAGTCGGCTGGAGCGGGAGATCGCTACCTACCGAAGCCTACTGGATGGCCATGATTCCCATGAAAGTGTTGTAGTCACCAGCCCCAAATCCACCTGAGCCTCAGGAGGCACCTGAGCATGCAGAGTCCTGGTTACAGGGCCCTCTGCATGGGGAGTGAAGGAGTAGCTGAGTGAGGGCTCCCACAGAAGAGGGTGTTTGGATGGGAGAGGATAGCACCCTGCATGGAGTCCCATGTCCTCTCTAATAAAACTTCTGACCTTCAGAAAATAGTGTTTGGTTTAGTTTCTTTGCGTCGCTAGGAATGGACCTCGCCTTAACCCCTAATTGGTGTCTCCTTCTTTGAAACCTCCTTTTTTCTCTATATCTGTCCTTCTCCTCTTTCCCCCTCCACCCAGCCTTCTCCCTTCTCTTTTTTCTCTTCCCTTCTTACTTTTCTCTTCTCTCTCCTTCCCTTTTCCTGCCTCCTTTCCCCCATCTCCCTTCCCCTTTATTTCTTTTTTACCTCTTTCCTTCTTTTAGTAATATTCATAGTCCCTGGGCTTAGGAGTGATTTCCATGGAGACTTCTAATATCTTCCCATTCCTGTGTCCTGAGCCAGGCACAAGAAGGAGTCCTTTGGCCATATTGCTTGTTTCCTCCCATCAGGCTTCATCATGTTTTCTATAGCATATTGGGACTGATAGTGGGAGTGTTCCTGCCTTGGAGTCAGCTCCCTGCTCCCATTCTTTCCATCCAACCCAAATTGTTCATCTTGATCTTTTCCTGCTTTTATTTTGTATACCTTGTAATGATAATTTGCAGGACCTGACAAATGCAATTCAGTTAAATAAGCATTAAGTACAAGGCAGGGATCCTGTGGATTTCTCTTGTCAGACTTGTGATTTCCTCAGTGTGAGGAGCTCCCAGCGTGGAAACTCCCTTCACTGGTGCAAAAGGGAGCCTAGGAGAGCTCCCTCAGGCACCTCGGGGTTAAATTATGAGCCCACAGTCTGTGCCAAAGTCTGGATTTGAACTTAAAACTCCAAAGTGGATCCACTTATTCATCTCTGTTACCTTTTATAGGATGAGGTGACAAAGAAAAAACAACAACTTTTTGGTCCCAAGTATTAGCTATGGGATATAATATGTAAACAGAGAAGCAAATGCTAGATCATTTGAAGAGGGGTTGAGTAGTATGTAGGGGAATGAAGAGAAGCTTCCTCTAGAAGGTGGTACCTATCTCAGCAGAGCCTTGAAGAAAGTTAGGCAGTGCATCTGGGGGATGGGGACCAGTAGGTACAAAAGCACCTGCTGAGATAGACAGGAGATTGAATGCCAAGTCCAGTGAATGAGGTTTTCCAATTTTCCAGGAAGGTGGGTGAATAAAAGGGAACAATATGAGATAAACCTGGGCAGGATAGGCTGGAGGAAGATTATGAAGAGTTTTAAATGCCAGGTTGATGAATCTGTATTTTCTCTGGGAGTCAATAAGGAGCTATTGAAGTTTCTTGACCAAGAGAACGACATGGTTTGAATTGTGCTTTAGGAAGATTATTTGGCAGCTATATGGAGGGTTTAGAGGGTGAAAGAAACCAATTTGGAAACTCCTGCATTTGTTTAGAATAAAAGTGATGAGGGCCAGAATAAGTGTAATACTCTTGTGAGTGGAGAGAACTGAAAAGATAGGCAATCGGCAGACCTTTATCAAGCACCTACTCTTTTTGGAGGCACAATGTTAGGCACTGGGTATACAAAGAAAGGCAAAACTAGCTCCTGTCCTTATAAAGCATATATTCTAATGAAAAGGAGACATGCAAATCACTGTATATAAAGATACATTCAGAGCAGGTGGAAGGATCTGAGAGGAGAAGGCACTAGCTGATGGGGATAGGAGAGAGTTTGGGTTTGTAGAGTTGACTAAACTTGGCAGCTGATTAGGTACAGAGAATAAGGGAAATAAAAGAGAGGGAATTAGGCCAATGTTCGAGATTAGAGGGATAAAGAAGGCAAGTCTGGTCCCCAGGGAACTTTGAAGTTTGTGGCCAAGCAAAGCCAGGCTGGATTGCCAGGGGCTTCTATACCCTAGCTAAGGTTTGAAAATGTTGCCCCTGTGTGTCATTGTTCTTTGGAAGTAGTGCCTTGGAGATGAGAATTTTTTTTTTTTGTTGGTTTTTTAGACTTTATTTTCCAAATTACATGTAAAAGCAAATTTTGACATCAATTAAAAAAAAAAAACAACCTTTGTGTTCCAACTTCTCTTCCTCCCTCCCCTCCCAATCCCACCCCAAGAACTCAAACAATTCAACATAAATTATACATGAGTAGTCATGGAAGACAATTCTACATTATCTAGGTTGTGAGAGAAAACAAATAAAGACAAAACTTCAGATTAAGGAGCTGTAAAAAAATGTGTTTCAGTCTGTTTTCAGATATTATCAGTTCTTTCTCTGTAGATAGACTGCAATTTTCATAAGTTCTTCAGAGTTTTATTGGATCATTGCCTTGCTGAAGATAACCATGTGCTTCCCAGCAGATCATCTTACACTAATGCTGTTATTTTGTATACAGTACGTTTCTCTCTGCTTCAGTTCATGTGGGTCTTTCCAGGTTTTTCTGATAGCATCCTGTTCATCATAATTTTTATATAGTACCTTGAACTTGACAGAGAATTTTCTTCACAATAGCCCAGCAGAGTAGGTACCATATGTTTTGACATTGTAGTCAATCAGGAAATGAGAATTGTATGGCATTAAAAGATAACGGCTTTGTACAAAGGAAGATTAAAAAGTGTCCTCTAATGACTTACATGAACTGATGCATAGTGAAGTAAACAGAACCAGGAGAACATTGTACACAGTAACAGCAATATTGTTTGATGAAGAATTGTGAAAGACAACTATTCTCAGCAATACAATGATCTAAGATGATCCCAAAGGATTAAGGATTGCTTCCAGAGGAAGAACTGATATTGGCTGAATACAGACTGAAATGTGCTATTTTTCACTTTCACTTTCTTTTTTTCCCCTTTTGAGTCTTTTTGTACAAAATGACTAATATGGAAACTTTTTACATAATTGCACATACATAACCTATATCTGATTGCTTATCGGCTCAGGGAGGGGTGAGAGGAGGGTTGGAGGGCATGTTAGAATCTGGGACTTGGAACTTTAAATAAAAATGTTAGAGAAAAAAAAATGTGGCCTTTGTTCTCCCCTGCCCTCTTCTGTGGTGTACTGGGCAGCTGCCAACATGGGCTACCCCTAGTTAAGAGTCGAGGTTCAGCTCAGCATTTGGGGAAAATTCCAGTAGCTTCCCTGGAAATGGGGTGGGAAGAGTTCTTCCATATTAAGGAGAACGAGGATCCTTGCCCTTTAAACACCCCCTCCCCCCTAGTGCAGAACCCTTGGTAGGATCGAGCTGCTTTTCTAACCACCAAAGGCCTCTAATACAACCCCTCCCAGGCCCCTGGGCTAAGGTCTGGGCCTAATGCCAGCTGAGGAATATAGAAATACCAACTTCCTGGTACGAAGTGCCCCTGCTGGGGCAGGATTCTGTACTCACAGTTTATAACTGAGTTGCCAGATAACAATACCAATTGGGGGTGAATAAAAGAAGACATTTCTCCCTGTTAGAAAAGTGCAGGTTAAGTCAGAGCAGCTCTGCCTCTTTGGCCTTTGAGAGTGGTAGGGAGAAAGGAAAGAGAGAGATTAAGGGAGCCTCTAGCTTTCCAGCTGGTGCTGTTTAGAAAACTAGCCAGCCAGCCGACCCATCAACTAATCAAACAAACTTTCTGCATTCTAAAAACTGTTGTTGTTCAGTTGGGCCCCCATTCCTCATGACCCTATTTGGGGTTTTCTTGGCAAAGATCTTGGAGTGGTTTGCCTTTCCTTCTCTGGATCCTTTTACAGATGAGAAAACAGAGGCAAACAGGGTGAAGTGACTTACCCAGGGCCATACAGCTAGTAAGTGTTTGAGGCTGGATTAAAATCTGGAAGATGAGTCTTCCTGACTCCAGTTCTGGTACTCTATTCACTGTGACACCTGAGTCTCTCTCAGTCTTTTTTTTACTCCACTGTGTCCTTCAAAGTAGGAATCCTACCTCTGGACTCTCTAGCCCTCTTCTCCCTGACCCACTTTCTTCTCCTGCCCCACTGGTCCCTCATTCTTCCTACATAAATTCTCAGAAAACCACCATGGTCCCCCCAATAGGCCTTAAGCAGGACAAGACCACACCCTTTAGGCTTCAACTACTAGGTTTTGAGGGGTCAGTCCCCTTTCCCTGGAAAACCTGGCATAGAAACTCTCCCCTCACCCACCTGTCACCTCCTGGTATGTGGCTCCAGGGGTGTGGTTTGGGTACACAGCTGCAGGGCAGGGGACTGGGAAACAGGGCTCCTGAGCTGGAGAAAGGCAGTCTTGTGCGTGTGGGTGTTGATAGTGGGCTCAGATTTACTGAATTGCCTCCAATCTGTAGGAGCTGAGTCAGGATTGGGGAAGCAGCTTCAGAAAAGACCTGGGGACAGAGATAGACACCTTAGAGTTAGCAGTGGCCTGCTAAAGACCCTTCCAGGAAGTGGTTTCTGCCAAAAGGCCTGAAGGGAGCGGCTCCAGTTCATGTTAATTAGGTAGCAGGCCTCCAGAGGGTCTGCCAGGGATGTCCTGTGTCCATGGAGAGGGGCACCTGTGGAGTGGGCCTGCAAAGGTTTGGGACTGGAGCCTAGCCTGGGCCAAAGGAAGCTTGATTGCCTTCTACTTTTAGCCTTTGGGATAGCAGGGAGCTCCCCTCCAGGCATAGGCTGGTTAATATTTAACACTGAGGAAAAAAGTATTCACAACATACTTTTTTTTGGGGGGGTGGTGTGGGGCAATGAGGGTTAAGTGACTTGCCCAGGGTCACACAGCTAGTAAGTGTCAAGTGTCTGAGGTCAGATTTGAATTTAGGTCCTCCTGAATCCAGGGCTGGTGCTTTATCCACTGAGCCACCTAGCTGCTCCCCACAACATAACTTTTTAATCTGCAATATTAACATTTTCTCACTTTCTTAAATATAATATAAAACAATATAATGTAATATATAAAATAATATAATATAATATGATATAATATAATATGATATAATATAATATAATATAATATAATATAATATAATATAATATAATATAATATAATATAATATAATATAATATAATATAATACAACATAATACAACATAATACAATACAATACAATACAATACAATACAATACAATACAATATAATATAATATAATATAATATAATATAATATAATATAATATAATATAATATAATATAATATAATATAATATAATATAATATAATATAATATAAATATAAACAAAACAATTGTTTTGTTGTAGATTTGCTGGTGTCTGGTGAAAATGGTCACACTGAAAATGTAACAATAGGCTGTCTGAAGCAGGTTTGAGCTGGCTCCAACATACCTCTGGCTTCTGCCCCTAGTCCCAATCAGAGAGCCTCACCCAGACCTTGAGCACAAAGCAGCTGTTTTTCAAGGAGACCAACATCTCTGGGTTTGGGGCAACAAAGTTTTTCACCTCTCCTCACTTGACAAAGGGGGGGAATTTTCCTTCCTTGTGTCCCCTTGGAGGGGCTCTCTCAGGTCTGAGAAGGGGGATAGATTTGAGGGGAGCTGAGGCATGCAAAGAAAGAGACATTGGGCAGGGGTCCAATCATATTTTCCTCCGGGGCCCAGAGAGAGCCGTGAGAGTGATAATTGCTGGTCCCGTAATGTCTGTAGAAGCTTTAATGAGCTCTGGCTGATCCTGAGTTTGAGTATTTTTCTTTCCCTACAAGAGACACTACCCTACCACCCTCTCAATTACAATATGCCACTGTCTGGTTCTCCCAGTGCCAAGAAAGGAAAAACACAGAACAGATCCTGACTGGTGGAAGAGCCTGGCCATCCCTTTTCTTTCCTGCTCTGAGATTGTGATCTGTGATTGAGATGGATGGGACAATGGCGAGCAGAATCCTGGGAGATCACCTTCCTCTTCTCTACTATAGGGAATGGGGTGGGATGTGCAACCTGGCCATACTCCATGCTCCCCTCCTCCCCCTTCCCTAAAGTATTTGCCCTCTTCTATCATTAGATCCTTACAGAGTTCATTCATTTATTAACATTTATTATACATTTTATAACATTTATTAAACACCTACTGTATATCAGGTGCTATGCCAGGTACCGGTGATACAAAGAAAAAAATGAAATAGTCTCTACCCTCAAGAAGCTACTGTGTGTGTGTGTGTGTGTGTGTGTGTGTGTGTAAATGTAGCATACTAACAGTATAAGGACACTTACTTTGTAATTAAGAGAACTGGGGTTCACATTCTGCCTTTGACACTTAATATATGCTTGAATTTGATAGGGTCCTTAATCTCCTTGGGCCCCAGTTTCTCCATCTGTAAAATGAGGAAAGGTTGGGCTAGGAGTCTCTAAATTTCCTTCCAGCACTAGAACTATGATCTTATGTACAGATCAGGACCAATACACTTTATTTTGTAACCCTTCTGCTTGGCACAGTGCCTAGTACACAGTAGGTGCTTAATAAATGCTTATTGAGTGACTGACTGCTTCTTTGATCTGGCCCACCTGAGTAGCTACAGATGAGTGAATACTCTCAGGTTCTAGGCTTGCCTTGTTCTTTCTTTCTTTGTTTCTTTCTTTCTGGTGGGGCAATGAGGATTAAGTAATTTGCCCAGGGTCACACAGATAGTAAGTGTCAAGTGTTTGAGGCCGGATTTGAACTCAGGTCTTCCTAACTCTAGGTCCAGTGCTCTATCCACTATGCCACCTAGCTGCCCCTATTATTTCTAACATTATTTATATTTTGGGGACATTTTTGTCTCTTTAGCATGATCTCAGATCACAGATGGGCAAACTAACATGAAAATATTTTTTAATCATAAAAGTATTTTATTTTATTATTTTCCAGTTACATACAAAGAAAGTTTTCAACATTTTTTTCATAAGATTTTTAGTTCCAAGTTTTTCTCCCTCCCTTCCCTCCCTCCCTCCTCAAGACAGAAAGCAATCTGATATAGGTTATATATGCACAATCACATTAAACATATTTCTGCATTAGTCATAGCATTAAAATATTTACAGATTATTTGCTGCTCTTTGAAAATAAAACTTCAACTGTTTGCCTCAATTATTTTTGCAATTCATTTGTGTACGTGGAATGTGCTTTTACTCTTCAAAAACAAAGTGGCTTTCATATTATACCCCTGCTTAAGGAAAAGGTTTATGTGCTGCATGCTAATTTTTCTAGTAACTTCTTGGTCCAAAATGGTTTCTTGATGTTAAATGCCATTTAGTTCAGCACTATTTAAACCTCTATGCACGTGTTAGTGCTTACATGATTCTTTCTTAGGGAACTCTCCTCTTATCACTCCTATCCCTCAAAATAGAGACTTCTGTGTTGGGAAATTTCCCCAGCCTTTCAGCTTTTGAGAGAGCAAGCTGGGGTTAAGTTGAGCCTGGTAGGTAGTGACATGCCTCTGGGTAGTGGGGAGGAGGGAGGCAGGGGCTTTCTGGAACAAGACTCGGTGTTATCTATGAGTGGTTTGCCTCAACCTGTCCCCAATGCAAGCAGAGTTCAGGGATATGTTCAGTTGACAGGTGGCAGGTACTCAATCAGCCTCCTGTCAGCCTCGAGGCTGTTCCACATCACTTGGAATGCCAATGTCAGTGGGGGATTGGGGAAAGGGTGAGAGCTTATTTTGGTGATGCAGGGCTAGGGCTTTGGAACTCCATCCTGCTCTATGGCCTGGCAGCTTTGCTCTTTAAATTCTGAAAGTTGGATAAAGAAAACAAGAAGGAGCAGAATGTTGGTCTGAGATGTGGGAAATATCAATCCGTTATAATAGCGCTCATGTTCTCTCTCTCTCTCCATCTCTCTTTGTGTGTCTCTGTCTCACTCTGTCTCTCTGTCTTTGTCTCTCTGCCTCTCTCCCTCTCCGTCTCTGTGTCTCTCTCTGTGTCTCTCCATCTCTCTCTGTCTCTGTCTTTGTCCCTCTCTGTTTCTCACTGTCTCTCTCTCTGGAGCTCTCTGTCTGTCTTTATCTCTGTCTGTCTCTCTGTCTTTCTCTGTCTCTGTCTTTCTGTCTCTGTCTCTGTTTCTCTTTGTCTCTCTGTCTTTGTCTCTGTCTCTCTCTTTCTCTGTCCCTCCCTCCATATATATATGTATATATACATATATATACACACATATCACTTAAAGGTTTGCATGGAGCTTTACATGTTATCTCATTTGAACCTTACAACAACCTTAGGAAGCTGGTGCTATTATCATCCACTGTTTTTAGAGATGAAGAAGCACAGAGAGGTTGTGACTTGTTCATGGTCACACAGCTAATAAGTGTCTGAGGCCAGATTTGAATTCAGGTCTTCCTGACTCCAAGTCCATCACTCTTTTCACTTTATCCACTTAGCTGCCAAAATTCTTAACCCAAACCCTCCTTTTCCCTGGTCTGTAGCTCTCACCCCAGCATCCTAACTTTGTATATATTTTGAAATACTTATATATGTATATGTCATCTACCCTGAGAGAACATAAACTCCTTGAGAGAAGAGATAGTCTCATTTTCATCTTTGTATCCCCACCGACTAGCTTGATGCTGATGCATAGTTGGCTCTTAATAATGCTTAATGATTGATTGGTTAGGAAGTGGGACTTCTGATGGCCTTAGGTAAGTCTGGCCCCTTTCCCTTTCCTTTCCCATCTCCATCTCTAGGATAATGTTACCCTTCTCTCTTGACCTCTACCAGGCCAGGTCCAGCAAGTGTTATTTTTTTAGACTGATTTCCCCAAGGGCTCGACAGAGAGAAATAGAGACTGGAACAGCAACTCAGGTCAAACAATGGAGAAGGTACAGCATTGGTGCAGGCTAGAACCAGAAACCAGTGATGGAGTGTCCTAGGATGGAATGGGAATCAGAGGGAAACGGTACACAATGAGCAGCCTGTACACAAGAGATCCTAAGTGTCTTCACATGGGCAAAGCCATCCCAAAGATGTGGGAGTGGCAGACGGAGTGTTCTCCTCTCTGTGTGTGTGTTTTCCTTTTCTTTTGGAGTGTGGAGTTAAGCCTGTAATCCAAATGTCAAAACCATACCCTCCAGCAAAATATCATTAATTCTGAATCATCTTTTGTTGAATTTAAAAAATACATACGCACAGAACACATACACACACACACACACACACACACACACACACACACACCAGCCCAACCCCACAGGGCTCCTTGAGGTGTATGGGCAGCTGTGTGTGTGTGAGGAATGATAACTGTTTGCTTGTCTTTAGCGAGGGGTGGAGAATCTGGGTGGTGAGGGATGGGGGTGGGGGGGCGCGGTCACCCAGCACCCAAAGGAATCAGTATAAAAAGAGCTCTAGCTGAGGGCTAAGAGAGACTTCTCTCTAATTCTCCCTGAAGTTCTATCACTTTGCCTGCTGAGGCCAGGGGCTGGTGAAGCCATGAGTACCACCTTCCTCCAGAGCTCTTCTTCTACCTCTGGCGGTGGCTTTGGTGGGGGCTCCACTCGGGGCACCTCTCTCCTGGCTGGTGGGAGCTATGGAGGGGGAAGTCTCTATGGAGGTGGGGGTGGGGGTCGGATTTCTTCCTCCTCAGCTCGGTTTGTCTCCTCTGGGTCGGTGGGGGGCTATGGTGGTGGGATGAGCTATGGCTTTGGTGGAGGGGCTGGTGGTGGTTTCGGCGGAGGGGTTTGTGGAGGATATGGAGGAGGCTTTGGTGGTGGCTTTGACTTGGGTGGTGGAGAGGGTGGCCTCTTGACCGGCAATGAGAAGATCACCATGCAGAACCTCAATGACCGCCTGGCCTCCTACCTGGACAAAGTGCGGGCTCTGGAGGAGGCCAATGCTGACCTGGAGGTCAAGATCAGGGACTGGCATCTGAAGCAAAGTCCCTCAAGCCCCGAGCGGGATTACAGCCCCTATTACAAGACCATTGAGGAGCTCCGGGACAAGGTAAGACCGTGAGCTGGACAGAGTTGACGCTCAAGCAGGGTACTAGTTCAGCTATAATGTTCTGCTTTGAGTTACTGATGACACAAAGCAATTCTTTTAGGCAATGATGGCATTGTAGAGGAGCCTGCAATCAGGCGTGTTGAGACATGGGAGCTGCTTATCAGCTGGCAGAAGCAAGGGATGTTTGCTCTGATTGGCAGCATGGGAACATATAGGGCATGCTATTCATTCCTTATGACTGAAGGCACAGTTAGAATTCAGGTCTCTCCAAGACAGAAAAAGAAAACTTTCAGCGTGATCATTCTCTGCAACAAGGTGCCTTGGCTCTGTCTGCTAATGTCTCCTTGAAGGGAAAGCATGGTGGGTGGGCTTATAACTGAAGCTAATGGGAAAGGAAGAAGTAGTGCACTGATCCCCTGTGGCAATTACTCACAGAAAGAGTGACTTGGGTTCCAGTCAGTAGGTCAGTTGGTCAGTCAATAAACATAGATTAAGTACCTATTATGTGGCAGGCATTGTGCTAAGTGCTGGGGCTACAATAAATGGCAAAGGACAGTCCTAGCTTTAATAATGAGCAGGGTCCCCTTCTTAGAGTGATTTCCCCATGCTAGCTTTGTGAGTACAATAGTATAAACAACAGTCCCATTCTACAGATGGGGAAAGTCGGGGCTCTGCCAGTCATTTGTCTATCCTCATACACCTTGTCAATTTCTAAGGCAGATCTGAATCCAGATCTCCTGACCCCTAGCCTACTATACCATGCTACATCTTAGATGAGGAAACTAGACCAGATGAGGGGTTTCCTAGCCTGGAGTCTGTGGAAAGATTTCAGGGGGTACGTGAACTTGGATAGGAAAAATTGCATCTTAGTTCGATCTAATCGTTTTTCTTTGCAACCTTATGTGTTTAAGTTTATGCCTTTAAAAACATTCTTCTGAGAAGATGTCCATAGGATCCACAAGGTTGTTCGAGGGGGTGTGGTCTATGATTGCCCCAAAGGTTAAGAACCTCTGCCCCAGATGGTCTCTAAGGGCTTCTCCATCTCTGACATTCAGACACCTCTGGCATTCCATAGGCAGTGTAGGCTGGGGAAGGAAGACAGAGACATTCAAATTAGGAGTTCTGTTTATTGTCAGGGATTCTCTCTCCACCCCCACCCCCAAACCAGGCTTAAACTCCTTATTCTCTAGGCTCCTAGCTAGACCCCCTTCCTGGCTCAGTGGAGGATTAATGAGAGCAGCTTTATCTCTCCCAAATTCTTATGTGCAGAGTTGGGGGGAGGTGCCTGTGGGGGGAGAGAGGGCAGAAGGGTTTGTGTAGGGCTGCTCTGCTTTAAGTCTGCAGGGGCTAAAGCTAGATTCTGATGGCTTTTCTGGCCAGACTCAGCTGGCAGAACCAGTGCCCGATAAAGGAGATGCTTGCGGGAGAGGGGTCGGAAGGTTCCACAGGAGACAACAGGGAGGGTGCAGTGGGGGATCTCCAGGGAGGTTCAGGTCTCTCCTCTTTGTAGATCCTGGCAGCCACCATTGACAACTCTCGCGTTGTTCTGGAGATTGACAATGCTCGGCTGGCTGCTGATGACTTCAGACTCAAGTAAGTTCATGACCTTTTCTTTCTCCCATTCTCCCTTCCTCCCTCACTTTCTTCCTCCCTCTTTCTCTCGCTTCTTCTCTCCTTCCCCTTCCTTTCTCTGGCCAAAACTCTCATGCTAAGAAATGCAACTCCTCCACAATTGCTAGCTCTGAACATTTTCTTCATCTCCTAGGTATGAGAATGAGCTGAGTCTACGTCAGAGTGTGGAGGCTGACATCAATGGCCTGCGCAGGGTGATGGATGAGCTGACCCTCTCCAAGACTGATCTGGAGATGCAGATCGAGAACCTGAATGAGGAGCTGGCCTACCTCAAGAAGAATCATGAGGAGGTGAGAGGAAAGCAGGAGGCAGGCAGAAAAATGGACTGGGGCCTATTATTTCTCCATCTTGTGGGAGCATAGGTTTAGATTTAGTCAAAAGGGAACTTAGAGAACACCCCCCCTCCCCCATCCAACTTGCCTAAAGTCACATGGTAGAATTAGGATTTGAACACGAGACCTTTAAATCCAGCTTTTCCTCCCTGTGCAGCACTGCATATGAGTGAGCCAGGGAATGATGTGGGGGGCACCAGGGCAGTTTCTGAATGGGCCCATTTCACACAGCCAGGCTGTTTCCTGATAGCAGCCACAGCCTGGAGGAAGAGCTCAGCTCTTCAGGAATGTAGCCACAATGCGTGTCCAAACAGAGAGGTTTGGGCGACCAGGGGAGACATAATTCATGGATTTTCTCAGGTCCCAGCAGGACATTTATACCTAAACTTGTTCAGGTTTTCCTTCTCCCTAAGCCAGCAACAGGGGAATGAGGGTGGCCAGTACTGCTCAGTCACTGAAATAGGAAATAACCTTGGGTAAACCACTATGCCTCAGTTTCTCCCTCTGCAAACTTGGATGATTAGTCCCCTCCCCTGTTTCTGAGGAAAGAGGCACATTCCCCACCAGTTCATGAATGATTTGGCAAGATGTCCACAGAATTCCTTCTCTCCCTGTTCCTAAACCTCAGGCTAGAAGCATGATGCCCAGTCTGAGTTCTTCTTCCCATCCCTTCAGGAAATGAAAGAGTATAAGAACCAGCTGGTGGGTCAGGTCAATGTAGAGATGGATGCAGCCCCAGGGGTGGACCTGACCCGTGTGCTTTCTGAGATGCGAGAGCAGTACGAAGCCATTGCTGAGAAGAATCGTCGAGATGCCGAGGCCTGGTTCTTTAGCAAGGTGAATCCATGTGCAAGACCCCCTGGTTGAGCCCCCTCGGTGCTTCATTGGTGGTCTTTTGGGGTCATATTGCCTCAGGGAGCCGCCATTGGGTTGGGGCTTATCCATCTTTGTGGGACCCTTTGCAGACTGAAGAACTGAACAAAGAGGTGGCTTCCAGCACTGAAATGATCCAGACCAGCAAGACCGAGATCAGTGACCTGAGACGCACGCTGCAGGGGCTGGAGATCGAGCTGCAGTCCCAGCTCAGCATGGTAGGCACTCCCTCCCTCCCTTCCCCAGACTCCTTGATCCTGTGTCCCCGCTGGCTCAGACCCTTTATGTTTCCATTGCTTCATCCAGAAAGCCGGGTTGGAGAGCTCCTTGGCAGAGACGGAATGCCGCTATGCCACCCAGCTGCAGCAGATCCAGGGGCTGATCAGCAACATTGAGGCCCAGTTGAGTGACCTCCGCAATGAGATGGAGTGTCAGAACCAGCAGTACAAGATGCTCTTGGACATCAAGACCCGGCTGGAGCAGGAGATCGCCACTTACCGTAACCTGCTGGAGGGCCAAGACTCCAAGTAGGCAAAGGGCCACCCTGTGCAATGGGGACCAAGCTCCCAGTGGAAATACCAATGGGCTTGTGTTTCCTTGTTCGGGGCAGGGAGGTTGAAAGGGAGAGATTTGAGAATCCAATTTAGAGAGTGACCTAACTTGAGGGAACTGCCTTTGGTGGTTCCAGCCCTTTCAGGGGAGACTTTTAGGACCTCAAGGCATTGGAACTTGAAAAGATTTGGCCCAACCCTCTTAATTTATAGCTGTGGAGAGAGGCCCAGAGATGTAGCGGGGCCATGCAGCTAGTAAATGTCAGAGGCAGGATTTGAGGGCAGCTTTTCCTGACTTTAAGCCCAGCACTCTATCCACTGAACCACCCAGCTTCCTCAGGGTTTGAAAAGGTTACAGCTCTGCACTTGCCTGTGTGGATCCCAGTAAGGAGAACACAACCACTTGTCTTCATCACTGATTGGTGGATTTGAATCTTGGCTTCAACACAAACCAGCTTTGTGAATGTGTGCGAATTACTTAATTTCTCTGTGCCTCAGTTTTCTCAACTATGAAATTAGAGAATCAGATTAAATGATTTTGACCATCTCTTGAAGCTCCAAATCCTATGAAACTATGTCATTTAACACCTCAGAACCTCAGTTTCTTTATCTGTAAAAATGGGATCAATAATATTCTCACCATGTAAGTGACAAGGAGAGAATGTAGTAGGTTCACCTTAAAGAAAGTGGCTACACTGAATTTTATCCCTGGGGATCTCACACAGGGCTTTGCCCATAGTGGCCACTTAGTAATATTTGTTAGATTGAATGGAATCTTCTCCTTTCCTCTTTTCCAGGATGGTTGGCTTCAGTACCAGAGAAGGTAAGAGAATTTGACCTGTCTGGCTTGGGCAAGGGCTGAATAAGGTTTGGGAAATGTGGAGATGGCTATGGATTCTTTCCCAGGAGCTGGAGAGGCAGAGCCCTGGAGGTGTCTTTATATCTGTTCACTACAGAGTGGCTGCTCCCCTTCTGACCTATATTTTCTTCTCCAATAACCTCCTGTTTCTCCTTCTGTTCCCCACTCCTGAGATATTGTTAGAGATGTTCATTCATTCATTCATTCATTCAACATTTATTAAGTCAGTGTCACATGCAGGGAAAAGTCCTGAGGTGAACAGGGCCAGATGATTGTTAGTGAGAAGGGCAGACCTTCTTTCTTGTACTAAGGAGGTGACGGTCCCGCTGTACGTTTTTCTGGTCAGACATCAAGACCAGGGATTGCTAATCTGAGTTCCTTGACTTTGTTTTTTGAATAATTTGATAATTATATTTCAGTATAATGGGTTTCCTTTATATTCCTATGTATTTTATCTTATGCATTTAAGAACATTATTCTGAGAAGGGCTTCCTAGGGTTAGTTAACCACAGTGCCAAAAGAGGTCTAACACAAAAAAGGATAAGAACTCATTCCAACAGTATGCTGGTAAATATTTAACAACCAAACTTTGCCCCGACTTAAAAAATGGATGTAGAAGACACAATCTTAAATTTAATCTGTATCGTGACATTTTCTGCATCACTTTCTTAAGTCTAGACAATTAATAAAAGAATAAATCAGACCCCGATTTGTAGTTTGCTGTTTCCCGAGGTGGAAATACTCACACAGAAAGTTAAACAATCACCTCTCTGAAGCTGGTTCAAATTGGCTCCAGCACATCCCTATGTTGGTCTAGCCGATTGTGTTTAGTTCTAGGCATCTCATTTTAGGAAGGATGTTGATATCCTGGAGGGCGCCCAGTAGAGATCGACCACTTGTTGGGTATATTGTAGAGGGGATTTATGTTGAGGTATAGGTTGGACTGGATGGCTTTTTTTATTTTTTAGTGAGGCAATTGGGGTTAAGTGACTTGCCCAGGGTCACACAGCTAGTAAGTGTTAAGTGTCTGAGGCCGGATTTGAACTCAGGTCCTCCTGACTCCAGGGCCGGTGCTCTATCCACTGCGCCACCTAGCTGCCCCCCTGGATGGCTTTTAAGGTCCCTTCCAATTCTTAGATTCTGTGATCTATAAAGTCTCTTCCAACTCCCAAAGACTACCATTGGACATATTGAACACTATCCATGAGCAAAGGACCATCCAGGACTTGCACCATTACACATTCTCTAACCTCCAAGGGATGTACCAAGTTCTGTTCCTAGAACCCAGTACAGAGCTTGACAGATGGTAGATGTCAATAAATGGTTGCTGCTAGATTGCCAGCAGTCACTCAGAAATCCTGTTTGCCATTTTTTTTCTTTTTTTGTGGGGCAATGAGGGTTAAGTGACTTGCCCAGGGTCAAAAAGCTAGTGTCAAGTGTCTGAGGCTGGATTTGAACTGAGGTCCTCCTGAGTCCAGGGCTGGTGCTTTATCCACTGCATCACCTAGCTGCCCCTGCCATTTTTTTTTCAATAGCCTTCTAGTAGCACAGCGGAAAGAGACTGAGCCCTGGATCAAATCCTGCCTCTCATGGTTAGTTCTTGTTTGACCTTGGCCAACTTGCTTAAGTTCCCTTTGCCTCATTTTTCCTCCCTACAAAAGGAGAGTGCTGGATTAGGGAACCTCTGAGATTGCTTCCAGTTTAAAATGTAAGATCTTATGATTAAGACCAAGGCAGCCTGGAATACCCTAATTTTATGGTCCAGCTCCCAAGACATGTTTATCCCACCCCTTTTCAAATTACATTGTTCTAAGACCTCTGAGTGGCTTTAGGGATGGCTAAAGGCAGGGACTCAATCTTGTCTCTCTCTATCTCCCTCAGCTCCTTTCAGAGGATCATATAGAGTAGGTGCAAAACAAATGTTTAGTGAACAAATGAATGATTTCATATCAGGGCTGCTCTCAGAGTCTCTCTGAACTCTCAGATGTGACCAAAAGCCTTGCCTGAATCTGGAGAAAGATGAGCTTTCCTGCCCACAGCAGTTTCTACTCCTATCTTTTTTTCCCCCCACAGGTTCCCTTAGTGCAGGAGGAGGTGGTGGCAGCAGCAGCAGCAGCAGCAGCAACAGGGTCCGCATCACCATGGAGGAATCAGTGGATGGGAAGGTGGTTTCTTCCCGAAAAAGGGAAGTCTAAACTTTCATTACAGGAAAAAGAGAAAGGCCCTCCCCTGCCCGGCTGAGAGCAAGAGTAGCCGCAATGGGGAGGAGGATGGAAACTCCAGTCTTTGCCCTGGCAATGGGATGGCAAATGTGGCACCCGCCATGCCCTGTTCCGGGCTCCCTATCGTCCCTCTCTTCTTCTCCCATTCACCCTACCCCCCTTTTTAGCAGTATGTTCCTAGGGTGGAAGCTAGGGGAAGCAATCGTATTGTGTAACCAGTGTTCAACTATACTGTTTCTTTCTGTGAAATAAATAAAGTTTTCCTTCTTCCGTTTGCAAATCTATTGTTATGGATTTAGTTTTTCTTGAATTGGTGTTCATGAGGGGTTTTAGACTGAGCAAGCATGGGGTTCATGCGCAGTCTTCTGTCCCTTCCCTTTTTCCTGACCCTTACTAGCCTCTCATTCTGGAGGATTTCCGGGGACTTATCCATATATATCACTGCCTAATGGTATAGTGTCTCCTCATTTATCACATGTAATAGAGAGATATCCTGGTGCAGAGGACAGGGTGCTGGACTGACAGGCAGGAAGCCTTAGACTTAAGCCCACCTCAGAGACTGTCAAGCTGTGTGACCTTGTTCAAGTCATCAGGCTTCTGTAAAAATCTATAAAATGGGAGAATTGAACTCAATGGTCTCTAAAATCCCTTCTAGCTCTCACTCTCATCATTTATTGCTTGTAACAGGGGCAGATCTGAGTTCAAATGGCAGCTGTGAGACCTTGAACAAGTCACTTAACCTTTCTCAGCCTCAGTTTCCTCATCTGTAAAATGAAGGGATTGAATTCAGTGGCCTCTAGTGCCCCTTCCACCTCTAAATCTACAATCCTATGATATGTTGTACAGAGAGGGAGTATCACATATCAGATATTGGGGTAGATTTGGAGTTAGGATGATCTGGGTTCAGATTCCACTTCTGAGACTTGATCATGCATGATCATTGACTTACTTTCTCTGAGCCCCAGGCGACTCTCACTGGTGGTCATAGGCCTTTGATGTATTGAGATTTTATATATATAATATAATGTGTGTATATGTTTGTATACACACACACACACACACACACACATATATTAGCAGCAGAGGAATGAGGAGGGCAGGGGTTTTTTCAGTGGGTGTATGGAGTTCCTATACCACCCACCCCTCCCTTTACTCCACCAATCTGTGTCTCCTCCTCTTCTCCACGCCTCTGCTCTTCATTTTAGCCAGGAAAACCATCTCCCTAGCCCTGCCTTTGCTCAACCTTATTCTCTCTATGACCCTTTGCACCATTCTTACCACACACCCATTATCACTCATGCTTCCTCCCACTGGCCAAGTCTCTTCCTTCTGCCCTTCAAAGTACTAGCACAAAGGCATCTTCTTCTAGGGAGTCCTCTCTGATTCAGCAGTGTGTTACTGATTCTCTCTAATTGTCATAACACATCCCCCAGACACCTTCAGCTTGCCCCAACTCCAGCTCGTTGGAGTTATATGTGTGTATGTACACTGATATTTATGGTTCTAGGTCTCTCTTTCAGGGATGAGTTTCTTTCTTTTTTCTTTTGTTTTCTCTTTCTCTTTTCTTTGGAGGGGTAAAGAAGGTTAAGTGACTTGCTCAAGGTCACACAGCTAGTAAGTATCAAGTGTCTGAGGCTGGATTTGAACTCAGGTCCTCCTGAATCCAGAGCCAGTGCTTTATCTGCTGTGCCACCTAGCTGCCCCCAGGGTTTCTTTTCTTTTTTTTCTTCTTCCCTTCTCTTCTTTCTTCTCCTATCCTCCCTGCTTTTCTCCTCTCCTCTCCTTATATTAAAAAATGTGACATTAAATGAAGTGTTCCATAACTGTAGCCTCCTGACCTCTGCAAAGGAGTGGGTGTGGGAATAGCCTCTCATTTCTCTTATTTTGGACCAAGCTCCAGTGAAGACAAGACTGTGAAACTTTAGGAGAGCAGAGGACCCTTTCCACCCCACGTCTTCCCTAGAGAATTACCCCAGAATGTCTAAAGTGCTCAGTCCCTGGGCAAAGGAGGAGAGTAAAAGAGGGGTTCACTGAATTCTGGAAGGCAATGCCCATCAGTGGTCTGCGTTCAGGCTTGTTTGAGAACAAGAGAACTTGGAGCAGAAGCCAAATTCTCCACATGGTCCCCTTCTGCTTTGTCAGGGCCGAGCACCTGCCTGGGCTCCTCTGGCTTGCAGTAAGGCAAAGATAATTTGTGGCAGATGGTGATTTAGTTCAGACGCTCAGGGCAGGAAGAGTTTCACTTAGAAAGCTCTTCCAGAACAGAAATTCTTAGGACTAGAGGGGAAGGTGGTAGAGGGAGGGAGCCATCTCACAGCTTGACAGGCTCATAGAGATGGGAAGGACATCAAAGAATGAAAAGTGAAGTGACTTGCTTGAGGCAGTTTGATCTCAGCTCCTCCAGAGCTAGAGTCCTTTCTACTGGGCCACCTCTCATTTGGCCTCCTCTCCTGCCTCCCATTGGTCCCCAGTACTAAGGTCTGTTGATCCAATCCATCCTGGGAAAAAAAAAAATCCCCCAACTTCTGCCAAGCAGCAGAGTTTTCTTGTTGTTGTTGTTGTAGTCACGTTCAACTCTTTGTGACCCTATTTGGGGTTTTCTTGGCAAAGATACTGGAGTGGTTTTTACCATTTTTCTTCATCGGCTCATTTTTACAGATGAGGAATCTGAGACAAACAGCGGTAAGTGACTTGCCCAGGATCACACAGCTAGTGAGTGTTTGAGGCCAGATTTGAACTCATGAAGATTAGCTTTCCTGACTCCAGTCCCGGCACCTCTAACCACTGCACCACCTGGCTGCCTTAAATCCTTTCTCGGCTTTGCCTATCAGAAACCCCTTTTTCATAATTAGCTCAAGTATCTCTTGCTGCAGTCTGAGGTCTCTCTTAAGGTGGATACAGCAGCCAGTTAGGTTTCTGCTGTTCTCCACATAGTAGAGAGCTGTTTACCTGCACATTCTGGCCCTGGGCTGCCTCAGGCTGGTTGAGGAAGTCTCGGTTTCTTCATCTGTAAAATGAGTGTCAGATGAGAAGATCTTTAAGGTTGCTTCCAGTTCTAACATTCTATGCTTCTCTTTTCTAATGTCTTTTCCAGCTGTCATTCTATGAATCTATGACTCAGAGAGATGATAGGTTTTTGCCTTTCAGCTCTCTGAAGCTCTGAGCCATTTAAATAAACGGTGGTTTTAGTTTGCAAAAGCAAGTTGTTGGAAAGGTGAGTAGGAGGCAGGATCCCAGTCTTGGGAATGATGCTAGCTGTTCCTGTCTTCCCAGAAGGCTGATTTGCAGGGTACCTGCAGAGGGGCGAGGGGGATCTCTTGCTCCTCTTAGCTGGGGCGTCGGTAGGTTGCCTTTTCTGGACACTGTGCAGATAAGCAGAGAAAGCCTTGGAACCTGGGGAGTCCTACCTTCTTTTGTGGTTCTGGAGATATATACATGACACCCAGAGGCTTGTGGTTGGGTGAACCACAGTAGCTCTGAATGGGCTTGCCCTAAGAGTACCCAAGGGTTGAGTTATACCTAGGATGTGCTCTTAAATAGACTCTGAACACACCCCTTCCCTGCCTCCGGTGATGAGGTCAAGTCTTCCCTGCTAATTAGGTATCAGAAAAGGGTTGACCAGCCCTTCCCTTCCTTTGCCCCTCAGCAGGAACTTGTTTTTGGAAAATGGGGAACTGCCAGTGTGGTCTTGGATGGATGAGAAGTCATGGAAAATGGAGAATGAGGTCTTGGCCTTTGAGCCAAGATAAGTATGGGGTCCAAGGCTGGGCCTCCCAAAGGGGGAATGGAGGTATATGTTCCCCACTTTGCTTTACTCCAGTGAGAGTTGGTCTCTGTTCAGTCCTCAAACAAGGCACTCCATCTTCAACATCTATCGGTTCTACCCTATGGCTAGAATTCGTTTCCTCTTCATCTCAGTTTCCCTGTCAGTGTTGTCATTCTGCAGTTTCAGGCATGCCCAACTCTTCGTGACCCCATTTGGGGTTTTCTTGGCAGAGATACTGGAGTGGTTTGCCATTTCCTTCTGCAGCTCCTTTTACAGATGAGGAAACTGAAGCAAACAAGGTGAAAAGACTTGCCTAGGATCATATAGCTAGTAAATGTCCGAGGCCAGATTTGAACTTAGGAAGAGGAGTCTTTTTGACCCCAGTTCCGGTGCTCTGTCCACTGTGCCGCCCAGCTGCCTTCTCAGTTTCCATGCTTTCTTTCAAATGTCAGCTAAAATCCCGACTTCTTTGAGAAGCCTTTTCTGATTCCATCTTAATGCTAGTCTCTTCCCTCTAAGATCATCTCCAATGTATCCCTGTATATATCTTGTTTGTATATCATTATCTGCATGTGTCTCCCCCATTAGACTGTGAGCTCCTTGAGAGCAGAGAGTGTTTCTTGCCCTTTTTTGGTATGCTTGGTGTTTAGCACAGTGCCCAGAACATAGTAGGCACTTAATAAGTTCTAGTCAACCGACTGACTGGGAGTTTTCTCTGTGGTACAGAAATGCTGATGGAACATGGGACTAGCTATTACTGAAGCAAATCCTGCTGTGCTGAGAGGACTCAGTAACTGGTTATGAAAGAGGGGTATTTATGAAGGAGGGGTGAGGCAGTAGTACAAAAGAGAAAGTGGCTCCAGTCCCTGCCTTTAGTCTTTTTTTATATCTCCACGGACATAACGATATTCTGTGTTAATTCCCGTGTCTGGGTTTAGGAGACATAGTGGGTGATGGAATCCAGAAGACCTGAGGTCCAATCCCACCTTAAATATTTGTTGCTGTGTAATTTTGAGAAAGTCGCTTAATCTCCTCAACGTTACCTTATTGGTAATGTGGTGATAATAATCATAATAGTCCCTACTGTGAAGATCTGGTGAGAGATATTTGTATATAATATATAATGATATACAATCACATATGATATATTAACCTACAATAACATATATAATAAATTTCTGGTACCCTCTGTTTTTTCTTTAATTTTTAATGGTATCTTTTGTTTTCATAACACTTATATATTGTATTATAAATTTATATAACCATATATAAAATATGAGTATGCTATAAATATGCTTTATATGATATGACTTGTAATGTGCTTAGCACAGTGCCTTACACATAGTTGGTGCTTAGTAAATGTTTGGCAACTAGGTGGCACAGTGGATAGAGTGGTGGGCCTGGAGTCAGGAAGACTCATCTTCCTGCATTCAAATACAGCCTTAATACTAGCTGTGTGACTCTGGGCAAGTCACTTACCCCTGTTTGCCTCAGTTTCCTCATCTGTCAAATGAGTTGGAGAAGGAAATGGCAAACTGCTACAGCATCTTTGCCAAGAAACCTCCAAATGGGATCATAAAGACTGGGGACATGACGGAGCAATAACAATAAATGTTTATTCCCTTCTCTCTTCTTTTTGCAAACCTTAAAGCCCTAGATGAATGTTGGCTATTATTATTGTAACCAAAAGACCTCCCAAGGGAAGGAGAGATGTGACTGTCCCATTGGAGACACAGTCAAATCTACTCTGTTTCAAGTGTTTCAGGAGACTGGATGGGAGAGAAGGCGAAATGTTAATCTACTTTCTATCTTTACCCTGCTGAGAGTCCAAAATGGCTGAGGAGACTCCTTGAGAGTCCTATGGTATTCACCATGGGCTGCAATGAAGGCTGTCCTATACTGTGAGTTTATGGTACATTGAATGCCTGTACAGGATTTGGGAACCCTGCTACCCACTTTGGGGGCACCTTAGATTTGAGCTACACCTACGTAACTCAAGGGTAAGGGGCATGAGAACTATGTTCAAGAATTTGAAGGACTGTGTTGTGAAGAAGGAATTAGACTTGATCTGTTTCTTCCTAGTGGTCACAATCTAGAATAATGAGTATATGTCGTGAAGAGGCAATTTTAAACTTGATGTCAGTAAAAAACCAACTCACGACATACTGATAATTTGTTGTTGTTTATTCATTCAGTCATGTTCAACTCTCTGGCACCCCATTTGGGTTTTCTTGGCAGAGATACTGGAGTGGTTTTCCATTTCCTTCTTTAGCTCATTTTATAGATGAGGAATTGAAGCTAATAGGGTTAAGTGACTTGCCCAGGGTCACACAGCTAGTAAGTGTCTGAGATAATATTTGAACTCAGGTCCTCCTGACTGCAGGCCTGGAGTTCTATCCAGTGGGCAACCTCAAGCCATCCAAAAGTGGAATGGGCTGCCTCTGGAATGGTGGATTCTCCTTTACTGGAAGCCTTCAAGCAGAGGCTGAACAAGTCCTACAGTAGGCATTCCTTTTGTGGTTGAGGCAAACTAGATGACCCCTACAATTCCTTCCAGATTCTGTGGTTCTGTAAGTTTTATTCTGGAGACTTTCCTGCATGAACCTAGATGGGGTCAATGAACCTAGAACTTTGGAGTCAAGCCCCAAGGATTCTCTCTGGAACCTGTGAGCTCAGAGTCCTTGGTGGGGGGGGGGCGTAGCTGGTCCTGTTTTGGGTCCAGTTGCTTGCCTGGTTTACTTGAATAAGGGCTACATTTTGGAGGAAGACCCTATGGTGGAAGGCCTTTGTCTATATCTGAAGCTCAAGTTTTTTGAGGGCTAGAGGAAATCATCCTCCTATGCTCTGTGTGTGTGTGTGTGTGTGTGTGTGTGTGTCAGCAAAACTCGATTTCCAGGGAGGGTAGATAGCTGACCTGACCTAGGTGAGGTCACGCTATTCCTGTTCTGTTTGTATTACAGGGGCTTTGGTGGATATACCACATTGTTTCACTAAGAGGCGTTGGCCCTAACCTGTTAATCAGCCTAGAAAGGATTGGTGATAGACTCTATGGGTCTGGCAGATTCCAAAATCACATTAATCATCCCTCTGTCAGCCTTGATCCTCCAGAAATCTCAGGCTTTTGTGTTGAACCGTGCTTTCTACAAGTTTGGGGCGGTCGTCTTCTTTTTCTCAATAGAGAAAGAGCTGAGCCATCAGATTGGGAAGGACTGGGGAACATTTAGGGGTCAGGATGAAACTTTTGCTTCACCTAGGCCCTCAACCCCCCCTGGCATCCTCCAATTAAAAGTTTATTTGTATTTTTTGTTTTTACAACACTTTTATTTCTGAATATATATATATGTATATATATATGTATATGTATATATATATATATTTCCTCCCCTATCCAGTGATCTGTCTCTTGTAATACAGAATAAAAAGCAAAGAGGAAAAAAATCTGATCAGTAAAATCAACCAAGATACCAACTGAATCTGACAGCATATGAGAAATACAACACTCCTAGTTCCTCACCTTGGCAAAGACAATAGAGAAATACATTTTCTCATCTCTTTCCTGGGACCCAGCTTTGGCCCTGTCTTTCTGTGGTGACTTGTCTCTGTGAAGCAGTAAATCAGAACTTGTCACTCACAACTCAGAACTGCAAGTTTTTGCCAAGAATGATCTATCTCTGATGCTGAGAATGCCTTTTTTTCTTCTTTTCTTTCTCTTTTTTCCTGCTTATTTGTTTTTGTAATTTAAAGGGCTTGTGGGCATGACGGGGTAGAAGAAGTGCTAAATTTGGAGTTATTCCTTTGTAATACTTTGGACTCACCCTTTCATGGTGAATCCAGATCCGTTTCTCTTTTAGGGTTCTCAAGGAAGCCTTAAGAAAATGCGGGGGTCCTCTTCTCTGATGCTAACAGCTAAAGCCCCCTTCCTGGTGTAGTGTTCCTGATGCCAGCCATCAATGATTAGTGCTCAGTTTCATTGAACAAATTAACACCAATTAGTGGTTACAAATGGATATTTACTGAATAGCTTTAGCACGAACAGAAGTTGCTTTTTGTTTCTTAACACCTAGAGGCACAATATCCCCTTTGCCATCTTGGTTCCTGGGAAGAGTGGGCTCAAGCTTAACCTAACTTCTATAAAGCAGCTACCCTACCAAGTTCACTTCTGAATTTGTTATAAATGGAATGAATCCTTGTAAGTCAATCTGCCAATAAATATTTATTAAGTGCCTACTATGTGTCAGGCACTGCGCTAAGTGCTGGGGATATGAACAAAGATGAAAATTCCCTGCTCTCAGGGAGCTTCAGATTGAATGGGGGAGACAACATTCAGACTAGAGAGAGAGAGAGAGAGAGAGAGAGAGAGAGAGAGAGAGAGAGAGAGAGAGAGAGGGAGAGAGAGAGAGGTAGAGAGAGAGAGAGAGGTAGATGGAGAGATAGATAGACAGACATGATAAACAGAATAATCAACAGAGGGAAGGCATTAGAATTAAGAGGGCTAACTATGACTGCCTTCAATCCAGGTTGGGTTCAACAGGCGCTCAATACTTCTGCCCTTGCTAGCAGATCTCTCTGGTGGTTCACCATTCTTATCTTTCCAATATTCCTTCACTCCAAAGAGGGAGGGAAGAATAGACAGACACAACACCAAGGTTGAGACCTGGCTATATGGCAATTGCAGCAGTGGAGAGATTGATGCCCAAGCCCTCTCTTCCTGTCATCTTACCTCCTCTCTTGACACAGCTTGGTAGGAATGGGGACCACCTTTGCTTTGGTTGGTTAGTACCTTTTGGAGGAACCCCAGTTCTGGCTCTGTGGTCAATCAACAACCTGTCCCATTATCGCATGGTAATAGACTGGAATCCATTAAGAATGTCTATGCATGTTCTAAATCAGGGAGTAAGGCCTTCCATTACATGGAAGCAACTTCCTCATTCTCTTCTGTGTGGGAATTGTATTAACTGAACATACTGGATATGCTTACCAGCGCCTTATTACACTTCATCCATCCATCCATCCATTCATTCATTCATTTATTCATTCATTCATTCAGACAGTTGGTCAACAGACATTTATCAAATGCTTCCTATATGTCAGACATTGTGCTAAGCATTGAGGATACCAAGGCAGGCAAAAACAGTCCTTGTCCTGATGGAGCTTATAGTCTAATGATGGTGAAAACTAGATACAAACATGATGTATAGCATACCTTGCAGCTCCAACCATTCCATAGTCTTCAAAAGATTCCCATTTAACAGTTCGTGCCTCAGACAATTGTGTTTTCTTTTACTAGAATATTTTCAGTTTTTAATCCATAAAAGTTCTTTGTCACTTTAAACCACCAAATTGTCCACATATGAAAAAAAGCATCATTTTACATCCTTTACAAGGTGACTTAAGCCTTCATATTTAAGGAGACAGTTCATTTTCTGACTCTTAAGATGGAACTGCTCATTGAAAACTGTGAGCTTTGTTTTCTGTAGGAAAATTGTGTTTCTTTACACACAGATTTTTGTGGTTTTTGTTGAATTAAAATCACTTCTCTACTTCTTTCAGGCACCAAGCTCTTTACCTACTAAATGAATAATACCTTACATCTTTTAGCAGTTGCTTAATTTTTAATTATACAAAATACTTTTTTCTTGCTCTCTCAGTACCAAACTGCTCCATAGGAAAGGCAGTACCTTCAAGGGATAGTATCTTACAAAGACTGAATAGAAGGTTAATCTCAGAGGCATGGGCTTGCACAGATCGAAAAAATCTCTTATAGAAACAAAGCTAAGAAGGAGAGGTGAAGAGGAAGTACATTTAGCTATAGGGGACAACCAGTGCAAAGGTGTGAAAATATGGTGTTGTGCGTAAGGAACAGAAAGTCATAGGCTTGCTGAATTGTAGGGCACAAGGAGGGAAGTAAAGTGAATGGAAGGGTCAGAAGTGACCAGGTTGTGAATTTTAAATGCCAGACAACTTTATATTTGATCCTGGATGTAAGAGGAGTCACTGGACCCTGGTTCAAATCCAAATTCTGTTCCTTAAACCTGTGTAGGATTGGACAAATTACTTGGTCTCTCCGGGCCTCAGTTTCCTCATTTGCAAAATGAAGTACTTAGCCCGGATGATGTTTAAGGAACCTTTTATGGTTGTATGGTGCTAGTCTGAAGCCTGTGCTAATCTACACCATTTCCTTTGCATGCTGCCTCTCAGGATTGTTGTGGAAGTGAGTGGGGACAGCATACTTCTTCTGCAAACTAGGGTCTTCAAAATAGAAGATGTAAGGGATGATGGATACTAAAAGGTGTTGGGGGGCACTGTGGGAAGTGATGCTTAGAGTTCTGAGGCCATATAACTCCATTCTTACCCTTGGTCCTCTCCTTATGCCCTCCTTTCCTGAACCCATTTGTTTCTAAAAGGGCATGTCAAATCCCTGCTCTTTCTTGCCCCTCTATTACTCCTTCAAAACCCCCATTCTTCAAGAGCACTACCATCTCTCTTTGCAGTATGTCTCTCCCCCAGTACCTCTAGAAATCTGCTGGCCAGTCCTTGAGATCCTTCGGTCTTTTGGGTTTCCTTAATCCTGGCTTGACTGTTTCTGTTATTATCAGAGCCCCACAGCTCTCATTCCTCTCATTTCTAAAGTGGAAACCTGTGGGCTACTCTTGTCTGACTGGGACCAAGGGGGAAGAGAGGCTTTTTTCTCAGTTCTCTCCATTTGGACAAAGAACTTCCCCTTGCAATGAATGACCCAATCGTGAATCGGAACTGTGAAAACCGACTTCATTCCAGGGCTCCTTCTGTAGGGAATATGTGTGTGTGTGTGTGTGTGTGTGTGTGTGTGCACACAGACTACAGGCCAAAACAGAGGTTTCTGAGGGAATCTTCCAGGTCTAGACCAAGTTCTAAAGACTCCTCTTCTCTGGTTCCAAGTACAGGAAATGCTAACTCCATATTGATCCCAGATAAAGAAATCTATTTCTCTTGCTCCATTTCCAATTGGCCATCTTTGATCTCCCTGAGAGTACTGCTGTCAATCCATATCTTGTATTCTGTTTGCTCTATGAATGTGGGGAACATTTCTGTTACTCCTCAGGGTTATTCTCATTCCAGAAATTCAGACAGGTGAGTAGGGATCCTTAAAATGTTTTATTATTTTAATATGAATAATAGGAATCAAAAGATTACCACTGATCATAAATACAACCAAATTAATAACTTACTTAGGACAGTTTTTTTAATTGATCATATTCCTTTACAGTCATACTACTAGTTTATTTTAAATAACATTTTATAGTTTGCAACATATTTTTTAGAATGTAAATTCCTTGAGGCAGGGTCCATATTTTTGTCTCTCTTTGTATCACCATTGCTTAGCACAATGTGAGTGCCTGCTAACTTTACATGTATTATCTCTTGAGGAAGCTGGTGGTACAGAAAGATCTGAGTTCAAATATGGCCTTGGACACTTATTAGCTGTGTGACCTCGGGCAAGTCACAACCTCTGTCTTCCTCAGTTTCTTCAATTGTAAAATAAGGATAATATGGCACCTACTCTCCAGGGTTATTGTCTGGATCAAATGAAGATTTATAAAAAGTGCTTAGCACAGTGCCTGGCACATCATAGGTTCTATATAAGTACTTATTCCTTTTCCTCTTTTCTTTCTTTCTTTTTTCTTTTTTTTTCTTTTCCTCTTTTGACATCAAAATAGATAATATGTAAATTGGCTTACTCCAATCCAGGTAGATAGACTCAGTTCATATGCTGCTTCATATACTTACTTGCTGTGTGACCCTGGGTAAATCACTTATCCTTTGTCTCCCTTAGTTTCCTCATCCATAAAATGGAATAATAATAGTGCCCAGGGTTGTTGTGAGGGCCAAAATGAGAACAATATATGTCAAGTGCTTTGCAGACCTTAAAGATTTAAATAAGTTATTATTGTTGTAACAACAACACTTGCTATGTAGCCCTGGTCAAGTCACTTAACCTCTGTTTGCCTCAGTTTCCTCATCAGTAAAATGGGGGCAATAGTAGAACCTATCTCACAGGGTTGTTATGAGGACCAAATGAGATAACCTAAATAAAGCACTCAGTAAAGCATCATAGAACTATTAGCTATTATTATTATCCAATATTTGATAATTTTTTAAGCCCCTCCATGTTTTTGTGTTAGGTCTTGAAGAAAATTACATTTTATTGGGGAAAACAATGTGTATAGAGGTAAATATACACATGCTAATTTGAGGAAGGAGGAGATAAAGGACATTCTGTGGCCTGTGGTACATCTATGGAACACAATGTAGTAGGGAAGTCATAGGATTTGAAGTCAGAAGACCTAAATTAAAATCCTGGCTCTTCAACTTACTAACTGTGCGTGTGACCTTGGGTAAGTCACTTAACTCCTCTTTGTCCTTGTTTCCTAATCTGTAAAATGAGACCTCTAAAATCTCTCCTAGATCTAAATCTCTGATCCAAAGATCCTTGAGAAAGCAACCTTGATTGGTGGAGTCAAGAAGTAGGATTGGAATCAGGAAAACCTGCGTTTTAATCCTTCTTCAGGCACTTACTATAATAACTAACATTTATATAGCATTTACTATGTTCCAGGAACTGTGCTAAACGCTTTATGATTATTATGTCATGTGACCCTTACAACAATCTTGGGAGGTAGGGGCTACTATTATCCCCATTTTAGGATAGGGAAATGGAGACAAACAGAGTTAAGTGACTTGTCACATAGCTAGTGTCTGATGCTAGATTTGAACTCGGGTCTTCTTGACTTATAGGTCCAGCACTCCATCCACTGAGGCACCTAGATGCCTTACTAGTTGTATGACCTTGAGCAAGTCAATTAACCTTTTCCAGACTCAGTTTCCTCATCTATAATATATGGATAGTAGTTATACTTACCTCACAGTGCTGTTTTGGAATGAAATGAGATGATATTTAAAGTGATATGTAAATTGAGCTATTTTTAAGGTTTAAGATTTACAAGCTTTTTATATACATTTAAAATTTTTTAATTACCATGAAGTAGATACTACAAGAATCCCTCTCTTAGCCTTAACTTCCTCACCTGCAAAATAGGTTAAATATTAACACTCCTCCCTTGCCTCTACTCCAGGTTGTTCTGAGGGTCAAATACTGCAAACCTAAAGCCCTAGAAAAATGTCAGCTATTATTATCATTGCTACTTCCTAGTTCAAGTATGACCTAGAACATGTTACTTAATCTCTCTCTGTTGTCGGGACCAATGGTTCTCCAACCAGAAAATAAGGGGGATGACTTTTAGGGTCCCTTCCTACTCTAACAATCCCATGATCCATTTCCCTGAAGAAACAGAGGCTCACAGAACTCATGATTTGTCCTGGGTCACAAAGTTATTATCAGAGGTAGGATTATGTGATGGACTTAGAGACATGAGAATCAGCTGTATCTTACTGCATTGTCTGTCTGTCTGTGTACCTGCAAATATGTATTCACCTGATTCTGTGGCACTGAGGAGGGAATGAGTCCATATGGGACATCCTGGGGCCTAGGATGGAAGAAACAAGGAAAAAAGATTGTGGCTAATGAGGTTTGGGTCCCAGAAATCATAGTTATGCTTGCAGGGAGAGCCAGGGAAGGTTGAGGTCCTACTGAAAAGCTGTACGATGCAAAGGGCTGTTTACATCAACAAGGCATCTCTGTAGGCATATTTCCATGGTGTCCTTCTAATATTGGGTGGGGCTGGAAGACCTGCAGAAGTTGGCCTCCCAAGTGCAGAGGTGAAATGAATTCAATTGTCAAAAAGGTAGGCTCGAGCAAAACATCATTCACTCTGAATCATCCCCTTTGTTACAGGATTAAAAAAAAACACCCCAAAAAGCCACTACCCACCTTGAAACACAGAAAGGTAACTGGGCTTTAGGGAAACAGGAGTGTCATTGGCATGGACCTCGAGGGTGGGGAAGGGAGGAGGGGCCACCTCCATGGAAGGTGTATAAAAGAGGGCCTGTTTCAGGGAAGAGTCACATACCCTTGGGTCTAGCTCAATCTAAACAAAAGCCTAACCCAGGATCTCTAGCTGCTATAGCCATGAGTTGCCGTCTTCAGACCTCTTCTTCCACTTATGGAAGTGGTTTTGGTGGTGGCTCTTGCCAGCTGGGAGGAGGTCGGGGTATATCTAGCTCCTCATCTAGGTTTGTGTCCTCTGGGTCACTGGGGGGCTATGGTGGTGGAATGAGCTGTGGCTTTGGTGGAGGAGCTGGTAGTGGTTTTGGTGGCGGCTTCGGTGGTGGTGCTGGAGGTGGATATGGAGGTGGATATGGAGGTGGATATGGAGGAGGCTTTGGTGGTGGCTTTGACTTGGGTGGTGGAGAGGGTGGCCTCTTGACCGGCAATGAGAAGATCACCATGCAGAACCTCAATGACCGCCTGGCCTCCTACCTGGACAAAGTGCGGGCTCTGGAGGAGGCCAATGCTGACCTGGAGGTCAAGATCAGGGACTGGCATCTGAAGCAAAGTCCCTCAAGCCCCGAGCGGGATTACAGCCCCTATTACAAGACCATTGAGGAGCTCCGGGAAAAGGTAAGACTTTGGCATATAGTGGAGACAGAGAAGGCTATTCTCTCCATGGCAAAATCTTCGAGGTCAAAGGTCAAAGAATCTCTGAGCAAAAAGACAGCTACTCACCCTCCCTTCAGGGGATGTTCCAATGATTTGCTATGCGGTCTCTGCTCCTAATGGGGCTATTTATGCCGTGCATTCTATCCCACAGTTCATTTTTACCACAGCTATTACTCAAGTGGAACGCTTTATTGCTTCATAAACATTCAGTTTCTAAGGAACGGTATCCCTTATCCCTCTGTCATCCTGGCTTCTTTAGAAACTGATAACAGTTTTGGGAGTTCAGAGGGATGTATGAGAGGACATTGGTCAAGGAAGAACTAGATAGTATCTTGCTGTCCTGCTTACTTTTTCATGATCAATTGTGACCAAAAGAAAGGAGAAGTACTGACAGAGAGAAGCAGACCTGTTTGGAATCCCTGATCCCCCTCTTGTGACCTGCTCATCACATTCATGGCAGCGTGCTGAGACAAGAGCAGAGCCTTAGCTTAGGGCGGGGTAGGGTTAAGTCCTCAGCACTTCTGGAATCTGGATGAGAAGACAGGAATCCTAAACAGGGGCTGTTGTTATAGATCTCTCCGACACCAACTTAACCTCACTGGGCCTCAGTTTCTTTCTCTGTCAAACGATCGGGTTGGACTAGGTAAAAAATAGCCACTTATTTGGTATCTTGAAGCTTGCAAAGTGCTTTACATGCATTACTTTTTTTAAATTCTTGGAACAGCTCTGTGAAGAAGCTGCTATTAATTTCACCCCCATTCTACAGAGGAAGAAACAGAGAGAGGTTTAAGTGATTTGTCCATGGTCACACAGCTAGTAAATGTTTGAGGTAGGATTTGAACCCAGGTTTCTCTGATTCCAGTTAGAGTTTTCTTTCCACTGCACTGTTCTGCCTCTCCTTAGGTGACTTCTAAGGTCCCTTTCAGCTCTAAACCCAATATTCCTGGGAACCTCTGGGGTCTGGCTCTACTTGAGATATTTTTAAAGATTCAGGGGTAGGCTGAGCTGCTTTTCAGCATTCCAGAGAGTAGGACCACAGACCATCAGAGAGAGCAATCCTCCACCCTGAGGAATGTTACATGACTGATGACAAGAGGGAATGTTTGTTTGGAGAAAAGGAGATAGCATCTAGGTGCTGTTCCCTGCCCTCCTGTCCTTATAGCCAAGATAGGAATCTCTTCCTTAAATACTTGTGAAGAGTCCTCTTTTTTCCATCCTCCACTGACACCTAGAATTATAGAGCCATGGAATGCCAGATACTGAAGAGACCTTTGAGATCAAAGAGTTCATCCCCACTCATTTTATAAAGGAGGAAACTGAGGCCCAGGGCAGGAAAATGACTAGCTTAAGGTCATATGACTAGGTAGTGTTCAAGTTCTTGTATAAAGCTAGAAAGACTGGACATTACTGTCTTTCAACTCCCACAGATCCTGGCAGCCACTATTGACAACTCTCGGGTCATTCTGGAAATTGATAATGCCAGGTTGGCTGCTGATGACTTCAGGCTCAAGTAAGTCTCTCTCTCTCTCTCTCTCTCTCTTCGTTCCTCTCTCTCACTTTCTTCTCTCTGCTCTTTCTTCTCTCTCTCCTTCCCTCCTTTCTATCTCTGTCTCCCTCTCTCTCTGTCTCTGTCCATCTGTCTGTCTCTTTCTCTCTCTCTCCCCCCCCTTCTTCTCTCTCTCTTCTCTCTCTCCTTCCGTCCTCTATATCTCTCTCTGCCCCCCCCCCCCCCCGCCCTGTCTCTCTCTCCTACCTTTTTAACTGCCTCTTATTTCAGGCAGATTCCCATCTATCAAACTGGAAGGGTGGGGTGTTGAGGAATATGGAATAAAAAGCTCCTGAAGAAATAGCTGAGTTCAGGGAGGGTGTTATTTCATTCACAGGGTTATTTAAATTTTGGGTTTTCTCACCCTCCAGGTATGAGAATGAACTGGGCCTGCGCCAGAGTGTGGAGGCTGACATCAATGGCCTGCGCAGGGTGCTGGATGAGCTGACCCTCTCCAAGACAGACCTGGAGATGAATATTGAGAGCTTGACTGAGGAGTTGGCCTTCCTCAAGAAGAACCATGAAGAGGTGAGGGAGTGGGTGGGAGGCAATAGCTGAGTGGCCTACACCAGAGCTTGGCATCCACCTGGGGCTTGGGCACCCCTGCTGAGACTTGGCTACAACAGAGGAAGCATAACCTCTGGTTTTTCTCATCTCTACAGGAAATGAAGGAATACAGCAACCAGGTGGTTGGCCAGGTCAATGTGGAGATGGATGCTACTCCTGGCATTGACCTGACCCGTACGCTGGCTGAAATGAGAGAGCAGTATGAAGCCTTGGCAGAGAAGAACCGCCGAGATGCCGAGGCCTGGTTCCAACAGAAGGTATCCTCTTCCCTTCACCCTCCAGGCTCTGGCTCTTCCCAGATCGGAGATTGGGGCATCTTGCTCTGCTCTCACAGGCTCTTCATTCATATACTTCATCTTTGATTTATCCCCCCCCCCCCCAGAGTGAAGAGCTGAACAGGGAGGTCACTTCTAACACCGAAATGATCCAGACCAGCAAGACCGAGATCACAGAACTGAGACGTACACTCCAGGGGCTGGAGATTGAGCTGCAGTCCCAGCTCAGCATGGTATGTGGCCATTCCTCTCCTGGGTGAGTCCTGGCCTCCTGGTCTCTGCCACCGGCGGCCACCCAACCTCCTGAACCTTTTCTCTGTTTCTTCAACAGAAAGCTGGGTTGGAGGGTACTGTGGCAGAGACGGAGTGTCGCTACGCCATGCAGTTGCAACAGATCCAGGGGCTCATCAGCAGCATCGAGGCCCAGCTGGGTGATCTCCGGAGTGAGATGGAGTGTCAGAACCAGGAATATAAGATGCTGCTCGACATCAAGACCCGGCTAGAGCAGGAGATCGCTACCTACCGCAGTCTGCTGGAGGGCCAGGACTCCAAGTAAGTACAGGGTCCCCTACCCCCACTCTGGACTGCTTTCATAGACATCTCCTTACAAGTCTAGGGGCAGCTGAGCTAATGAGCAAAGTCTAGGGGTTTTCAGACCAGACGGATTTAGTTTCTTGGGCAACTGGGAAAGGAAGATGCATCTTGTTTTCTGCCCTGTTTTCTGAGTTGTTGTTCATTTCTATTTTTCTCCTCTTTTTTTTTTTTTTAAAAATAGGATGACAGGCTTCCCCATCTCTGGAACAGGTAAGAGAATCCAGCCCTCTGGCCTGGGTGTGGTTAGGTGGGGTGGAGTTGGGTCAGGAGAGTAGATTCCCTTTCCTTAAGGGCATAGCCATAGCTCTGACTTCCCAAGCACTCCAGCAGCTGGGATACCTGGGTATGAAGGCTGTCATATTCATGGTCAAACAGCAGTCTCCCTGGGAGACAGCCTGGGATATTCCCCTTTTGGAGTAGAAATTCTGTCTGCTGTATCATCCAGCTAGCTAAGGTGGCCCTGCGGGCTCTCCTCGGAGAACCATGAACTGGGGTAGGTGTCTCTTCTGGGTGGGAAAAGATGACTTTCTTGAACAAGACCATCTCCTTTCTTTCCCAGTCTCTGGTACCAGCAGTGGTTCTGCAGGTGTTTCCGTCAGCACCCGCCGGACTTCAGAGACCCGGAAGCCATAAATCTGCCCAGTCTTTGGCCCCCTCCTCTCTCTACCAGTCACAACACGTGAGAAGTCAAGAGGAAATGAAAGATCCTAAGCTTCAGTCGAGTGGGCACCTGCTCAGCCCACCCAACTTCCTCTACTCACTGTCCCTGGTCACTCACCAGAGGAAGGCTAAAGATGAGGGTTCCTCTCTTGGTCAGCGGCTTCTCCAGTCTCATTGTGATGTTCCCTTTCAGGAAAGGGGAGGGAATTCTTCCACCTCTCTCTCTCTCTCTCTCTCTCTCTCTCTCTCTCCCTCATCTCATGCTCTTATGAAATGAAAACAATTCAATAAAGGTTTCCTGCTGTTTCTGCAAACGTATTTTGGATATCAATTTGTTTTTTTGGAGACGGAATTGCCCAAAGCGTTCATTAGATGCTCGTTCTTCCTGGCATGGCACTGGAACATGGCATTGCCTGTTCAAGCAGATCCCAGGGAATGTGATTCCACCTTCTTTCCTTCCTTTCATTGCACTTAGGCAAATGATTTCCCTGCTTTGGGCCTTAGTTTCTTCCCCTGTAAGATGACGGGGTCAGATGAAATGACCTCTGAGGTCCTTGCCAGCACTAAATCCTCTGATCCCATGGAACGGGTTCTTATTCTTGAATCCAGGACAAACAAAGTCAATCTCAACTTAGTCCCACCTGTGGCCTTAATGGGTTTTTATTGCTTGACAATTGGCACTCATAGTTTAGAGCAGTTTCTGGTCCTTGTTCCTGTGGCAGTGGTAAGGAATCTGTCTATAAAACAACATGAGCATGATGTTTTGGTGGCTGCCACCACAGCAGAGCATGCCGGTATTAGTCAGTGAGGAAAGACCCTTCCCCTTGTCCCCCAACCTATACTGTTCCTAGAGTGTCTGAGCCACCATCAAGGGACAGGCCTGAGGCACACCTCCTCAACACCAGGGCAAGGCAGCAGTACCCTACTTTCCATGAGCTACTTTGCAATAAGCAGGGTGTGGTGAGGAATCTCATGTGAGCTGGCTATGAATTGAAATTCCACCTAAGAGCCAAGGGACATGGGCCCAAAGGAGACTTCCAAGAGAACAAGAGAGGGAGAAGGAAATACTTGGAAGTAGCCAAGGCTTCACTCCATCAACAGGGAGCCCTTAGGAAAGGGGGGGGGGGCGGGCTCTCTGGAGATGTCTCTGTCAATAAGCAGCCTCTCCTTGCCAGGATCACTCACCAGGTTTGCTATAAATAATCAGGTTCCTTTCTGGCTAGGTGCTCATTCAGCTAGATCGAATGGATTGAATTTCAGGCCACTTTGGCTTTGGAGGTTTTTCTCTTCATCAGCTTTCCTTGTAGTTTCTTGGGGATAGGGTTGATGGGTCCCTTAGTTGGATTCTTGGTAGAGAGGACCAACTGTGTAGACACCATCATTTCCAAAAATCCCCTCTCCCCTCCTTCCTCATTTCCTTCCTTTGCCAGTGTAGACACATAAACAGGCAGTTCATTTCTCAGCAGTGCTGCCCATTGGTATTAGGAAACTAACATGGTCCCTGAGAGTTAATAGGAGAGACCCCCTAAAGGAAGTACCAAGGAGGAAGAAGAGAGGAAGGACTGGGATTCTCAGATAAGACCAGGAAAGAAACATATTACACTGTTAGCTCCTTCAGAGCAGGGACTGTGCTTGCCTATCTTTGTCTTCCCAGCATTTAGCATGCAGTAGGTGCTTAAGAAAGCCTTCTTGGAGGGCAGTTAGGTGGCACAGTGAATAAACCACCTGCCCTGGATTCAGGAGGACCTGAGTTCAAATCCAACCTCAGACACTTGACACTTACTAGCTGTGTGATCTTGGGAAAGTCACTTAGCTCTCATTGCCCCACAAAACAAACAAACAAACAAAAACAAAAATGAAAGCCTTGTTGTTTTGAGTTACTCTGACAGGTACCTACAGGAACATAGAGTTGAAAGGGACCTTAGCCATCCCTCATTTTAAGGAGCATCATGTCCTTGATCCCAAAGAAGTAAAAGGACTTTCCCAAGGTCACATAGCTAGGAAGCAACAGAAATGGGATTATATCACGGCTCCTTCCACACCCAGTTTTAGGGTTCTTTCCATTATATCTACACTGCATCTTTCAATCCTAGATTCCTTTGAGCACCCCAAGAACTATAGCTTAGGGGCTGAAGCAACGACAGACCTGAGTGTTTGGCTTGTCTGATGGCACTGGTCAAATGTTTGAGGTTCTTTATAGGGTAAGAGTAAGATGGAAGAGTTAGAAGATTCTGTCCTAGGGAAAGGTGGGCTATGAGCCACAAGGGAGCAGAAATTTATTTGAAGTAGAGTCAAGGTGTCCTAATGCTTATGAGGCTGCTAGTGGTGTTATAGTGCACTGAGTGTCCGACTTGGCATCACAAAGAGTCATCTCCCTAGAGTTCAAATCTGGCCTCAGACACTCACTAGCTGTGTGGCCCTGGGCAGGTCACTTACCCCTGTGGGCCTCAGTTTCCTCATCTGTAAAATGAGCTGGAGAAGAAAATGGTAAATCACTCCTGTATCTCTGCCAAGAAAACCCCAAATGGGGTCATGAAGAGTTAGACACAATTAAACAACAACAAGGTGTCCTGGAGGCTGGAAAAGGAATGGGGCTACTTGACTCCTGCTTTATTCCTGTCTTCTGTACTCCAATTTGCCAATGGACCTGTGATCTCATTCTTGTGGACACTCCCTCCAAGAGACAGATTCCACCCCACCCATGCACAGCCATCTTGTGTGACTCTTCTACATGGCCTCCCTTAAATTCTCCATAAATTTGCTCTGAGTAAAGTACAGCTTCCTCCTTAGGGCCCCACCTCAGGCCAGAGACTACACCCCTTCCTTGGCCTTCCTTCCATATCTCATCGTCCTGCAGGGGGCAGCTGAAAAACAAATCTTCAGCTGCAGGACATGCTGAGGGTGAGGAGGGAAGGACTGGACTCCCCAGTCCTGATTTCTTCAAGACCCATTCCTACCTACTTGTCTTTTTTTAGATGAATTAGGACTGGAGAGTAACAGCTGAATGGGATTCCTTCCTTCTCTCTGGAATTCTCTGGGACCAATGGTCCAACCATCTAAGAAATCCCTGCAATGCTTGGGGGAATCAAGGAAAAAGGTGCTCTCCTAGGGCACACAGTGAGGGTGCCAGGGCTCCCCTTTTCCACTGATATATTTCTATCCGGGTGAAATCTGGTAATAACCCACACCATGATGCAGAGTTATATTCATTTTCATTGCTATCATTATGGTGAATATTATCTTCCTGGCTCTGCATCGGTTCATATAAGTTTTCCCATGCTTCTTCACATTTCTCATGGTTCATGCAGTAATTCCATTATATGAACACACCACAATTTGAGTTCAGATCTGGCCTCAAACACTTATTAGCTGTGTGAACCCTGGGCAAGTCACATGATTTCTGCCTGTCTCAATTTCCTCAACTATAAAATGGGAATCATAATAGAATTTACCTCCCAGGGCTGTCGTGAAGATAACATTAGATAACATTTATGAAATGCTTAGCATAGTACCTGGCACAGAGTAGGCATTTGATAAATGCTTGTTCCCTTCCCCTCCTGGTCTACCCACATTTTTGCTGTTGATCAGTCATTTCAGTTGTGTCTGACTCTGTGACCTCACTGGGAATTTTCTTGGCAAAGATACTAGAGTGATTTGCCATTTCCTGCTCCAGTCTATTTTATACATGAGGAAACTGAGGCAAACAAGGTCAAGTGACTTGCCCAGGGTCATGCAGCTAGTAAGTGTCTGAGGCTGGATTTGAACTCAGAAAGAGGAGTCTTCTTGACTCTGGGTCTAGCACTATCCATTGTACCACCAAGCTGCCTCTATTTCCCCTCTTGGTGGGTATCTATATTTTGCTTCCAGTTCTTTGTTACCACAAACATGAACAATCCTGCTGGAAAGGTTCTGGTGCAAATGAGACCTTTCTCCCTGTTTTTAGACATCTTTGGCTTTGCATGATTACTTTAAAAACACCCAGTTGTGTGATCCTGGGCAAGTCCCTTAACCTCTCTTTCTTCAGCCTCAGTTTCCTCACCTGTAAAATTAGGAGGTTGAGGGAAGCTAGGTGATGCAGTAGATAAAGCACTGGCCCTGGAGTCAGGAGGACCTGAGTTTAAATCTGGCCTCAGACACTTGACACTTACTAGCTGTGTGACCCTGGGCAAGTCACTTAACCTTCATTGCCCTGCAAAAAACCCAAACAAAACAAAATGAGGAGGTTGTACTAGAAGTCCTCTGAGGAATCTTCCAGCTTTAAATCTATGATCTTATGATCTTTCTTCTTAGTCCTAGTGATTCAATGACAAGACCAGAGTTCAAATCCTGACTCTTGCTACTTATTACCTGTGACACCATGGGCACTTAAACCTCCTTGGGACTCAGTTTCCTCTTCTGAAAAAAATGAAGGGGTTGGATTAGATAGTCCTTAAGGTTCCTTCTGGTCCTAAATCTCTTCCCTGAATGCACCTCCCATGAGTAGCAGTCACAGATAGGAGAAGGGAGACCTTTGTTAAACTTTTCTTGTGAGCCTGGACTTTAAATTTACAACCAGGGACATATTGGTAAATGTTTAACCAAAAAAAAAAAAAAGTAGGTGAACACACACTTTTAAGTTTAATCTGCACTACTAACAAGCACTTTCTTAAATCTAGACAATCAACAAGGCAGTTAATCAAGTCCTGATTGGTAGTGATTGTTGATTCCTGGGTTGCAAACACTGAAAACTTAACAATGGCCTCTGGGGAACCGGTCATAGCAGGCTCCAATGCACCCCCACTTAAATCCCTCCCACTAAGCTCTCCTAAAACATTTGAAGGGAAGGAGAGCCCATGGGTGAGCGCCACTGAGGCTGGTTCAGGCAGCTGCAGGGGCTTACCACTTTGGGAAGATGGCCTAGGGTGGCTATTAATTCTTCTAGTTTGTTTTTATGAATGACCTTAATAACACTGAAGCTTCTCTGCAGCCTTTCATCTGGGCATCTCAGACCATTTGAAAGTAAAATTCCTGGTCTAAAAAAAAATGGTAATTATAGTCTCCAGCCACCTCATGTGGTTTCTAGGGAAGCTGATGTCGTTTGGAAGATGGACAGATGGGCTGCATCCCACCCCCAGTAAACTCCTGTTAATGAAGCCAGTCAAAGGAGGAAGATGCTAAGTGGTGCCTGAATCAAAGGGGACCAGCTGATTGAAACCCTGGTCCTCCTTATGGTCGCCTGGCCTAGTTTTACGTCTTTCAAAACCACAAGTTCCCCAAGCACATTAGTGAGAGAAATGATAGCTGAGGAGTGTGCTAGTCCATAAAATCTGGGTGGGGGGAGAAGGTAGGGAATAAAGGAATGAATGGGCCCCGGGCTGAAAGACAGATGGGAGAGCGTTGGGGAGGGAGAGAAGGGCAGGGGAGGGGTGATCTTGTAAGGGAGAAGGCCATGGTATCTCCCATGGTGAGGGATGGGATGGGAGAGAGTGCAGGGAAGGAAGGTGAGTAAGGATCGTGTATGGGCTCAAGTCTCTAAGGACAATCCTCAGCAAGTGAGGCAAGTTGGAGTTGGATCTTGAAATGGTGGAAGAATCACCAGTCTGCGGAAGGAGGCTGAGATGTAAGTAAATCTACTTAGTGTGTGTGTTTATGTGAGCAGGTGAGAATGTGTGCGTGTGTGCAAGCTACCAGCACTGGGGAGGATTGAGGGGAATAGGAACAACAAGATGCTAGAGTTTGCCTCCAAGGTCCCTTCTAGCTCTAGACCTATGACCCTGGGAAACCAGGGTTTGCTTATTTTGCTAGCCGCATATATCTTTTTATTTGCTTTATCTGTTGGGCATGGGTTCTGTGTAAGGAATAGAAATCCGTGGAGATCTGGAGTGTGGGGAAGGGTGAAAGTCCATGGATTAGAGCAGAGCTTCTTAAACTGTGGGTCGTGCAAAAATTTCTTGGGTAAAAAGGGCTGAGTGGAAAAAATTTAAGAAGCCCCTGGATTAGAGATAGGCCTGACTTTTGCCCTAAGGAAGGCAGTCATCTGAGTGATTTCACTAGAGGAAGGCAGGATCATGGCATGGGACAGGAAGAGAGTGGGAATAGGAGGCAAAACCTCCACAACCATTAGCATGCTGTGAGTTGGGTTTAGTGGGTGAGAAAAAAAAAGCAAGAAGGCTTACTGTGGAGGAAAAAAAAAAAGAAGGAATGTGGAGTAGTATAGCCTAACAGAGAGAGCCCTACCTGGAGTTGGAATCAGAGGATTTGATATTGAATCCTAGAATTGCTAGTGTCATTTATAACCTTGGACAAGTTACTTCACCTCTGTAGGCCTCAATTTCTTCATCTGCAAAATGATGGTGTTAGACTAGATGCTCTGCAAGGTCCTTGCCAGCTTTATGTCCAATAAAAGGTAGGTTGGCCTAGTGGATAGTGCGCTGGACTTGGCTTCAGAAAGACCTGCCTCAGTCACTTATTAGCTGAGTGGGCAAGTCACATATAGTCTCAGCCTCAGTTTCTTTATTTGTATAATGGGTGACATGAATAGCAGCTACCTCCCAGGGTATTGTGAGGAACAAATAGATAATGTATTTCAAATGCTTGACAAATCTTAAGGTTCCAAATAAGTGGGGGTATTATTTTGGGACAAAAGGAACAATTTACAGAGTCTGAAACATAAATCCTCAGGACCAGGGCATGGACACAGGTCATTGCCAAGGAATGAGGAAAGAGTAGATTGTGTAGAAATAAAGTTGTATTTTTTTTCCTCATCCAAGTCCTGCTAAAATCTACCCCCAGATCTCTTGGGGGTCCTTGATCCAAGGTTAAAAACCCAGACAGTCCAACTCTCCCATTTTACAGATGAAGACCCTGAAGCTCAAGGAACATAAATAAATCACTCAAGGCCATATAGGCAGTAGGAAGAGCTGGATTTCAACCCAGGTCTTCTACAGAGATAGCATTCTTTCCACTATACCTTGCTGCCTTTCCATATTGAGAGAATATTCAAAATATTTGTTTCTGGGAAATGATTTATTAGAAGATCCTTGGGACATGGGTACCCATTGAGAGGTAACTGAGGGCATTCAGTACCGTAGTTTGCACAGGCTGGGATACCCAACATCTCTCTACTGTAGTTTTGGGCCCCATTATTAGGCCTCAAGTGTTCTTGAATCACTCAGAGAGAAATCAAGAAACCAGAGAATTCAATTTCTCTTGAGGCTCCTGGTGACAGGGTAAAGAAGGATCTCTGGTCCCTGCTTGGCATAAGCTATCCAAACCTTGAAGAGGATAAAAAGGTGACCCAAAGTTTTGGGCTCCCTGGAACCCCTTGCCTTCGGATGGAAGTCGTCAGACCAGAAGCAGAGAGAGTGAAGGGTTAAAAGGATGGGAAAGAGGGCAGGGAGAGGGGAACTGGTGATTTGTTACCATGCCCTGTGCTCTGAGAGAGACAAGGAAACACATACACAGATAACAGAGCTAAGAACTAGAGAATGACAATGAATGAGAATATTATGAGGAAAAAAAAGCACACCATTTTTCTCTGGGGCTTTTAAAATGATACACAGTAGCCTGAAGAGTTACCCCTAGATGACTGTGGACACACACACTAAGGTGGAGGAATAGTGCAAAGGCTTATGGGAAAGCTAGTCTCAGGTTAGGGCAACTAGGTGGTATAGTGGATAATAGAATACTGGACCTGGAGTGAGGAAGACTCATCCCCCTGAGTTCAAACCTGGCCTCAGACGCTCACTAGATATATGATCCTGGGTAAGTCACTTAACCCTTTTGCCTTGGTTTCCTCCTTTGTAAAATGAACTGGAGAAGGAAATAGCAAACCATTCCAATATCTTTGCTAAGAAAACCCCAAATTGGGTCATGAAAAGTTGGACACAGCTGAAATGACTCAACAGTAGTCTCAGGTTCTTGGTTTACAGAAATCTCCAAAGGAAGTGGGAGGTAGGGTGGGAAGTAGAGAGGCTTGTTCAGAGTGGTACAAAGAATCTTAGCAAAAGATGTTGCAATCAGGGAAGGATACTATTTGATAATATGCTAGCCAATACTCTGTAATGTTGACACCAGGCTTTGCATGAAAGATTTATCCAGAAAAAGGAGACATTTCCTTTATCCAGGCTTCCTGGATAAAGCCCATGTTTAACTTAGGGATGAGAATACTGGTCTTTTAAACCAGGTGTTTTTAGTTCAAATCTTGATGGGGCTGCACTGTGAGAGGAGTTTTGAGAAGCAGTATGGTATAGTGGATAGGGCTTTGCACTTGAGACTCAGAAAGACCTGGGTTCAAATCCCAGCTCACATGACTAGTGGTGTGACCGTGGGTAAGTCATGTAACCCCTCTATGCCTCAAGTTTCCTCATCAGTAAAATGAAGGAGTTGCGATAAATGTTTCCTAAGGTTCCTTCTAGCTCTAAATATCTGTCTGTCCCCTAAACCTGATTCTAGTTTTGGAGATGGATTGGAAGGGTTAACTCTGGCTTCCCTTGTTCCCATCAACAGGAAGTTTGTCATGGATCACTGGACACTTTATTGGTCCTTCCTGGGTGGGGAGCTGGGTAGCTCTAGTGAGATACCACAGGACAGGGTGAGGTGTGTGCACATCATAGCCCTTGAGTAATTCCTGAGAGAAGCTTATAAAATTCTTTAAAAGGGCTGGGAAATTACAACCTGAGCAGCATAGATATGCCATAAAAGCTTCCCTTGCAAACCATATCTAGTTTGTGAGCATTGCAAATAGTTTTTTAAAAGCATCTCTAAAATTCATCTTGATTTCTCAAGCCAGGTTCAATCTTTCTCCCTCCTCCCAGCCCTTCCTTTCCCCTCTCCACTTTTCCTTGGAAGCTTTTATTTTGGCCAAATAGGGGAACTTCTCTTCTCACTCACACCATCCTTGGAGCTGGCTTTGAAGAGGGTACCAACCCTGGTACCAATAGGCAATGGGGTAAGGTTGCCTTCATTTAGTCCCCCTGAATCTGGACTGCTGAATGTCCTTTGGAGAGCAGTGCATGCTCTCATTATAGATATTCATGTTCAACTAGTCTAAATTGAGCCTAAATAGAAATTCCTTCTATAGTATATCTTATAAATAGCCATCCATCCTTTCCTCTAAGACATCTAAGGAGGGAGAATCCACCATATTCCAAGGAAGCCCATTCTAGTTTTAGAAAACTCTAATGGTGAGGATTGTGTAGGTAGCACTCTGGATAGAGCACTGGGCCTGGAGTTCTAATCTGGCCTCAGATACTTACTAACTATGTGACCCTGGGCAAGTCATTCAACTCTGTTTGCTTCTGTTTCCTTATCTGTAAAATGAGCAGGAGAAGGAAATGGAAAACAAGTATCTTTGCCAAGAAAACCCCAAATGGGGTCTTGAAGAGTTGGGCATGACTGAAATGACTCAACAACAACAACAACAATGGTAAGGGAGGGCAGCTAGGTGGCACAGTGGATTAACACTAGCCCTGGATTCAGGAGGACCTGAGTTCAAATCTGACCTCAGACACTTGACACTTACTAGCTGTGTGGCCCTGGGCAAGTCACTTAACCCTCACTGCCCCCCCCCGCCCCCCAAACCCCAAAACCAAACAAAAAAAACAATGGTAAGGAAGCTATTCCTAATCTTAAGTATAAATTTGCCTCCTTGTGACTTCCAACCATTTCTGGCCTTCTCACTAGGGCCATGTATAATGCATTGAATCCTTCTAGGTGCTGGCCCTTCAGAGACTTGCAGTCCCTGTTAAGTCTTCTCTTATCCAAGCTAAATATCTCCAAGTCTCCAGCTGATCCTTAAATAACATGCTCTGAGTGACCTTCCTTATCCTGCTTGCCTTCCTTTACACATGTTCTAGCTTATCCATGTCCTTCCTATAATGTTCCACCTAGAACTGACCGTGGTACTGCTAGATGTGTCCTGACCAGATGTGGTCAGGAAAGGAGGACCCCTCAGATGGCTTTCTTCTCAAGGAGATTCTACTGCCCTTCAATAGTTGGTCAATAAACATTTATTAAGTGCCTACTATGTACTAGGCACTGTGTCAGGAGTCGAGGATGTTGTTGTTGCTGAGTTGTTTCATTCATATCCAACTCTTCATGACCTCGTTTTGGGGGTTTTCTTGGCAAAGATACTGGAGTGGTTTGCCTTTTCCTTCTCCAGCTCATTTTACAGATGAGGAAACTGAGGCAAATAGAGTTATGTGACTTGCCCAGGGTCACACAGCTAGTAAGTGTCTGAGGCCAGATTTGAACTCAGGGAGATGAGTCTTTTTGACTCCAGGCCCACCATTCTATTCACTGTGCTACCTAGCTACCTAGGGGTGGGGATACAAATAAATAAAAGAAAGAATGTTCTTGTTCTCTTGCGGGGAGAAAGTACCAGGCAAATGGGAGGTGGGGGATGTGGGAAATGAATAGACTCCCAGTAGGAGTAATGGCCACAGTTATGACTGGGCAAAGAGGAAATGCTCAGGAACCCAGAAAACACTGCTGTTTTTCTGATTTGTGGATGTTGATGCTTGACATTGATGGACTGGTTGGTTGATCTATGAAGCCAATTTCCTTTCTTCCTCAACATTGTTAATCCCATGATCCCTATCCTTTCCAAGCTATGATTGAATATCTGTGTGTGGGCAGACCTTCCAGTGGCTATAACATGAAATTATAAGATAATTGGATCATGGGTAATCATAATAAAATTCATATTCATGTAGTGGTTTATATAGCTTAGAGACTACTATCCTTACAATAATCCTGTGAAGTAGGTAGTGCAGACATCAACTGTTTCTTCTTTATTGACAAGAGGATACAAGTATAGAGATTTACTCAGTCACACTGATAATAGGGCAGCTAGGTGGTATGGTGGCTAAAACACCAGGACTGGAGTCAGGGAGTTCATCTTCCTGAGTTCAAATCTGGCCTCAGATACTTATTAGTTATGTGACCCTGGGCAAGTCACTTCACCCTGTTGGTCTCAGTTTTCTCATCTGTAAAATGTGCGGGAGAAGGAAATGGACTCACAAAGAGTTGGACATGACTGAATAACAATACTACACAGATAATGTACAGAGTCCGGATCTGACCTGACCATCTGCTTCCAAGTCCAGTACTCTCCCCACTGCACTGCATTGCTTCTAAAAGGAATGGTGGTTGCCATTGATAGAGCACTTTATAGTTGACAAAACACTTTATGTAAAGGATTTCATCTGATGATCTTGTGTGCTAGGTAGTGTAAGTGTTCCATTAATTAATCAATCAGCATTTCTTTTCTTTCTTTTTTTTTTGTGAGGCAATTGGGGTTAAGTGACTTGCCCAGGGTCACACAGCTAGTAAGTGTTAAGTGTCTGAGGCCGGATTTGAACTCAGGTCCTCCTGAATCCAAGGCCAGTGCTCTATCCACTGTGCCACCTAGCTGCCCCCTCAATCAGCATTTCTTAAACACCTACTATGGACCAGGTACTGATCTAGGTTCTGGGGACATATAGACAAAAAAATGAAACAATGTGTACACATATATCCACATATACAACATGTACACACATATCCACACATACAACATGTACACACATATCCACATATAGAATAAGTACAAGTAATAACAGACGCAAATACAGAATAAATACAAAGAAGGCAGTTTGGGAGGGAGAGAATCAGCAGTTGAGAGGCTCAGGAAGACATCAGGTAGATAGTCTTGTATCTTGAACTATATCTTTTTTTCTTTTTTTTTTGGCAGGGCAATGAGGATTAAGTGACTTGCCCAGGGTCATACAGCTAGTAAATGTCAAGTGTCTGAGGCTGGATTTGAACTCAGGTCCTCCTGAATCCAGGGCTGGTGCTCTATCCACTGTGCCACCTAGCTGACTCCATCTTGAGCTATATCTCGAAGGAAGTAAGGAATTCTTTGTAGTGGAGGTAAGGAGAGAGTGCATTTTAGGCATGAGGAATGATCAGGGCAAAAGCCTGGAGATGGAAGATGGAATGCCATGGGAGGCAACAAAGAGAAGCCCAGGTGGATTATACTGTAGAGTGTGAGAGAGTAGTGTCTAATGACATTGGAAGGATAGATTGGAGTCAAGCTGTGAAAAGCTTTAAAAGGAGTTCTATTCACTCTATCATCATAGTAGTAATAATAATAGCACCACTAGGCATTTATATATCACATTAAGCTTTGGAAAGTGCTTTTTACATATATCAACCCATTTGAGCCTCAACAACTTTGTGAGATGGGCTCATACATTATTATGCCCATTTTACAAATGAGGAAACTAAGGTTGAAATGGCTAGCAAGTGACAGAACTGGGATTTTTATGAATGGTCTTTCTGACTCTAAACTCCACTATCTACCTGCTATACCTCACTACCTTTCCTATGCCATTTTGGGGAAGATGAGATAGGAGGGAAAGAATAAGACCAAGGGACAGTGATGGAGTTCATTGAGACATTCTCAGGGAGAGCAGGAGCCAAGTGTGTTAGCCCATAAAGGCACTCCCTATTAATGGATCTGATGTAAGGACTCTTTGAAGCGGTAATAAAAATCATATTCCACTAAGGAATGACAGTCACGTAGAGTCCTGACTTAGCAATCCAAATTCAACTCTTTTTATGAGACTAGGAATCTCGGATAGTTATCAGAATCACATACTAATGAATGAGATTAACCTTCCAAAATGGGACTAGAGTTTCCCAAGAGAAGACAATTTGCCAACATGCCAACATGCCAACACCCAACAGAAAGTGTATATAAGTGCTCTGTGGAGGAAGGAGAATTCAGAACTTGGGCTTTCTAGCTAAACTGCAGTTTTCTTCTCCTTACATCATGACTTCCCAAATCTGCACTCCAACATTCTCAACTGGGTCTTTCAGGGGAGGAGTCTGTGGCACCAGTGGTGGCTTCTCTCGTGTCTCTTCTGTCCGCTCTCTGGGCTCTTGTAGGGTCCCGAGTCTTTCCTATAGTGGCGGGTCAGTGTCCTCTCTTAAGCTGGGCTCCTGTGGACTGGGGAGCTATCTGCCCAACACCTATGGGTCCAATGGATACTACACCTCTGGCTTTGGTGGGAATAGCTTTTGGCTTGGTGAAGGGGTTTTCAATGGCAATGAGAAGGAGACCATGCAGTTCTTGAATGACCGCCTGGCTAACTACTTGGAGAAAGTGCGCCAGCTGGAGCGGGAGAACTCAGATCTGGAGAAGAAGATCCGGGAGTGGTATGAGTCTCAGATCCCATACATCTGCCCGGATTATCAGTCCTATTTCAAGACTATTGAGGATCTCCAGCAGAAGGTAACAGACAAAAGCAACTCTAATTGCTTAATGGCCATGTGCCTAACATGGAGCCCTCTTCTCTGTATGGGATATGCTGGGAGCTGGAGTCTGTCCTTCCAGAAGAGTTAGAAGAAAACTAGAACTTAGCACAGGTGTCTGGGATGTGATGGGTGGTTAATAAATGCTTGCTAACCTGACTGTAGGGGCTCTGTCTCCCAGGTAATCTCACTGGCTTCTTTCATTATATTTGTATCTCCAGTGCCTAGCCCCAGTGCCTGGTTACATTTTCCTTGATTGGTTGCCATTGAGTGAAGGCTAAGTGATATCTGACTTGGGGTTGATCTTGAGGGTTACTGAAGCTGATGTGACCATTTCACAGATGTCTTTTCTCAGCATCTCAGGGGAGGGCTCAGGGCTGCCACAGCTAAAGGCCTGGGGAGTAGACTATGATCTGAAAGATCGGATGGTCTATTTCCTCTCAGAAGCGCTTGGGTTGGAACTTGATCCTTTGCCCTGACTTCTGTGGTGCCTCTTGCCTTCTAGATCCTGTTGACCAAGGCTGACAATGCCAGGCTAGTTCTGCAGATTGATAATGCCAAACTGGCTGCTGATGACTTCAGAACCAAGTGAGTGGGACTTAATGGGGAATATCCCTCATCTCTTGCTTCACCCTTCACACACAGCCTTGGGTAGCTGATAGATTGAGGAAAAAAAAAGACTGGACTCAGAATTCCTCCGGCTATCATGATCCTCCCTACCCCTCTCACCCTTTCCAAGGACTAACAGATTTATAAAGTAGGAAACACTAAGACCCTTTAGGAAAAGGAAAAGGAAGTACTATCTCCCTTTTAGAATCTAGAGAGAAAAGCTACATGAAAAATATAATCATGTTTTTATGTTCAAATCTGACTTCATCTGAAGGACTATGAGACGGGACTTCTGGTGTGATGTATGGCTCCTTATGTTGGCTAGAGACAGTTGTGGTGTTGTGAATAGATAGCCTGCCTGGGAACCAGCAAGACCTGTGTTCAAGCTCTGCCCTTGACACATATTAGCTATGTGATTCTGAGCAAAGCATGTTCACCTCTTGGTTCTCCAGGTAGCTCTTTAAGACCCTAAGGTGCTGCTCCCCTACCTTGACAGAGGGACTTTGCTCATCTGGGAATTCTCTCTATCAATAAAGTCACAGCCCTAGTCCCTCTTCCTATGTTGTAACTCTTTCCTGGTTCTGGCATGGAAATCACTTAATAAATGCATGATGAACTGAATTGTAGGTATGAGACTGAGCTGTCCCTGCGCCAGCTGGTGGAGGCTGACATCAATGGCCTGCGCAAGATCCTGGATGAGCTGACCCTGTTCAAGGCTGACCTGGAGATGCAGCTGGAGTCCCTGAAGGAGGAGCTGCTCTGTCTCAAGAAGAACCATGAGGAGGTTGGAAAGGGGCTGATGCCAGAATGAGGCAGTTAGGGGCTTCACCTACTCAGGGCTTCTTGACTTGAGGTCTATAGAGAAATTTTAGAGGTTCTGGGAACTTGGATGGGAAGACAAAATTAGACCTTTCATTTCACTGATCTCTAACAACAAACGTGATTCTGAGAAGGGTTCCATAGGCTTCACCAGATTTCCAAAGGAATCCAGGACACAAAAAAAGGTCCAGAACCTCCCTTTGGGCTCCATCATGTTAGAGTTCTAGATGGGTAGAGGAAATTGTGGTTTCATTGATATAGGGTCCTTCCAGTGAGGAACTTCCTCATCCAGTGAGGCTCATCCAAAGCAGGTGGGTACCTCCTCTGCAATTCATAGTCCTAGAAACCTGTCTAGTACACTGAAAGGTTAATTAAATGGCTATTAGATTGTGAGATTCTCAAGAGCCCCAGAGCTTAGCACAGGGACTGGCTCATACTTATTAAACCCTTGGTGACTGGCTGACTGATCAGGGTAATAGACAGTGTATGTCAGAATTGGGACTTTAATAATAATAATAATAATAATAATAATAACAACAACTAACATTTATGCAACACATACTATGTGCCAGGTACTGTGCCAAGTGCTTTAGAATTATTATCTCACTTGATTGACACAACAACCCTATGAGGTGGATGCTATTCTTATTCTTATTTTATAGATGGGGAAATTGTGGCAAATGGGTTAAGGGACTTGCTTAAGGTCGTGAAGCTAATAAGTATCTGAGGCCAGATTTGTACTCAGGTCTTTCTGACTCCAGACTCCAGACTCCACTACACCACCTAGGTGTCCCTAAAGTTGAACCTAAATCTTCCACATTTCAATGGTTCTTCCCTCTGAGGGTCCCTGTGGGAAGTCATCATGTTTCTGTTTGGACCATGGAGTGGAGATGGCCAGGCGTAGGAATTAGAACTAACTGGTATTCTGCTCATTGTAGGAAGTCAGCATTCTTCGAAGTCAGCTTGGAGACCGGCTCAATGTGGAGGTGGATGCTGCCCCACCTGTGGACCTCAACAAGATCCTGAATGACATGAGATGCCAGTATGAGGCCCTGGTGGAGAATAACCGCAGAGATGTGGAAAACTGGTTCACCACCCAGGTGGGTGCCTGGGGGAGGCAAGCAGAGAGATTTTTAGAGGGATGTTGTCTTTCCTGACCATGCCCTGATGCCTTGTGTCTGTTGTAGACAGAGGAACTGAACCAACAAGTAGTGTCCAGTTCTGAACAGCTTCAGTGCTGCCAGACAGAGATCATTGAGCTGAAACGCAATGTCAACGCCCTGGAGATCGAACTGCAGACCCAGCACAGCATGGTGAGCATCCTGGCCTAGAATTCCTAGGAAACAACTTCTCAGTGACCACTGAGCTTCTAGCCTGTCCCCAAGGGGCTTCCCGATGGAATTTCCATAGACAGGCCTAACAATAAAGCATGAAATTAATGAGATTTCCTTTTCTTCTCTTTGCAGCGAAATTCCCTGGAATCTACTTTGGCAGAAACAGAGGCCCGCTACAGTTCTCAGTTGTCCCAGATACAGTGCTTGATTGGCAACGTGGAGGCTCAGCTGGCAGAGATCCGCTGTGACCTAGAGCGGCAGAACCAGGAATATCAGGTGCTCCTGGATGTCAAGGCCCGGCTGGAGTCAGAGATCGCCACATACCGCCGTCTGCTGGAGGGAGAAGACTGCAAGTAAGTGTGTGTTCCTGGGTACTGACCAGGCCAAATTCATGGGTAGGGGCAGTAGTTAGAAATTCTGGTACTCAGGGCAGGCTGGTGAACCCTGGCCCTTAATACTACCCATTCCTTGCCCATAATCCCTGAAAAGAGAATGAGGGAGTGGGAGGAGGCAGAAGGCATACATGATACTGTGAGAGGATCCTCCTAGAGAAAGAACGTGAAATCAGGGGAAGTATGTTCACGGATGTTAGTACCTTGAGCAAAGCTCCAGCTGTCTTACCCTAGTTATAGCACCTAACCTAGAGGAACCCAATCCCCAACAGATGAGACAATGAGTGAGTCTGAATACTTTCTGAACAAGGTACAAGGGAATGGATTCAAAGATCTCTTGAGGCTTCTTCAAGAAATCTGGGGTTTTATATTTTACAAAGGAAAAAAGAAGTTATTCCACATATACATTACTATAAATCCTTTAACAATGCTTTTACCCAGTCCCCATCTCCCTCTTGTAGAGGGAGCACTTTCTCCTTTACTAATCTCTCAGCTGTCACTTTTGTTTTACCTGAATCTTGACCATGTGAAATTCACCTTCTGATGGCTCTGTTTTCTCAGGCTTCCTGCCCACCCCTGTGCCACAGAGTACAAGCCCATGGTCCGCGTGCCCTGCCCCCCAAGCATCCCCTGTAACTCGGGTTCCCAGGTCAGCACTCAGATTCGCACGATCACCGAGGAGATCAAAGATGGGAAAATCATCTCTTCCAGAGAGCATGTCCAGCAACGACCCCTGTAAGCATCCCCTGGATGCCTCAGCTTGGCACCAGCAGGGAGGAAACCTCAATTCTGCACGCAGCTGAAACTCCGTCTAATGAATGAACGAATGAATGCTGTATCCCAAAAGGGTCGCTACCAGGCCTAGCAAGCTGTTTGTTCATTTGTTTGTTTTCCTAGTAAGATGTCTCTTCTAGCATGTTTCCAGCTTTGACATCTTTTAAACTGTAATCAAGCTCCTTTGATCACTTCTCCAATAAATCTTGTTCTCTTGCAGCAAATCTGACTCTCGGTGATTTCTATTCATTTCCACACACTCCCTGGGGCTGTGAGATAAGGTGTGGTGGGAGCCTTATTAGGAATTTCCTGCTTCTCTCACTGGGCTTAAGTCAATTCAGTAAACATTCATTAAGCCTGTATTATGTGCAGGCACTGTGGGGATACAGAGAGAAATGGAAAAAGTGCCTGCCCACAACTTCCTTACACTCTACTAACTGAGGGTCACTGAAGGTCAGGTTGAAAAGGGCCTTGGTTAGATCGTCTATCAATAAACATTTGTTTGTTTGTTTGTTTTGTTTTTGTTTTTGCAGGGCAATGAGGGTTAAGTGACTTGCCCAGGGTCACACAGCTAGTAAGTGTCAAGTATCTGAGGCTGGATTTGAACTCAGGTCCTCCTGAATCCAGGGCCAGTGCTTCATCTACTGCACCACCTAGCTGCCCTATCAATAAACATTTTAAAGTACCTGCTATATTCCCTGCACTGTGCTAAGTGCCGGCAATGCAAAAAGAGGCAAAAAGTCTGCCCTTGAAAAGCTTTCAGTCTAACAGGGGAGACAATATGTAAACAAATATATACAAACAAGCTCTAGCCAGGATAAATAGGAAATACTCAAGAGGGGGAAGGTACTAGAAGTAAGAGTTGTTGGCAAAGGCTTCCTTTGGAAGCCAGTAGGAAATGAGGAAGGACAGAGTTCTAGGCATGGGGAACAGCCAGAGAGCTGAGAAATGGAGAAGCAGGCCAGTGTCACTGGATCAGAGTATGGGGCGGGGAGGGAGGTAAGAGAGGACTGGAAAGATTGGAGATGGCTAAAGTATGGAGGACAGAACATTTTTTATTTGATCCTGGTGGCAATAGGGAGCTACTGCAGTTTATTGAATTTTGGGGAGGAGTATGACATGGTCACACCCATATTTTAGAAAAATTAGTTTAGTGGCTGAATGGAGGATGGCTTGGAGGAGGGAGACACTTGAGGTGGGCAGGCCCACCAGCAGGCTCTTGCAATAATTCAGATGTGAGGCGATGAGGGCCTGTACCAGGGTGGTGACAGTGACAGAGGAGAGAAGGGGGTGTATTCCAGAGATGTTGCAAACATGAAATCAACAGGCCTTGGCAATAGATTGGATATGGAGGGTGAGAGTTGATGAGGAATCCAGGATGACTCCCTGGATTGGGAGCCTGAAGGCCTGGGAAGATAGTGTTGTCCTCTGCAGTAATAGGGAAGGTAGGAGGTGGAGAGGGTTTGGGGGGGGGAAGATAATGAGTTCAGTTTTAGACATGTTGAGGTTATCATTTATTTCTGCCATCTCATTTTATAGGGAAGAGGAAGGAAGGCATTTCCTTCAACAGTTCATTAACAAATGAGGAAACTGAGGTAAACAGGGTTAAGTGACTTGCCCAGGGTCTCACAGCTAGTGAGTGTCTGAGTGCAGATTTAAACTTAGGCAGAAGAGTCTTCTTGACTCCAGGCCCCACTCTCTGTGCACTGCTGCTAGCTGGTTCTATCCACGCTTATATCCCTTGACTTACTGGCCTTGGTGAGGGGAGTTTGAATATCCCTTGATGTCCAATGCTGCTTCCAGATTCTTCTTCAATTGCTATCACTTAGCATTGTTTCTTTCTTTGAGACTCACTCTATCCAAACTTACCAAGAAATCAATATCCTGGCAGTTACAATTTATTGACTCTCCAGGATGTTCTCCCACCTTTCCTAATGAATTTAGTGCCTGGTTTAGCATCTCCCTCTCTGCCTTACCTTTTGCCCTCATTCTAGGGGATTTCAACAAATACTTTGATGTTCTCTCAACTATTCTAGGGTGGCTAGGTGGTGCAGTGGATAGAGTTTGGGGTTTGGAGTTAAGAAGATTTATCCTCTGGAGTCCAAATTTGGCTTCAGACACTTAGCTATGTGACCCTGGGCAAGTCACTTGACCCTGTTTGTCTGTTCCCTCATCTATCAAATGAGCTGGGGAAGGAAATGGCAAACTGCTCCAGTGTCTCTGCCAAGAAAACTCCAAATGGGGTCACAGAGGGTTGGATGTGATTGAAACAACTGAACAATAGCAACAACGACAACAACAACAACAACAACAACAACAACAACAACAACAACAAATATTCTAACTCCCCAGATCCTCATATATTCCAATTTCATTGTGAAAACAATTTTTCTTTCTTTCTTTCTTTCTTTCTTTCTTTCTTTCTTTCTTTCTTTCTTTCTTTCTTTCTTTCTTTCTTTCTTTCTTTCTTTCTTTTTTTTGCGGGGCAATGAGGGTGAAGTGACTTGCCCAGGGTCACACAGCTAGTAAGTGTCAGGTGTCTGAGGCCGGATTTGAACTCAGGTCCTCCTGAATCCAGGGCCAGTGCTTTATCCACTGCGCCACCCAGCTGCCCCTAAAACAATTTTTAACATTCATTTCTTAAAATTTTGAGTTCCAAAGTCTCTTCCACCCTCTCTTCCTCCCTCCTTGAGAAGACAAACAATTTGAGATAGATTATACACGTTCAGCCATGCAAAACATAATTCCACATTAGCCATCTTGCAAAAGAAAACACAGACCAAAAACCCCAAACAAACAAGAAAAATAAAGAAAGTTAAAAAATAATCTACTTCGATATACATTCAGCCTCCATCAGTTCTTTCTCTGTAGGTGGAGAGCAGTTTTCATCATGTGCCCTTTGGAATTGTCTAGGATCATCATATTGGCAGCCCTTCTTGCTAAGGCCAAAACTAATACAGAAATACTGGCCTGTTTGCTCTTCCTCACACGTGACATGCTCTATCTCCCGTCTCCATGGCTTTGCACGGATTGTCTCCCATACTTGGAATGCTTTCTCTCCTCACCTTTGGCTCTTAGTATCCTTGGCTTTCTTCAAGACCCGGGTCAAATGTCACATTCTGCAGGAGGTCTTTTCTGATAACCTTTCACTCTCCCCCAATTTCTTCTACGGTTATTTTGTTTCTGTGGAATATACTTCCAATATACCTATTTATGTAAATTTTTTTTCCTTTACTAGAATGTAAGCTTTCTTTGAAGGCAGGGACTGTTTTTGCTTTTTAAAATTTGTTTCTCCAGTATTTAGTAGGTAATAAGTGCTTAATAAATGCGTGTGGATTAATTGATTAAGAATAGCAGGTTTCTGTTCCTATTTTATGAGGCAACTATGTACACAACCTTATATTAGATGCTGAATATAGAAAGGAATTTAATCATTCATCAAATATTTATTAAGGGCTAGCTTCTGGGGATACTAGGGTAGCTAGGTGGCTCAGCGGATAGAGTGCTGGCCTTGGGCCCAGAATCAGGAAGACTTTCCTTCCTGAGTTCAAATCTGGCCTCAGATACTTCTTAGCTGTATGACCCTAGGCAAGTCACTTAACTCTGCCTCAGTTTCTTCATCTGTAAAATGAGCTAGAGAAGGAAATGGTAAGCCACTCCAGTATCTTTGCCAAGAAAATCCCAAATGGGGTCATGAAGAGTCAGACACAACTGAAAATAAGACAAGGGCTCATAACTGGGTGCTTATAATCTAGTAGTGCTATACTACAATTTTTTTTTTTTTTAGTGAGGCAATTGGGGTTAAGTGACTTGCCCAGGGTCACACAGCTAGTAAGTGTCAAGTGTCTGAGGCTGGATTTCAACTCAGGTCCCCCTGACTCCAGGGCCCGTGCTCTATCCACTGCACCACCTAGCTGCCCCTATATCACAATTTAATGGTGAGGGAAAGAAAAAGTTTTTTCCCTTATAGACCATAAATAAAAAACAAAACTAAGATAAAAGTTCATAGATGAAAGACTAAATCTTTGTGGCATTAGGGCAACTTGTTCTAATAATAAACAGATCATTCCAGATAGTGTATTTTATAAAGAATCAGATCCTTATCCATTTGTTTCCAGATACCACATGCCACATAATTCAACCAATTAGCAATTATTTTCTGAGTTTCACTGGGGAGGCCTTTCAGGTCACTCAGTTCTCTTTGATCCCTTTCCTCTAGTATGGTCATATCATTGTTTCTAGGAAACACTGGTCTGGTTGTAGTCTTAGAGTCAGAAGACCTGGGGGTTTGAATCTTGGCTCTCAGCCTTTTGTTTGCTGTGTGATCTTAGACGCTTAACTGCTCTGGGACTAAGTTTCATGATCCCACATTTATAATGTTTTCAGTGGCTATTAGGAACCTAGTGTGATATTGTAGGGCATCAATTCTCAAAGTATGATCTAGGGATTCCAGGGGGTCCCTGAAACCCTCTTAGGGGATCTACAAGCTCAAAACTATTTTCATAATAATACTGAGGTGTTCACCTCTGGAGAAAGAATTGATGGAGTCTAAATGCAGATTAAAGCATATTTTTTTAAACTTTTTTTTTCTTTTCCTTTTGGTCTGTGTTTTCTTTTGCAACATTGCTAATGTGGAAATATGTTTGGCATGACTGCACATATATGATCTATATAAAATTGTTTGCCACATTAAGGAGGGGAGAGGAAAGGGAGAGAGGCAGAGAATTTGGAACTCAAATTAAAAAAAAATGAATGTTAAAAATTATTACATGTAATTAAAAATACAAAAATAATGCTGAGATGTTTTGATTTCTAATATAATAAATAGTTATATATATATATATATATATATAACCATCAAAACAAAGCTCTTTGGGCTTCTCAGTAATTTTTTTTTTTTTTGGTGAAGCAATTGGGGTTAAGTGACTTGCCCAGGGTCACACAGCTAGTAAGTGTCAAGTGTATGAGGCTGGATTTGAACTCAGGTCCTCCTGAATCCAGGGCCTGTGCTCTATCTACTGCACCACCTAGCTGCCCCATCTCAATAACTTTTTCCCCTCCTTCTCAATAATTTTTAAGAATTTAAAGGGTAGGGGCAGCTAGGTAGTGCAGTGGATAAAGCACTGGATCTGAATTCAGGAGGACCTGAGTTCAAACCCGGCCTCAGACACTTGACACTTACTAGTTGTGTGACCCTGGGGAAGTCACTTAACCCTCATTGCCCTGAAAAAAAAAAGAATCTAAAGGGTCTTGAGACCCTTCCCCTCAAAAAGTTTCAGAACGGCTGCTGTAGGATATACTAGAAAGTCAATTGAACTTAATTCAATAAAAATTCATTAAGCACTATGTGCTAGAGCTGGGGGAGGGAATAGGGAGACATAATGATTATTCTGGAGGACATTTTTTTTTTTTTTGGCTCTCATGAAGTTTACTGTTTAGGAATATCAGAAACTGATTAAAACACAGATATTTCCATCTTACTACCTTTCTGAAAAAAAAACAAAAAACAGCAGTGGTTACTTACTGTCCCTAGGGTAAGGTATAAAATCGTTAGCCTATTATTTAAAGCCTTCCACAGTCTGGTTCTCACCTATATCTTTGGTTTTATTTTATATTACTCCCCTTTCATGTCCCCTCTGTTCCAGTCAAACTGGTTTGGTAGCTCAATCAGTGTTTACAACATTCCATATCCCACCTCGGTGGCTTGGCATTAGTGGGCTCCCATGCCTCGAATGCTTTGCTTGCTCACCAGTGCTCTGTAGAATCTTTAGATTCCTTCAGGTCACAAACTAAGCTCTCTCTTTTACATGCTGTTATCTCCCACATGGCGTCTTTCCTGATCTCCCAGCCATTAGCTATCTCTTCTTTAGGGAATTATCTCTATCCAAGGCATGACTTTGCTATAATGGTCTGGTTCACATTCTACATTCTGGATACTACTTTTGACACCAACCAATGGATCAAAAAATACTTGGTATTTACTTGTGTACCTATTGCATAACCCTTCCCCCTTATCTCTCCCCCACCCCCACCCCCCCAGTAGAAAGTAAACTCGGATAATAGAGGTTGCTTTCTTTGTTTTTGTCTTCCCAGGGCTTAGCACAGTGCAGTCCATAGTAAATGTTTAATAGATGTTTGTGGAACTGAACAATGGAGCAGAGAATAGCATAAGGTGCTTATTTGCAGTGTGTGGAGTGCAGGTCCCAAGGGGCCTTAGAGTTATTCTAAAGGATCTGAGAGTCTATGTGTACCATGCATTGTGCCTCAGTCTTTATTTAGTTCCAACTAAATGCTAGTCTGATTCTGCAGCATACAGAAACAAACATACCTTTTGTAGACTGAATAATAGCTTGAAAGTTCTGCTCTTTTTCAAAGGTATGTAGATATTGTCAAGATTAATGAAATCCGGGGCAGCTAGGTGGCACAGTAGATAGAGCACTGGCCCTGGATTCAGGAGGATCTGAGTTCAAATCCAGCCTCAGACACTTACTAGCTGTGTGACCCTGGACAAGTCACTTAACCCTCATTGCCCTGCAAAAATAAAATAAAAAAAAAAAAAGAAGAGTAAATGCTGGCAGGGCAGCTAGGTGGCACAGTGGATAAAGCACTGGCTCTGGATTCAGGAGTACCTGAGTTCAAATCCAGCCTCAGAAACTTGACACTTACTAGCTGTGTGACCCTGGGCAAGTCACTTAACCCCCATTGCCCCCCACAAAAAATAAAAAAAATGCTGGCTTTTTCACAGCACTCTGATGGAGGAGAACTATAAGAAATCAACTCCATTCATACAAGACATGTACAGTGCAAATGGCAGATAATCTCAGAGGGAAGGCACTAGTATGGGGCACAGGGAAGGCTTCTTAGAGAAGGCAGAATTTGAACTGAGTCTTGAAAGAACCTAGGAAAGCCCAGAGGTAGAAGTGAAGAGAGAGAGAGCATTCTGTGGATGGGGAACAGTCAGTGAAAAGGCACAAAGTTGAGAAAGAGTGAGTCCCATGTGAGGATGCTGGATGTTCTGAATACTCCTTAGAGAGGAGTAAAGCATAAGAAGACTGGAATGGCAGGAGGGGGTGAAGCAAGTTGTTAGGGAGTTTAGAAACCAAGTGGAAGGGTTTATATCTGATCCCGGAGGTAATGGGGAACCACTGGAATTTATTGAATACAGAGTGTGACAGGGTCAGATCTGTGCTTTAGGAAAATCACTTTGACAACTGAATGGAGGATGGGCTAGAACGGTAAGAGATTTGGGGCAAGATGCCCCACTAGCAGGTTAATTGCAAAAGTCCAAGTGTGAAGTGATGAAAGCCTGCACCAGGGTGATGGCTGTGTGAGAGGAGAGAAGTGGGTATAAACACCAGATGTTGCAGACAGAGTGGATGGTTGAGGGTAAATACATGACTATAGTTGAGAATGACTTTGAAATTGTCAGCTTGAGTGACTTATCTTTTTTTTTTTTGGCAGGGCAATGAGGGTTAAGTGACTTGTCCAGGGTCACACAGCTAGTAAGTGTCAAGTGTCTGAGTCCAGATTTAAACTCAGGTCCTCCTAAATCCAGGCCTGGTGCTTTATCCACTGCATCACCTAGCTGCCCCCTGGGTGACTTGTCTTTGATAGTAATAGGTGAGTTTGGAAGAGGGGAAGTGTTTGGGAAAAGATACTGAGTTCTGTTTTGGCAGAGGGATCTTCCTGTCCCAGAAGTTCTCCCATATTAAGGAAATCCCAGATTACATCCTTCTTCTTCTTCTTTTTTTTTTTTTTAGTGAGGCAATTGGGGTTAAGTGACTTGCCCAGGGTCACACAGCTAGTAAGTGTTAAGTGTCTGAGGCCGGATTTGAACTCAGGTACTCCTGACTCCAGGGCCGGTGCTCTATCCACCCTTATTTCTATTCTAATGAGCAGCTAGGATTTCTTATGGCATCTCATGCCTTCCTCCAGGATAGATAGGATGTGAATAGGCAGAGGGGAGATGGCAAGACAGTGAATGTGGACCCCTTACTCCTCACCACCACTCCATACCTCACTTCCATTTCAATGAAACCTCTTCTGAGCAACTCACTCTTAATAGGCAAAGGAATCTACATAGGAAGCCGATTTCTTGTCCAAATGACTTTTTTTCCTTTGGGAACATATCTGACATGGAAGGTCCTGAAAACAGTACTGGCTTTTCCCAAACTCCTCCAGAATTTTCTCTGCCTTGATCTCTCAGGAGTACTGGGGTCCAAAGAGAAGCTGTCTTGCTCATTCTAGAGTGTCTACCCCATGGAGGCTTCTGAGGGTTGGAGAAAGGACCTGTTCTCACACGCATGGGGAATGAAAACATCAGCGCTCTCAGCTCTGGCCTCTGTCTCTGTGGCGTCCTTTCACTCAGTTATATTTCCAGTGATGAGAGGCAGCTGGCATCTGATCAAAACCCTGTGGTTGTGTTCGATGTGCTGTGGCGCTCTTTCCCTGGACCTCTAGGGCACAGGGATGACATGTTGACTCATAAGGCCCCCAAACACTCCTTCAAACAGGGGGCTCTGACCAAGCCCCTTTCGAAATGTGTTTTGTGTGCTCAAAACTCTCTGAAATATATAACAAACAGTTGCTTAGCAATAAGAGACTCATCACAATAAGTCAGTGTCAAATCCTGTGGGGACAGACAGATGCCAGAGTGAGTGAGGCATTGATTTTTCCATTGTTTGACTTGACAAAGCTCATCTTTTTCTTTGGACTGTTAACAACGACTTGTTCCAGCATCCTGGGATGAGGACAGGACTTAATTATGGGAAGACAGCATGTGTCCTAACAGAAAGACGAAACAATCCCAAACCTTGTGATGGGTCAGTCATGAAATTACGTGGCTCAACTGTAGACTTCTTTCTTCATATCTAGTGATTCCTCTCCACTCTGTTCCATTTCCACTAGAGAAGACATTGAAGTATGATAAATAGAACACTGGACTCGGTAGAACTACTAGGGTTTTAGTCCCAGCTTTACCTCTTATAATCTGTGCAACCTGGGGTAAATCCTGTCCCTTCTTTGGGGGCCAGCTAGGTGGCTTAGTTGATAGGGCACTGGACTTGGAGTTAGGGAGACTGGTTTAATTCCTGTTTCAGACACTAACTAGCTATGTCACTCTGGGCAAACCATTTAAACTCTTTCAGCCTCAGTTTCCTTAAAACTTGCACTGTACATATGCCTCCCAGGATTTTTGTGAGGATCAAATGTGACAATATAAACAAAGTATTTTTTGTTTGTTTTTTGGTGAGGCAATTGGGGTTAAGTGATTTGCCCAGGGTCACACAGCTAGTAAGCGTCAAGTGTCTGAGGCCAGATTTGAACTCAGGTCCTCCTGAATCTAGGGCTGGTGCTTTATCCACTGTGCCACCTAGATGCCCCTATAAACAAAGTATTTTCCAAACCTTCAAGAGCTAATGATGCCTGACACATAGTAAGCAGTTAAAAATGTGTGCATTCTCTCCCTTCCTTCCTTCCTTCTTTTTCTTCTTCTTCTTCTTCTTCTTCTTCTTCTTCTTCTTCTTCTTCTTCTTCTTCTTCTTCTTCTTCTTCTTCTTCTTCTTCTTCTTCTTCAAGAAGCTGTGACCCAAAGGGGAGAGATGACTTGCCTTAAGACATGCAGCCAGTTGGTGTCAGAACTGCCCCTAGAATCCAGATATCCTGATGATTAGTTTACCATTCTCATTATTACATTGGGCTGTCTCCTTGAAACTCTCAATTTCCTTTAGTCACTTATTTGCTGTAGCAAATACGTACCTCTATGATGTAATTTAATCCAATGTGATAAATATGTATTAGGTGCCCATTTTGAGCAAGGTGCTATTGGGTACTAGGGATACAAGGACAAAACTATTGTTTTTCCCCAATAGTAGTGTTTTTAAAAAGAATCAGAAAAGGGGGCAGCTAGGTGGCACAGTGGATAAAGCACCAGCCCTGGATTCAGTAGGACCTGAGTTCAAATCAGGCCTTAGACACTTGACACTTCCAGCTGTGTGACCCTGGGAAAGTCACTTAACCCTCAAAACCCTGCCAAAAAAAAAAAGCATCACTAAACCACTTATATAAAAATTCATACTGATGGAAATAAGCATGGGTGATTTTCATGAGATAACCTTTTCCACAAATAGCAATAGCTAGCATTTATATAAGGCTTTAAAATTCTCAAAGCTCTTTCCATATATTTTTTCATTTGGCCTTGACAACAACCCTGTGAGGTTTGTTCTATAATTAACCCTATTTTACAGAGGAGAAAACTGAGGCATAGAGAAATTGAGTGACTTACTTAGGGTCACATAGGCAGTAAATATCTGAAGTGGAATTTGAACTCAGGTCTTCCTGACTCCAAGACCAATGTTCTATCCACTGCTTCACCTAGCTGCCTTTCTGCTAAAGAGTCCATGAAGTCCAAGATTACTCCCAACCTTCCCCCACTAACTAAACCGGGTCTTGGGGTAACAGAATGTTCTCAGAACCAGGGTTTGCTTCTGGGTTCTGCTCTTTTCCTTGCTCCTGGGGTTTCTTGGTAAAATGAAATGTTAACTGCCAAGCAGATGTCCTGGTGGCTAGGCTGGCGCTAGCCCACAAGCCTCTCTGCTCTGGGGCCCATAAAAGGAGAAATAGCTGGTGAAAGTGAGGGAATGGATGCCAGTTTCTAGATCCTGGCTCCCACGCTCGGTTAACGAGACTGAGGTCTGGACTCTGATGACAGGCCCCTTTGAAGACTTAACCTGAGACTCTCATCCCAGCGACATGGTGTGGGAGAGATGAGTCTTGACTTAGCAGTCAACCAAACGGAGAGCGCTTTTTACGAGGCAAGGCAATGTTCACGAGCAGCTAAATAACAGACTAATGAGATGTTCTGGTAGAAATTAGCATTAACTTTAATGAGGAGAAAACTCTTTGTAACATGCCAACGCCCACTGGGATGGGAATATAAGAGCCAGAGCCGGGTAAGGGCTTTCAGGATCTGGGGGACCTGCTTACTCTGATCCACAAGCGACATTGTGCCTATACCATGGCTTCCCAGGGCCTCAAAACCGCCTTCTCTTCTGGCTCTCTCAAGGGTCTGTATGGGGCAAGTGGGGGTTCCACGAGAGTATCCACAGTCTACTCCAGCAGCTCTTGTAAGCTTCCAAGTCTCTCTCATGGGGGCCGGAGCTTCTCAACCTGCTCCGTTGGCCTAAACAGACCTAGGTGCAGGACGGCTAGCTGGCTACCTGCTTTCTGCCCGCCCACTGGTGGGTTCCCTTCCAGCTATTCTGGGATAGGAGGCTGGTTTGGTGAGGGCATTCTCAATGGCAATGAGAAGGAGACCATGCAGTTCCTGAATGACCGCCTGGCTAACTACTTGGAGAAGGTGCGCCAGCTGGAGAGGGAGAATGCTGACCTGGAGGGCAGGATCCGGGAGTGGTGCCAGGAGCAGGTGCCCTATGTGTGTCCTGACTACCAGTCCTATTTTAGGACCATTGAGGAGCTCCAGAAGAAGGTAAGAGCCCAGACATCAATATGCCATCACTGTACCATGGAGGTTGGATTTGATGTCTTCTGATAACCAAGGAGACACCACAGAACAGATTTCCTCTTAACCTTCCCTCTGACTGGGAAGGGCATGCACATGTGACTTGGGATGATAGGAGCCTAGAATTAGAGCTGGAAGGGACCTTAGGCCAAATCCTTCATTTCTTTTTTTTTTTTTCCTTTTTTTTCCTTTTTTTTTTTTCAGGGCAATGAGGGTCAAGTGACTTGCCTAGTAAGGCACAGCTAGTAAGTGTCAAGCGTCTGAGGCTGGATTTGAACTCAGGTCCTCCTGAATCCAGGGCTGGTGCTCTATCCACTGCACCACTTAGCTGCCCCCCAAATCCTTCATTTCTACAGATGAGTAAATTGAATCAGCCCATAGGGCACTAGGCTTGGAATCAGGAAGACTCATCTTCATGAGTTTGAATCTGGCCTCAGACACTTCCCAGCTGTGAGACCCTGAACAAGTCATTTAACTATGCCTCAGTTCCTCATCTGCAAAATGAGCTGGAGAAGGGAATAGCAAGCCACTCTAGTATCTCTGCCAAGAAAACCCCAAAATGAGGTGACAAAGAATTGGACATGACTGAAATGACTGAACAACAAGATTAGTAATTTGCCTAAAGTCCCATGGATAGTAAGTGGAAGGAAGGAAGGAAGGCAGGAAGGAAGGAAGGGAGGAATGAAGGAAGGAAAGAAGAAAGGAAGAGAGGAAAGAAGAAAGGAAAGAAAGAAGAAAGGAAGAAAAAATAAAAGGAAAGAAGGCAGGAAGAAGAAAAGAAGGAAGGATACAAACATTTATTAAGTGCCTACTCTGTGCCAGGCATTGTGCTAAGCACTTTACAAATATTATATTATTTGATCCTCACAACAACCCTGGGAAGTAGGTGCTATTATTAGCCCCATTTTACAGTTGAGGAAACAAGAGTAGGGGGAGGTTAAATGACTTGTCTAGGGTCACACAGCAAGTGAGTATGTGAGTCCCTGTTTGAATTCAGGTCTTTCTAACTCTAGGCCCAACACTCTATCCACTGTACCACCTAGCTGCCTTTAGGCAGGAGAGCATCAAATCCAGTTTGAATTTAAGTCCTCATTCAACATGGCACCCTTTCCAGCATACCACAGTGCCTCCATAAAGAAGTTCTCTTTCTCTTCAGCCTGTGTTCCTTGAAATTATGGCCAGCAAGAGACACATGCAGAAACAAAAACAATTTAGATTCTGGAGGACAATTAGACTCTTTACTCTTGCCTTTGAGTAAGAACTTAGTCTCCAGGAACTTGGAAGAAAATGCCCTGGAAGGAGCCTGATCCATTTCCATCTGGCCTCTACCCCATAGCATTTCTGAGGCTCATTCACTCATTCACTAATCTCTTCTGCCCTTTTGTTTCCAGACTCTGTGTACCAAGGCAGAGAATGCCAGGCTGGTGGTGCAGATTGACAATGCCAAGCTGGCTGTAGATGATTTCAGAACCAAGTAAGTTTTATGGAAGGGGCAGTGAACTGGCCTTATCTGTAGACATCCTCCCACTTGACTGTTAGAACCAGGATACCAACAATGCTGCCACTCAGTGTTTTGAATGGAAACTTGGGAGAAGTATAGTGGAAAGTCTATTGGCTTAGGGGTAAGAGGATCTGGGTTTAAATCTTACCTCTGATTCTTGCTACCCATGTGTTTTTAGGCAAGACTCAATAATGCCGTGCCTCAGTTTCTTCATCTATAAAATGAGGATGTTGGATTAGATGAACAATTCTTTTTTTTGTTGTTTGTTTTTCTTTTTTGTTTTTTGCAGGGCAATGAGGGTTAAGTGACTTGCCCAGGGTCACACAGCTACTTAAGCGTCAAGTGTCTGAGGCTGGATTTGAACTCAGGTCCTCTTGAATCCAAGGCCAGTGCTTTATCCACTGTGCCACCTAGCTGTCCTAGATGAACAATTCTTAAGTTGGGGTTCATGAATAAATTTCAGGAGGCCTATGGCTTTCCATGGGAAAAATAGATTTATTTCAATATAATATTTTTAATCTGATGCACTTAAAAACATTCTGAGAATGGGCCCATAGGTTTCGCCAATTTGCAGAAGGGATCCATGATACAAAGAAAGTTAAGAATCCTTGGTTTAGTCTGGTAACTCTTTTCACTCTAGATTTAGAAACCTGTGAAATACCACCAGTATAGCTTTGGAAGCCAATTTATATTTTTTTGGTGGGTCAATGAGGGTTAAGTGACTGGCCCAGGGTCACACAGCTAGTAAGTGTCAAGTGTCTGAGGCCAGACTTGAACTCAGGTCCTCCTGAATCCAGGGCTGGTGCTTTATCGACTGTGCCATCTAGCTGCCCCAGAAGCCAACTGATTTTTAATCTCTAAATTGGAGTCAAGATAGCATAGGAAGGAAAAGCCAAGTGTCTGAATTCAGAAGATCCGGATTCAAATCCTGAGTCTGAAGCTTATTTGTATGATCTTGGACAAATGACCTTTCCTGGTCCTCTGTTTCCTCGTCTGTAAAGCAAGGAAGGTGGCCTCTGAGGTCCCATCTGCTTCTGATCTATGAAACAGGCATTTAATCTTGCCTCACTCTGCTGGCTGATAACTGGGACTACTTTATGTCTACAGGTATGAGACAGAGGTGTCCCTGCGCCAGCTGGTGGAGGCCGACATCAATGGTCTGCGGAGGATCTTGGATGATTTAACCCTGTGCAAGGCCGACCTGGAGGCCCAGGTGGAGTCCCTGAAGGAGGAACTGCTCTGTCTCAAGAAGAATCATGAGGAGGTAAAAAGCAACCATTGAGGCTGGATTAGCGAGAATCTGTGAGATCTTTGGGTTATACTTATTTCTCCCCATTCTCCTCTTTCCCCCCAGGAAGTAAATGCACTGCGTTGTCAGCTTGGAGACCGACTCAACATAGAAGTGGACTGCGCCCCACCGGTTGACCTGAACCGTGTGCTGGATGACATGAGGTGCCAATATGAGACGTTGGTGGAGAACAACCGCCGGGATGCTGAGGATTGGTTCAATACCCAGGTAGGGGACCAACCACTTATTGGTAGGTAGCTCTGGTGCCGAGTGATCTGCTCTTGACCAGGTCCTCCCTTTGTGTGTGTGTGTGTGTGTGTGTGTGTGTTTCAGACAGAGGAGCTGAATCAGCAGGTGGTGTCCAGCTCGGAACAGCTGCAGAACTGCCAGTCGGAGATCATCGAGCTGAGACGCACCGTCAACTCCCTGGAGATTGAGCTGCAGGCCCAGAACAGCCTGGTAAGTGGCACCCCTGAGACCCTCTAACATCTAGTTATATAGACACAGATGTGCTTTCCCTCCCCTACACCTCAATTCTCTGCCTTGTACAAAATGCAGTAAATATCCCAGGATTATCCCGGGATCCCAGGGAATCAAGGGTCACACGCAAAGAAACATGGATGGCATGGTGAGCCCAAACCTTAAATCTTGTGTAAAACTCAGAGTGATTGTGGACTTGAGGCCCAGCAGGAATAGACAAGTCCCAGCAATGGCTTCTGTGTTTATGTAAGTGAATGAACAGATAACACTTGTGAGTAATTACTAGTTACTCATGGATGTCAGGAAACAGATGAGATACTGTCTAGGTCACAGGGGTTGGTGCCACGTAGAGAATCATGGATTGATCTCAAATGAGGTGCTTATTTGGATTTCCAATCTAGCATGTGCCAACTTAGTGCCACCTTGCCAGTGCCTCATTATTTTGCAAACTCATTCTATCACGGCCTGGCCAGGTGAGCTGTGGGGGCCTTTCACTCTCCCAGATTTTCCACTTCTGGATTCTGGGACCTCAGCCATGGGGAAATTTGCTTAGTCTGTACTAAATGAGAGAGGATTCGGGGCTAGCCTTGGAGTCAGGGGGGCCTGGTTCAAGACCATTTCTGACACATTCTAGCTGAGTGAGCCTGGAGAAATATTTAACCTTTCAGTGCCCCAGGCATTCTCTAGGACTTTAAGTGAAAAGAAAGTGTCAATTTTCTTTTCTAGAGGGAGTTTCTTCATGGGGAATTCTATATGTCAGTAAAATCACACATGTTCTACTATGTCAAATTACATTTCTGGGATGGCATTGGCCCTTAGTACCTTCTCAGTGAATCTTAAGACAAAACTTTGCTTCTTCCTCAGCAGCAGGCACATAAAATACCGTACCTTGAACACGGTCCCTTTAGGCCATTAATGTGGAAACTGTTCACTGATGCAGATCAGGGACACTTTTATAATTGACAGCATTTCGGATTTGCCTCGAGGCACTGTGAGGTTGAGAGACTTCCATGTGGCCACACAGCTAACTTGTGTCAGAACTCGAACCTGGGACTTTCTAACTCCAAAACCAGCCCTTGAGGCACTTTACTACACAGTAAGGACTTAATTGAATTGGGTTGCATGAATAATGACTGTAAAATGGGAGTGAATGAATGGATCATGAAAGCCGCACAAACAGTAGCTTCCCTTAAACCCATCTTTCTTCTCCTTTCCTAGAGAGATGCTTTGGAATCGACCTTAGCAGAAACTGAAGGTCGCTATAGCTCCCAGCTGTCCCAGATGCAGTGCATGATTGGGAACATCGAGTCCCAACTGGCTGACATTCGGTCTGACCTGGAGCGCCAGAACCAGGAATATAAGGTCCTCTTGGATGTCAAGGCCCGACTGGAATGTGAAATTGCCACATACCGGGGCCTACTAGAGAGTGAAGACTGCAAGTAAGTGTACTCCAGGGATAAGATACTGTCCATTTTGTCCCCAATACCACTGACCTTTTTCTTTTCCTAGGTTATTGATTTGAGTTTTGAAAAGGATTCATTGAATAATGGCACTAACCCTCCTATCTTTTTCTTTGCCTTAGGCTCCCCTGTAACCCATGTACCCCTGATTTTTCACCCTGCAAGCCCTGCCTCCCCTGCCCCACAACTGCCTCCTGCAGCCCCAGTATGCCCCGTACAACCTCTGGACCCCGTATGGTCTGTGTGCCCTGCCCTGGGGGCCGATACTGAAGTCAGGCTGCTCGGAGAAGCTTCAGGATCCTTTATTTTGGGGTGTCTGTTTGATGGAAAATGTTCAGTTACAGTTCTGCTCTTCTGGGGTATAGCATGAGGTCCTTGGTCCTGACCCCACTTCTGAGGAGGGCAAAAAAATAAAAAAGTTTTAAAGATTTACTCTAAATCAGTCCCTAAGGTTGGGTTTTCTAGAAGGTCCCAACTCCTGATCATTTCAATGTTTGAATTGGTGTCATGGTCTTTGTTCTCAGGATGTCTTTTGTATCATATTTTGCTTCTGGATACTGTTCAAAATGGATGCTGAAATACACAGGAGTGCTTTTGTTAGCTCATGAATAAAGGTGATTTTGCTCTGGCATCTCATGCCCTACTTTCACAGTGGCTGCTCTGTTTGTTTATTTGATTTATTTCCTAAGAACTGCTTGAAAGCAGGATTACTGCATCTAAACGGATGAATTGCAAGACTCTTGGGCAAAGTGTCATTGGGTCCAGTGCGGTTGGGATGGGGCAGGATTCAGAACTGGCTTCTCTGGAGGGAGACCACTCTTGATTGTTCTTTCTGTGGTCTTTCCCAGGCTGAAACTCAGCTAATTTCGTCTTTTGTACAAATTAGTGTGAAAGGGTTTTTGTTTCTTCAGACTCCCTTTCAGGGGACAACCTTGTCTCAGCCGTCCTGGACTCATCCCAGCTATAGTCACTGTATCTCTCTTTCAGAATAGCTGGGGTGAGTCAACTAGAGTTTAGTTATTCATGGGGTGTGAGAAGCAGGGTTGCTTTCAGGTGGGAGAAGAAACAGTAGGAAAATAGCATCTTCACCACAAGATACCAAACTACCTTTTACTTTCTCTTATCGTCTTAGTGCTCAGTGCTTTAGAAGATGCTATGTCTCTATTTCATATACATACACACATATGATACATACACACATACGGGGGGCAGCCAGGTGCTGCAGCAGATGGGTCACTGGTCTGGAGTTGGAAAGATCTGACTTCAAATCCAGCCTCAGACACTTACTAATTGTGTGACCACAGGCAGGTCATTTATCCCCTATTTGCTTCAGTTCCTCATCTGTAAATGGGGACACACTGGAGAAGGAAATGCCAAACCACTCCAGTATCTTTGCCCAGAAAACCCCACAGACGAGGCCATGGGGTGAAAAGAGTTGGATGTGACTGAACAACAACAACAACAAAACACGTGTACACACACAAATTTTAATGTTAAGATCATGTATTGAAGAGATCTGGGTTAGAAGTCACAAGACCTGGGTTCTAGCATCAGAGTTTCCACTTAGGAACTCTATGACCTCAGAGAAGTTATTTCCTCTCTCTAGGTTATAGGTAAATGAGGGAGTTAGATTAGCATAGAAAACTCTGACATTTTATGGCTCTTGGGCACTTCCTCTCTCCTTGCTCAGTTTCAAACAACCTATAAACCATCCCATTTCCATGTTTTTCTCACTTCAAACTTTATTTTCCCATGAAGAGCATGGAGAGAGAACACTTCTCTTATGCCAAAGATAGCATCACCCTGCAATTCGTCCTGAGCTGTAGGATGTGAATTCAGCAGAGGGATGGAAATGTTCCACTTTGAACTGCTATAGAGATGAATCCTAAATGCTGAGAATGAACGATTGAATTCAATAAACATTTATCAGCCAAACAATCAGTATTTTATTTCCCAAACTCTCATTTAATTTTTTATCTTTTGTTTAATTTCTTCTATTCACTTTTATTCACTTTTTGTAGCCTTCGTGGTCAAGTCACTTTCCCCCTTGGGGGAAAATTTTTGTAGTTGTGGGGTCATTTTCTCTTTCTGGGTTTACCAGTTGTATGTCTCTCTCTCTCTCTCTCTCTTTTTTTGCAGGGCAATGAGGGTTAAGTGACTTGCCCAGGGTCACACAGCTAGTTAAGTGTCAAGTGTCTAAGGCTGGATTTGAACTCAGGTCCTCCTGAATCCAAGGCCAGTGCTCTATCCATTGCGCCACCTAGCAGCCCCCTGTATGTCTCTTAACAACTAGTTTTTATGTGTGTTTTGTTCCTTTTATTCATTTATCATTTATTTATCTGTTTGCTTGTTTATTTACTTTTATTTATTTATTTATATTTATGTTTTCAGCCTCAATTCTTGGTATGGGATTTTGTGCTTGGCCCATCAGTTCTGTCCATTTCACTTGGATAGGTTGGTCTTGTTTGGTCCTATCTTCTCCATAATCTTAATGCCACTGTTGGTCTCAATAGGGTAGCTGGTAGTAGATTCTACCCTGTACTACACTAAACTGTATCTAGACTAAATCTCTCTGTGAGTGGAGACAAGGGTGTGTTTCCAAGAGGTGTTGTGGAAAAAGAGGCAACAATCTTTGGAGATAGATTGGCTATGTGGGGTGAATGAGAATAAGGAGTTGAGGGTGACACCAAGGCTGAGAAAGCTGAGTAACTGGAAGGACACTGGGGCCCTTAACACTAATAGGAAAACTTGAGAGAGGAGTGTATTTAGATTTTTATATTGTCATTGAATTGTTTCAGTCATGTGTCTGACTCTTTGTGACATCATTTGGGGTTTTCTTGGCAAAGATCCTAGAGCAGTTTGCTATTTCCTTCTCCAGCCTGTTTTACAGATGAGGAAAGTGAGGCAAACAGGATTAAGTGACTTGATCCTGGTTATATAGCTAGTAAGAAATGTCTAATAAACAGTTGGTGATGCAGGGTAAAAAGCTCAGGAGAGAAACTAGGGCTGGAAAATATTGATGTGGAAATCATCTGCATAAGGGATAATAATTAAAATTATGGGAACTGGTGAAATCACCAGGTGAGGGAGCATAGAGAGAACAGAGGGGAGCCCAGGACAGAACCTTGGGGGCTTCTCACAATTAGTTGATGTGGTAAATGTGAAATAGCAAGGGAAATCTGAGGAACTGTCCGACAGATAGGAGAAGAAACAGAAGAGAGCAGTGTCACAAAACCCAAAGAGAAGAAGATGGTTAACAGTGCCAAATACTGCAGAGAAGTGAAGAAGGTTGAGAAAAGGTCATTAGACTTTGCAACTAAGAGAATTCTGGTAACTCTAGAGAAAGCAAATTATGCAGTCAGAAATCCTGCAGAAGGTGTAAAGGTCAGAGGAGAGGAAGTGGATGCATTGAGTATAGATAGTTTTTAAAAGTTTAATTGAGGAAGGGAGGAGAGATATAAGAAAGTAGCAGGCAAGGGTGACAAGATTCAGGGAAGATTTTTAAAAATGCAGCTCAGAGAATGATACCAACCCCAACCTTTTCCAGGCTCTCTTTATTGCTAGATTGGAGCTACCTTACTTACCACAGCTGTTCTTACTCAGGCAGGTCAAGGTATCCCCAGAGGGGTAGTGACTACTCATCTTTAAGGGTGCTGGGGAGAGGTTGATACACTTCTTCATGGGAGAGGTTGATACACTTCTATTCCTTGCCACTTTAACTCCTAAGCCCCAATGAGTGTGCTTCCCATCTAGAAAAGTCAGTCACAATGACACTATTTTTTTTTCTTGAGGGGCAATGAGGGTGAAGTGACTTGCCTGGGATCACACAACTAGTAAGTGTCAAGCGTCCGAGGTCAGATTTGAACTCAGGTCCTCCTGAATCCAGGGCTGGTGCTTTATCCACTGCACCACCTAGCTGCTCCGACACTATTGGTCCTTAAACATGAAACATTTACTCAAAAATAAGGCAAAAGCAAGACTAATCATAACAATTCATTAGAAGGAAAAAGACCAAATGCTTATTACATTTACTCAATATAAGGAAAAAGTAGGAATAAATCATAAACCTGGGTCACACTTTCCCATTGATGTATAAGATGTCTGGTGGGTGTGGGAGTGGAGCAGACACACATTTAAAGAAACTGAGCATTGGGTCACATGAGTGAGGAAACCCTTGTGCCTGGGGAAATTCTTTGATATTTTTATGGAACAGTGTAAAACACATGTCACCTGCTGGACAAAAGCGTTCCTTGCTATCTGCTCGATTTCTGGTCTTTGCAGCTGTCCTAGGAAAAACCTCTTCTTTACTACTCATGGGTCACTGAAGCAGTGCTAAGCTTTTCTAGCACTTTTCTAACCACCCTTGGTTAGCTGCTGAGAAAGACTTGACTTGTTTTTAGCAACAACAACAAAAGATCTCCTTAGCTTCCAGCACAATTGTAAATCCTGTCTTTTACCTTCTTACCTCTCTCTTAAGCTGAAGAGGGTGGTAAAAAGCAACCCAGGCACCTCTGTGACATTTCCCCTTTCTCAGACTACACGGCTCTAAAGGACAATAAGCCCAATTAGCTCTTCCCAAACAGGAGGAGAATTTTGCTTTCCTCCAATCAAACATTTCCTCTCATTAGCTTCAAATTCTACTACCTTCTTCTTCTGTTTGTTATAAGCAGTTTCTCTTATCACTTTCTGTGCCATCCTTTCTTTTTTCCATCTTCTTCATCTTCTTTCCTATGTTCATCTGATATCTTCTTTCTGGCTTCTAATGCCTCAAATCAATGCCCCATATCTAATGTACGTTGACCCCCCCCATATCTAGAATTCTATTAGTTATGGCATAAAGGGACAATATTACAATCTTCCCATAGTAGTAAAAAGACCTCTGGAATTTGTAGTTTCTTGGCTATATCCTTCAAAATCCTGAAAACAGTCAATATACAAATGAACTGATGGAAAACAATGTCTTGTGTCCATCCTCACCTCAGCTAGTACTCTTATGTCTGAGAAAGAGGGTTCTCTTTCTGGTCCTCTTAGAACACATTCTATCTCTCCTCAAGCACTTTTATATGATGGGTTGTGTCTCAAGATGATTTTTATCAGCATTTCACACGCAAACTTCCTTTTCTTCCTCTTTCAGCACCCCAAATTTCCACATAACAAAGGGGGTGGTACCTTACATAAGAATGGAGGAGATTTGGGTGTGTATGTAGGCATCTGGGAAGGAACCAGTAGATATATGGAAGAAAAAACAAACTCAACTTAAAACTCTGTATTTGTAGCCAAAAGTCTGTCAGAAACAGCCTATTTATTAGCATTACTGCCTAGAGGGAGTTATAAATGGGCAAAGCTTGCCCTGCTAATTGGAATTCTTCCTAACTCAGGCAATGTTTTCTTACATTTTATATTGTTCACAAAACAAAAGACAAAATTCCTTCAGCAGGATAAAAGAGAGGTAAAAAGTTCAGGTTTTAGTGTTTTTGATTTGTTTAAAGGGAACAATACTAATGTCAACATCATTGGCTGTACCCATGGAGAATGACCTTCCTCAAACGAATTACTCCCTCCCTATAAGCATCCTCCTTTCATCCTGGTCAAGGGTGAATTAGAGTTGCAGTTCTTAAACTAGATGAAACAGAGACTTTTCCATTCCTAGTTCAGTCATCACAAACAAGAGAAAGTCTCTTAGCTTTATGGAATTCTTTTTGAACTTGATTGGTTTTGATTCAAGGAAATATATTAGATCTTTTTCATTCATGTAGACCAAGAATTTCAGACCAGGACTGTGACATAATGTTATTTTAAAAAATCATTTCCTATATAAAAAAGGTGCTCTGGTAGATGTGTTTCCATAATAGGTGTTGTGGGGGAAATAGGGTAGGAGATTTAGGGTTTGATATAGGGGTTTGGGTTTGGCTTCCTTAGGAATTCCTCTTTAAAGAATTATACATTCTTGCACACAAATCCAGCAGAATAAGATAATAGTTTACTTAGGGGCTGGGGAAGGGAAACCAAGAGAGAAATCCTTGGACTTCTCATGGGGAGAAGGCATGGCACAGAGCATAGCTCTGAGATACCAGTCTCCTTGAGCAGAAGACAGGCAGATACTTTTATAGAGGACTGATGGGGGTGATCATCTGACTGTGGAAAATTCCCTTATTGAGGGAGGACCATCCACCATTGGTGGTGGCTGTGGATCTCTCAAGCCATCTTTCTCCTCCTCCTGGCACAAAAGCAGCAGCCACACCCAAACTTATCTCCCCAGGGGTGAGGGAGACTGGAATGAAGGGTGATGGTCCCAGAGCTAGCTCAGTCCTGATCCAGTTCCACTTATTTCTTTAGGTGTGTCTGTCCTTTGGTTTAGTTTCTCAAGGAGAAGGTTCTTTGATGTACCCCAGAGAACTTCTGAGGTGACCTGAGACCATAACATAGGGAAAGACTGAAGAGAAGAGAAAGAGAGAGGATTACAGAGAGGGAAATCTATTGGAGAAGAAGGCAATGTGGAGATGATCAAGAGCACCTGTGGGGGAGTAGCCTTGATAGTCTTCATTGGAGACTACAGAGTGGAGGAAACAGCGGGGGATGAGAAATGATAATAGAAGATGGAAGTGAATGGCCTCAATTTTTTTGGGGGGGATATATGAGGCAAGGTCGTCAGTTGAGAGGGTGAGAGAAGGGAATAACACGTGAAACTGGAGTAGAGAAGATAATGTTTGGGGCAGTATCTGCTGTGGCCAGTGGGATAGAGAAGCAATTAGGAGAGTAGAATTGCCTTCCTCCTATAAGGGCCCAGTTGAGACTAGATAACATACATTAGCAGTGGATTGGCTCAACTCAGTTCCATTACTTCCTCCTTTTTAATTCAGCAGCACAGGAGTAGGAACAAAGGAGGTTAATGATGGGGATAATCTAAGCTGAGTTTGGCAAGGCTGATTGGTGATTATTGAGAGGAGAGGATGGAGAAGACATAAATTGGTTTAAGAGCTCAGTCTTCTCATTTGTAAAATGAAGGGGTGGGACTCAGTTCTTTAAGGTCCCTTCTGAGTTTAAATGAGAAGAAATGAAACAAATGGGAAGGGAGAAGAGTAGCTAGAGAAGGGGTCAAATTGTTGTTTATCCTTCCTTTTCCAAGAGGCTCATGACATTGGGGTGATGTCATGACTTGCACTGAATTGGATTTAAGTGAGGGAGGGCTGCACAAGGTCACCAAGCTCACTTACTCCTCCAGTGGCAAGATATACATCAAGACAACTGGAAATGGACCTGGATGGTTAAAGCAATGGGGGTTAAGTGACTTGCCCAGGGTCACACAGCTAGTAAGTGTCAAGTATCTGAGGCCGGATTTGAACTCAGGTCCTTCTGAATCCAGGGCCAGTGCTTTATCCACTTCACCACCTAGCTGCCCCTGAGGTGAGATTTGAACTCAGGTCCTTCTGAGCTCAGGGCCAGTATTCTATTCACTGCACCACCTAGCTGTCCCTAGGGGTCAAATGGTAGCCTTGGAGAGTTGCTTAGAGCAGTGAGTTGTTGGATGACTTACGCAGGGTTACACGGCAAGTGTCAGAGGGGAACTGGAATCTAGGTTTTCTTGGGTTCGAGGACATACCTTATTTTGTAGAAAACTTTCCCAAATCAAGAATAGGGCAATCAAAGGCTGTCCAATGATGTATAGATTGAACATTTGACAAGATGAATTGAATACAAGCAACATGTATAGAGATGATATGAAAACCGATGGAGGCGTTCTGTCTGGTAGACCACTTAGTTTCCTTCAAAGCTCAAATCATATGTGACTTCTTGCACAAGGCTCCCTGCCTCTTTCCCAGGTATTAATTACTACTCTCTCATTCTTGAAATTACTTTGCATCTAGGTGGCAGTGAATAGAGTGCCAGGCATGGAGTCAGAAGGACCTGAATTTAAACCCAGCCCCAAACACTTACTAGCTGTGTGACGCTGGGCAAGTCACTTAACCTTGTTTGCCCCAGTTTCCTCACCTGTAAAATGAGCTGGAGAAGGAAATAGCAAAACCACTCCAGTATCTTTTCCAAGAAAACCCCAAATGGGAACACAAAGAGTTGGTCACAATTAAAATGACTGAATAACAAATTTTGTATAAATTTTGTATTTACTTAACCTTTGTATGTGTTATATAGGCTCCCATTTATACTCCACCCCCTACCCCCTGATTATAAACTCCTAGAGGGGAGAATCTCTTTTATCTTTGTATCCCTACCACTTAATACAGTGCCTAGAACATAGTGGGCACTTGATAAATGTATATTGAAATAGCATAGTAGTTTACATAGTAGATGCTTAATAAATGGTCATTGATTGTTGATTGAATTAAAGATGGGTGAACACAAAGTGAATAAGTGGCCAAATCAGAGCCCTGGAGGAAAACTCAGACTTTGTTAGTTGCTAGGGTCTCTGAAAATCTTATCTCCTCTGAACCTAGGAGAGGATGGGGGAGGAATAGACAGAGACATGGACTGCAGAATTTACCCTAAGAGAGAAAACAGTGAATTAATCCCAAAAGGTGAGTCTGACAGTAACAGTAATAATGGCTCATTTCACAAGAAAGCCTCAGTATTTTTTCCCCCTCTCAGATCATTGACCCAGCTGGATGCCAGTTTCCAGATACTATCGACATTCTTATTCTTTAACCTTGTTGTTGTTTAGTCATTTTCCGTCATGTCCTCTTCTTTGTGACCCCATTTGGGGTTTTCTTGGCAAAGATACTGGAGTGGTTTGCCATTTCATTCTCCAGCTCATTTTACAGATGAAGAAATTGAGGCAAACAGGGTGAAGTCACTTGCCCAGGGTCATCCAGCTAGCAAGTGTCTAAGGCCAGATTTGAACTCAGATCTTCCTGACTCCAGTATTCTATCCACTATGCAACCTAACCACTGAGCTACTAGTTACTCATTCCTTAACCTAATGAGAACCAATATAGTACAGTGGTAAGAGTAGTGGTTCTGGAGATAGGAAAGCTGGTTTCAAATTGAACCAAATTATTACCTGTTTGGCTTTGGGCAAGTCATTCCCTGGGCTTTCATTTTATCAGCTAGAAAATGAGATGGGTCAGACGAAATGATATTTTCTATCATAGATGGGACCTCAAAAGCCCTGTTTCAACCCTATCATTTAACAGATGAAGAAACCGAGGCCCAGGAAAGTCATTCAAGGTCACACAGGTGGGATACAAAATTAGATTATCCAATTTGAAAATAAGTGCCTCTTCCATTGTGTTGTGTTGCCTTCCCAAACTAGAAGTCTCAGGCCCTTTCCAGCTACAGATCTATGATGGGGACCCATTTACCCATGTTCTCAGATTTTCGCCAGCGTTTCTTCCCAATGTGGTAAAAAGTTTTAACAGTTGGTTAGATAATGGAGAGATACCAGTTTTTTTTAGGACCACCCTTTTGGGGAGGAGACCAACGGCATGAGCTATGCACACCAGTCCGCCTGTGACGCACGCCAGATTGCCTGCGGAGCACTCGACTTCCGGGGTGCGAGCTTAAAAGGCAAGGAGAGAATGGAAGTGGGACCTTTTTCCTGCTGGTCTCCTGGCTGTGCTGCACAGACAGACACTGACTAGAGTTCAACTTGGCCCGGCTCGCGGTTAGCAGCAGCACGAGCTTGACACGGTCTCTCTCTCTCTCCCCAAAGGTGGCCTTGGGTTTTGGTGAGTTTTATACGGATTATAGACTAAGCTTAGATTTAAGACGATTTGTATTGTATTTCTACTTTCCTATCCTTCTAATCAACATCACCTTGTGACTACCATACAATAAAAGCTCTAACTAGAAAACCAGAAGCTTCTTCCATTTACTGGTCTGGGAGATAAATTAAGGGAAAGGTTAAGTAGGGGAGATTTATGATCTAATATCCAATTTTAAATCTCACACCAAGGTATTTTTTTTTAATAATCTGCATTCTTTGACTTCCTTTCCCTCACTCTACTTTCTCCAACAAATGAACTAAACTGGTATTTTGCTTCCAAAGAGTTGTTTCACATTCATTTGGGGTGAGGAATGTTCAGAGGGTGGCCCAACCATTTCCCATGAGTGCAATTTTCCCATCTCTCTCTATGTGGTCTTTGATCTACCTTGTATTTCCATTTTTTTTTTCTAAATCAGCTTGGTTTAGTCACAAAATGTTTTGAAACAAAGAGTAAATGGAACTTTTCTTTCTAGGAGTAGCCTCCCTTCTACCCTAATGAATCCAGACAGGTATCTCTGGCATTTGATTTCCTTCTCATTGTTCTCTGTTCCCCTCCCCTCTTCCCCCAAAGGCTCCTTCAGCACCCTCAGCAACTTTTGCTTATCTGGGTCTATTAGGAGTTCCTAGGTTGGACATATTGGCCATTAGATCAGACTTAGCTTTTCATGAATCTTCTTCTTCAGATAGTGACCCCACTGCTATTCCTGGTGTTAGGGCCAAATTAGCATTTTGATTGTCAATCCAGAATTCTTTCCATTTTTGTAATTAGAAACACCTATTCTCTGACAGCTAGGTCACTGTGGCTCAGTGGATAGGACACTGGGCCTGGAGTCAGGAAGACCTGGTTCAAGTCTGTTCTCAGACAGTTACTAGCTTTGTGACCCTGGGCAAGTCACTTAACTTCTGTTTGCCTTAATCCACTGGAGAAGGAAATGGCAAATCACTCTGGTATTTTTGCCAAGAAAGTTCTATGGACTGAACTGGTATGCTATGGTCCACAGGGCCATGAAGACTCAGACATGACCAAATAATAATAATTCTCTGACATCATTCCTTGAGTAACATTATATCACAGAAAGCTGTCTGCACTGAAGGTGTCTATTCACACTATTTGCATGTTAAAAGCTTGAACTCTGATCTGGAGGGAAACTTCCTGATAAATGGATTTCTCATATGATATCTCTATGTGTTTATCATGCTTCTGCTTGAGCACATTTAGTGATGGGGAACTCACTATCTTATGAGGCATCTCATTTCATTTTTATAGAGCTCTAATTGGTAGGAAATTCATCCTCAGATTGACCTGAAATTTAACTGCAATTTCTTCTTTTTTTTTTTTTTTTGCGGGGCAATGGGGATTAAGTGACTTGCCCAGGGTCACACAGCCAGTAAGTGTCAAGTGTCTGAGGCCGGATTTGAACTCAGGAACTCCTGAATCTAGGGCTGGTGCTTTATCCACTGAGCCACCTAGCTGCCCCCCTAACTGCAATTTCTACCTTGTTACTTCCATTCCAATTCTATCCTCTGGGGCCAAGGAGAGTAAGTCTAATCTCTTTTTCATGTGATAGATAGCTCTTCACATATTTGAAGATTGCTCTCTTAAGGTAGAAGGAGGTTCTTTTTGGATCTGTCTTTCTTTCTTCCTGAAGTGACCTCTATCCAGGGCTGTGTTGGAGTCAACTTGAACCAGTTAGCAAGAGCCAATTGTTAAATTATCAGTGTAATCAATTATACCTTAGAACTGGGCAAATGTTATAATCAAGATTTGATTTATTATTTTTTGATTGTCTAGACTTAAGAAAGTGATGGAAGAAATGTTAATTAATGCAGATCAAACCTGGGTCCATTCTTTCTTTCTAGAAAGGCACTTTTAAATGTTTGCCAGCACATCTTTGCCTTTATCTTCTTCATCACAGGAAAGCAAAGGCAGATGATCTGCCAACAAGTTCTTTCCCATAATATTCACCTGCTTCTCCAAGCCTGAAGCCTCAGCTCTTCCCATTCCCAATAGGATCCTACTGGACATGTTTCCCTACTATTCCCATAAATTTGTGTTTCTGTACTGCCTAATATAGTTCTTTATCTACAGAGAAGGAGGTTGTAAAGAGGCCCTTCCATCCTCAGCTGGTCCATTCTATTTTGTCTTCTGCCTCATTGTAAGTTTCCCATTCCCAGTATCATTGGAACTTCTTCCTCCCACATTGTTCTGTCTTAAAGAGGTCTTCAGCATGCCCTCATTATAGGCAGTGATCAGTGTGCCCCATAACTGCAAACTTTCCCAGGGCCCTGAGCAGTGGGGGCTAGGCCTGCTACTGCCAGGGGGCTGGGAAGGTGGGTGATGCTCCACCCCAGTAATGAGGGTCAAAGAAACCCATTTGGGCCTTTGAAGATGTGTCCTGAAGCTTTTCCTCTGACTATCAATAAAAGGAGCTCTGAGTCCTCTCTGCTTAAATGACAAGCCTGGGATGGTTTATGAGCAATGGAACCTCCTTATTGGAAATTAAATAACAAATTAATTACTAGCTTCCTTGGATGCTGAGTGTAAACACAAACAATATCATCCAGGACCTTTCTTGACTGATGCTCCCTCTCTGACATCCTCCACAGTATAAAAGGCTTTTAGAAGATTAAGTACCGAAGACACCAGCAGCACAAGCCCCTCACACCATGACATCCAACTGCTGCGTCACAACCACTGGCTCTCTGGGGACAGCCAAGGGCTGCACTAGGGCTGCCTCAGTCTGTTCCACCAGCATGAGCTGCCGACCTGAGGTCTGCATGTCCTACATCTGCCAGCCTGTGGGCTACGTGCCCAGCATCTGCCTGCCCACCACCTACCGGCCAACCAGCTGCCTCCCTAAGACCTACTTGTCATCCTCCTGTCGGCCAAGCAGCTGTCGTCCATCCTGCTCCTTACCGGGAAGCTGCGGCATCCCTTGCTCTGTGGGGGGCTGCAGCTGGTACTGTGATAGTGTCTTCAATGGCAATGAAAAAGAGACCATGCAGTTCCTCAATGACCGCCTGGCCAACTACCTGGAGAAGGTGCGGCAGCTGGAGCAAGAGAATGCTAACCTGGAGAACAAGATTCAGGAAGCCTGCCAGTCCCAAATGCCCACCATGTGTCCTGATTATCAGTCTTATTTCAGGATTATCGAGGAACTCCAACAGAAGGTAATGGCTGATTCTTGGTCAACCATCATCAACTAATTGCATAAAAGCATGTGTAATATCACCATAGAGGTACTATGGTACAGTAGAAAGGACATTTCATTTGGATTCAGACATGGGTTTAATTCACAGAGCTGACATACATTAACTGGGTGAGCTTGGGTAGTTTACTTTAGCTTGGAGGCAGCAGATAGAGTTCTATCCTTGGAACTAAGAAGATTTGAGTTAAAATCTGGCCTTAGATACTTACTAGCTGTGTGATCCTGGACAAGTCACTTAACCTCTGTCTGCCTCAATTTTTTCATAGTAGTGGTAGTGGTAGTAGTAGTAGTAGTAGTAGTAGTAGTAGTAGTGGCAACTAGATGTCTTACTGGATAGATTACTAGGCCTGGAATCAGGAAGACCTGAATTCAAATCTGACCTCATACTCTTACAAGCTATGTGACCTTGTGCAAGTCACTTAATTTCTGCCTTGGAGGCAGCTAGGTGGCTAAATGGATAGAGTACTGGGCCTGGAGTAAGGAAGACCTGAGTTCAAATCTGGTCTCAGACATTTACTAGTTTGTGACCCTGGGCAAGTCACTTAACTTCTATTTGCCTTAATCTACTGGAGAAGTCTTTACCAAGAAAACCCCATGGCCAGTATTGGTGTGCTGTGGTCCATGGGATCACAAAAAGTTGGACATGATTGAACCACAGCTATGAGTATTATTATTATCATTGTTATCATCTCTCTGGGCCCACATTTCTTATAAGTAAAATGAAGGGGTTGGACCAAATGACCTCTAAAATATCCTCCAACTCCAAAGTTAGGGTTCTATAATTTTGTGAACCAAAAGGACATCCTGGATGCTGTCTCCCAGTAGTTTAACATATGAAGAGGAAAGATGTGTGCCTAGAGAATGGTATTGTCTCCTATTCTGGGACATTTTCCTTATTTGTAGTACATTGTACTTGAACAGAAGTTTGGAGACCTTGATTCTTGTCCTGTCTTTGTTGCTGCATGGCTATATGACCCTGGGCAAACCACTTCTCCTTTCTGTGCCTCAGTTTCCTCCTTTGTAAAGTGAGGGGGTGGGGTTGGATGAGATAGAGTCCTAATCTTGTAGAAAGTTAAAGCTGGAAGGGATCCTGGGGATTATCTTTGGCAATGCCACACTCCCATTCAGTGAGAGGCACTGTTGTGTAGTGTAAAGACCATTAGGCTTTCAGAAAAGAGCATCAGCACAATTATTAGATGTGTGACCTTGAGCAAGTAACTTAACCTCTTTGAGACTCAGTTTCCTTATTTGTAAAATGTGGGTAGTAATATCTGAACTATCTACCACACAGGAGTATTGTGGAACGTAAAAGTATTATAGAAACATGAGTTACTGCTACTACCAGTAAGTCCCATTATAAATATGGAGATTGAGGTCCTAAGAGGTCATACAACATGTTAGGGACATTTCTACGACCTCTAAACTTTTCTCTAATTCTAAAATTCTATGAATTTCTCTTTTACTGACACTTGACCAACTGTGTTAAAAATGAGGAGCAGTCTTTTTTTTCTTTGTCTGCAGCTATGAAGTAAAAATTATGGGAAACTTCTAGTGTGGGAACTCCCTTCACTGGTATAGGGCAACTCTTCTGCCCAGGTCAATGTGAGGTTGGGACAGCCAATGTGTGTCAAGAGTCACAGCTCAAACCTAGGTCTTTCTGACTCTAAGGTTGGCCTTCTATAACCACATGGCTTCTTATAAAGTTATGAAATAGAAATCTGGCATTCTCCAGTAATCTGAGACTCATGAAGTGTCCTGAAGTTCTTCAAGGTGGTTTTCCTGCTCTTCCTCCCTTTGGGAAATTTTCTATCAGAGGGAATGAACTTTTGCTGAGTCTTGGCCTTTTTCTGATACTCAGTCTGATAACTTTTATTTTTATTCTCTTTCCAAGCCAATTATTATTTGTGCCCTTCCTCCTCAGGTTCTGTGCACCAAGGCAGAGAATGCCAGGATGGTTGTGCAGATTGACAATGCCAAGCTGGCTTCTGATGATTTCAGAACCAAGTGAGTAGGGATAGGTTAAGATCCAGACCGATGGCCACCTTTCCTGCCATGTTGGCTTGGCTTGCTATTCTACAGGGGCTGGGAAAATGCTGGGTGGTTCATTCCTTCTGGGGAGTGAAATTCAGCTTCATCTGTTCAGTCTCTGGGTCTGTTCTGTGCATGTAGGTATGAGACAGAAGTGTCCCTGCGCCAGTTGGTAGAGGCTGACATCAATGGCCTGCGTAGGATCCTCGATGAACTGACCCTGTGCAAGGCTGATCTGGAGGCCCAGGTGGAGTCCCTGAAGGAGGAGCTGCTCTGTCTCAAGAAGAATCATGAAGAGGTAAGACCTTTGGACAATCCCAGGTAAAGCAGGAAAGGTGCCTTTGGGCAGGCGTCCCATCTTTCCAACCCTTAAAGATAAGGGCATTGAGCTTGGTGATCTTTAATCAGAGTACCCTAGACTCAGAGCTATGGTGGTCATTCAGTTCAACCTTGTTATTTTACAGATGAAAAAACTTACACTCAGAGAGGGTTTGCCCATGATCATACAAGCAGTAAGAGATAATAATAAGGGGGCAGCTAGGTGGCACAGTGGATAGAGCACTGGTCCTGGAGTCAGGAGGAACTGAGTTCGAATCTGACCTCAGACACTTAGCACTTACTAGCTGTGTGACCTTGTGCAAGTCACTTAACCTCAATTACCCTGCAAAAAAAAAGATAATAATAATAATAATAGCTAACATTTATATAGTGTTTGCTATGGCCAAGCTGTGTGCTAAGCCCTGGGGGCTACAAAGAAAGGCAAAACCAGCAACCATTCTTTTTTTTTTTTTTTCCGGGGCAATGGGGGTTAAGTGACTTGCCCAGGGTCACACAGCTAGTAAGTGTCAAGTGTCTGAGGTCAGATGTGAATTCAGGTCCTCCTGAATCTAGGGCCGGTGCTTTATCCACTGCGCCACCTAGCCACCCCCAAACATTCTAATGATACCATGAGCAGATAGATTGTTCAGCATACACCAGATACCTGTCAGGTAGATAGAGGGTAATCTGAGGGCTCTATCAGCCTGAGCACCAAGAAAGCCCCAATGCCACTGAGATTTTTGTTTCCTTCATGAGGTTAAATGCCTTTCCATCCCCTGCTCAGGGCAGAAGAAATCAGGGCAAAAATCTAACAAGTCACTACTAATTCTGGCCAGTCTTTACTACAGGTTTGCTTGAGAAATAACAGTCAGTCATCAAGAGTTTATTGAGCCCTCCCAGGGAGCATAATATTAACATGAATCATTCTGGTCTAATAGGGGAGAGCAGGGAAACTCATCCTAAAGACCCATGTTAAGTACCTGGGCTTCCTCTGAAGACTCTATCAGAAGCAACTTTCTTTTGAAGCGAAGTCTGGGAGCAGGCTTGTATTTGGCCCACAGAATACTGAAATCTCAGGCTTGAAGTAGACCTCCCACCTAGTGTGGAAATCATCCTGAGACATGGTCATCTGGTCTCTGTTTGAGTATAGGTGGTACTCTCCAACCTCAGTCCTTGTGAAATAAGTATAACCTGGTGCCTCCCTTCTTTGAGTCATTTTTTTCAGTCATTCTGACTCTTTATGACCCCATTTGGGGTTTTCCCTCATTGCGAGGGGGAAAGGGTGTAATAAGGTCAGACCTCCACTTTAGCAGTTTTTTGGGGGGTGGGGCAATGAGGGTTAAGTGACTTGCCCAGGGTCACACAACTAGTAAGTGTCAAGGGTCTGAGGCTGGATTTGAACTCAGGTCCTCCTGAATCCAGGGCCGGTGCTTTCTCCACTGTGCCACCTAGCTGCCCCCCCACCCCAGGCTTTCACTTTAGAACAATCATCTTAGCAGCTGAATGGACATGGATTGGAATGGGGAGGGATGAGGTTATGAGACCAATTAGAAAGCCCTTACTATTTTGTTCAGGGGAGAGATAAGGGTCTGAACTAGGGTGGTGGCTATGAGAACAGAGAGAAGGGGGTGTGTATAAGCGATGCTGTGAAGGTAGATGTGACAATATCTGGACAAAGTGAGTGAGAATGAGGATTTGAGGGTGACATAATGGTTGTAGGCCTAGGTGACTGGGAAAGTTGTAGTGCCTTTGCCAGAAATATGAAACATTGGAAAAGAGAACAGTCTAGGGGAGTGGAAGGGAAGATAATGAGTTTTGTTCTGGACATGTTGAATTTTAGGTGTATATGGGACATCCAGTTCAAGATATACAAAAAGCATTTGGTGATTAAGAGCTTAGCATGGAGATGATGACTGAACCCATGGAAACTAATGAAATTGCATTATTGCTCCATAATGGGAATTCTCTATAAAATGAAATCACAGATGCAGGGGATATAAAAACAAAAGGAAACAGTCCCTGCCCCTCACAGAGTTTACATTATACTTCTTTGTTTTGGGCATAGAACACCTTCCCCTCCCCCCCTTTTTTTTGCAGGGCAATGAGGGTTAAGTGACTTGCCCAAGGTCACACAACTAGTAAGTGTCAAGTGTCTGAAGTCAAATTTGAACTCAGGTCCTCCTGAATTCAGGGCTGTTGCTTTATCCACTGTGCCACCTAGCTGCCCCTAGAGCACCTTTCCTTAAGCTTCTTTGTATCTCCTTGAGGGAGGAGAGGCAGTATTTTGTGGGATTGCATACTTGGCCTTGGAACTCTTGTGCCTTTGCAGGAAGTCAATGCCCTTCGCTGTCAGCTTGGGGACCGGCTCAACATTGCAGTGGATGCTGCTCCTCCGGTTGACCTGAACAGGATGCTGGAAGAGATGAGGTGCCAGTATGAGACCGTGGTGGAGAACAACCGCAGAGATGTGGAGGAGTGGTTCAATGCTCAGGTGGGTTTCTCCCAGGGATTCCAGTGTCCTTGAGAAGAGAATGATGGCATTTTCAAATATCTTGTGTCTACTTGGGTTTCAGATGGAGGAACTCAACCAGCAAGTGAACACAAGCTCAGAGCAGCTCCAAGGCTACCAGTCAGACATCATTGATCTGAGGCGTGCCATTAATGCTCTGGAGATTGAGCTGCAGGCCCAGCATAGCATGGTGAGTACAGCTGGGGCTCTCGCCTCTTGAGAAATGCAGAAAACAACATGTCACCAGGCAACAGACAAGTGTATGCACATCCCATTACCTATTTCAATTAAGTTCTCTGTTCTTACAGATGATATCCATCACTGAACAGTGGTTTAGTTCCCCATGTCAAAAAAAAAAGAGATAGAAATCAATCCTCAGCCTTTAAGGGGACCTTCAGACAACTGAGATGTTAATCTAGCCCAGGAGTTCTTAATTATTTGTGTGTGTGTGTGTGTGTGTGTGTGTGTGTGTGTGCGCGCGTGTGTATCATGTACCCCTTTGGCAGACTGATAAAGCCTCTGGACCTCTCCTCAGAATAAAATTTTTAAGTGCATAAAAATAAAATACACAGAATTAAAAAGAAAACCAATCATGTTGAAATATAGTCATCAAAATATATATTTTTAAAATAACTTCATGGACCTCAGGTTAAGAATCCCTAGTCTAGGAGGCAGCTAGGTGGCACAGTAGATAAAGCACTGGCCCTGGATTCAGGAGGACCTGAGTTCAAATCTGGCCTCAGACACTTGACACTTACTAACTGTGTGACCCTGGGCAAGTCACTTAACCCTCATTGCCCCCGCCAAAAAAAAAAAAAAGAATCCCTAATATAACAACTTTTAGCTTCTGGACACATTGTTTAGTCCTTTTCAGTTGCATCTGACTCTTTGTGACCCACTTTGGGGTTTTCTTGGCAAAGATACTAGAGTAGTTTGCTGTTTCCTTCTTCAGTTCATTTGATAGATGAGGAAACTGAAGCAAACAGGATTAAATAACTTGCCCAGGGTCACATGATTAGTGTCTGAGGCCAAATTTGAACTCAGGTCTTCCTATCTCTAGGCCTGGCATGCTATCCATTGTGCTACCTGCTCTGGACACATAGTAGGCACTTAATAAATGCTAGTTGACTGATTGTGTTCTCTAAAGATGCATCATAGGACATTAGAGTTGGAAGAGCTTTCAGAGACCATACATTCCTAAGTGACATTTATACACAACTGTGTATTCCACTCACATTAGCCTACTTGGATCTCACAGTGATCCTGAGAGGTCAGTATTGCACATAGTAGTAACTCAATTTTTCAGATGTGTTAGTTCATACAAGTTTTCCCAAGTTTCTCTGAATCCTTAGTTGTAATTTCCTGAACCACAGTGGTTCAGCCATCCCCCAGTTGATGGGCACCCACCCACTTGGTTTCCCATTTCTCATCACCACAAGTGTTGCTATTTTGCTATTTCTAGGGCCTTTGAGGGATCATTTTCCTTGATAGGAGATCTGGACTTCTGGGTTTGATTTACAATACGGAGATGGCCCTACCCCTCACAGTTATATCTCTTCTTTTTTTACAGAGAGATTCTCTGGAAAACACTCTAAATGAAACAGAAGCTCGCTACAGCTCCCAATTGACTCAGATGCAGTGCATGATCACTAATGTGGAGTCCCAGTTGGCTGACATTCGCTGTGACCTGGAGAGGCAGAACCAGGAGTATAAGGTCCTCTTGGATGTCAAGGCCCGTCTGGAGTGTGAGATTGCCACATACCACAGCCTTCTGGAGAGTGAAGACTGCAAGTAAGTGGGACAACCATCCTTAGTGGGCAGAGGGGAGGAAATAACCTGGAAAGCAATCAGGGTTTGAATACCTAGTGAACCAACAGCTTTAACTTCCTCAGAGAAGATATTTCATTGAGTCATAGGAATACAGGACTGAGCTGAAAAGGACATTAGAGGACATCTCTTTCAACCCTGCCATTTTATAATTGAGGAAACTGATACCTGGAAAAGTTTAAGTAACTTGTCCAGGTAGTAAGTGGCAGAGTCAGGATTTGAACCCAGTTCTTCTGACTCTAAATTCAGTGTACTTTCCAATTCTACACATAATGCTGGTATGCTCTGGGAGAGAAGAAACGTCATGTTTTTCATGTGGATGTTCCAAACCTAGAGTCCTAACTTCCTAACCATTGGCTGGCATGATGCCATTGAGTTAATGTAGTCCCTGAGAAGAACAGGCAAAAGATCTTGGTTTCAGTTCTGGCTCTACCATTCACTGGTTGTGTGACCTTGGGTGACTTTCTTTAAGCTCTGAGCCTCAGTTTCCTCACCTGTAAATGGCCTGGGGACTTCTCTTCTAGAAGTATCATGAGTCATAAATAAACTATGCAAAATCATCCTATGACATTGTAAAGTGCTAGATGAGGAAATAGAAAGTATTATTATTGGAGACCCTCGCTGAAAACACAACTGATTCCTCTGGCTTCTTTGATGTACTAGATGTGGTTCTGCTTCTCTGTAGTTCAGCATAAACTCTAGTTTTACTAGGTGCAATTTAATCCCCAGATATCTTGTGTAATGATTCCGTTTATTTTGCCCTCTCCATCTATACAGCTCAAGAACTATTGTATTGAAATATTTTACTCACCCCATAAGAAGTAGCATAGTACAGTAGATAGCAGACAGGGCAGCTAGATGGTCTAGTGGATAGAGCTCAGAGCCTGGAGTCAGGAAGACTAATTTTCCAGAGTTCAAATCCAGCTTCAGACCCTTACTAGCTGTGCGACCCTGGACAAGTCACTTCACCCTGTTTGCCTCAGTTTTCTGTTTCCTCACCTGTCAAGTGAGCTGGAGAAAGAAATGACAAACCACTCCAGGATCTCTGTCAAGAAAGCCCCAAATGGGGTCATGAAGAGTCAGACACGACTGAACAACAAAAACAGTAGATTAAACCTGGGCCTGGGGTCAGCAGGACCTATAATTGTCAGGGAAATTTCACATGCCAGTGGTGCAGAGTGATGAACAGTAAGGAGGAAGAGGGGATTCTATTAGAAACAATATTTCACTCCATACATTGTTCAGAGCCAGAAAAAAAACAGATTCTCTCACTGATTAAAGGAGCATAGGCTGTTTTTATAAGGAAACAGTTACAGCCATACGCAAGAGAAAACTAATAATTAAAAATAGATATGCATCATTAAATAATTGCCAGCTAGCTAAGAACACAGCTAACGAGGCTTCTTGGAATGTCTATGGTTTGCTCTGGATGTCCTGTTTAGTTTCAGTTATGCAGTCAAACATAGGGAAAAAAAATTAACTCAGTCAAGTTGAAAGTTTGCCTCCAGCACATATTGACTGTGTGACCCCGGGCAAGTCACGGAACTGCTCCTTGTCAGACCATTGTCTAAGACTCTAAAGTGGGAACTTCCTAATGAAATTACTGTCTCAAACCACCAACATTATCCAATCTCTCCTTTTAGTGGAACGTAAGCTCCCTAAAGACCAGGATTGTTTTTCATTTTGTCTCTGGATTAGAGGCATCGAGCAGAGACACTGGTGTGTAGTAAATACTTCATAAAAGCTTATTGAGTTGAAATCACTCTTACATACCATTCTAAATCTACTCCAAATGTTGTTTTCTCCTGCAGACTGCCCTGCAATCCATGTACTACTTCCTCTTCCTGTACGCCATGTGTATCCCGTGCTGTCTGTGTACCCCGCACTGTCTGTGTACCATGCACACCTTGTGCTCCCATGGGCCGGTACTGAAGTCTTTGTTTGGAATTGATGGGAATTCAAATGCAGATAAACTTTCTGGTGTCTCCTGAGACCTCTGGCCAATCAAGGTCAATAAAGTAGCCTGCAGATGACTGAAGCTTCCTCTGTACATGGCCATTACATACTAAGACTGTATTTTTCAAATTGTATATTTTGTCTTTTCATTGGTTGATGCATGCCTCTTTCCTGGTGGTTCCCATTTCTCTGCTATTTCAGAACCTCCAGAGAGAAATTAGTTTCAGCTTTTAACTGGCTAATAAACAATGCTATTTTCATGGACCCAGCAGACATCATTTTCTGTCTAAGTCATTTGTGTGACCATATTCCTTGGGTAGGTATGTACCTTTGGATTCACAGGGATGGGCCCCTATAATTCCTGGTTTCAATCAATTTACATGAATTTGTTAAGAATTTACAATGTGTGAGGCACTGTGCTAGGTACTGGGAGGGGGAGGGAGGACAGAACCAGTATGAGTTATGATTTTGGACAGTAATACATCATAATACAGTTGGGAGAATATGAGTACACATGTAAAAAGATCCCAGACAAACTGAAAACCAAAAGCCAATAACCAAAAATAAAACAAAACAAAAAAACCAAATCTTACAACATACAATCATAAATAGTAAGTCTCAAATATATGTGACGCAGTGGAAAAGAATAATCTGTCTCAAGTCAGATTTTCAGCCCTAGTGCTTACTACTTTATCTAAGGACCCCCTAAATCTGATCGAGATAGTAAGTGAGATAGGTGTAACAATTGGAATGACGCCACCTGCTGGAGACTTACTGTAGGAAAGCTCCCCCATGAGGAGAAGGCGCCTGAGGGCAAGGCCATGTGGCTTTTCTTTGGCGTCAGGAAGTGATATTTGCTTGTGGGAGGAAGAGGGAGCGAGGCTGGTGCTCTCACTCTCGACAGGAGGCTGGTGGAGAGTAGAGCTAGAAATGCTCTCTCCCTTTAATAGATAGATGAATCTAGGCCTTTCTCTTTCTCTTCACCAAATTCTTATTCTCCTTAATAAATGCTTAAAAGTCTAAACTCTTGCTAAAGCTTATAATTTATTGGCGACCACTCATTAGATATTTTAGACAGACTAGCTAGAATTTTAGCCCCTTACATAGGAGGGCTGAAGAAGAAGCTAGCACCTCCTATGGGGTATCCAGAAAAGACTTTGGGGCAGCTAAGATCTGAGGAGGGTTGCAAACATGGAAGGTTTGGATTTTGACTTGAAATAGGAGCTGAGTATTCCAGGTAGGCCAATGGTCAGGAAAAAAGGTATGATGGGGGTGCTTGGTGAGTAAATTAGTATTGGTGGAGGAGAGATCTTCTGTAGGCAAATAATCAGACATAAGCCTCGAAAGGTAGATTGGGTCCAGGCTGTTTGAGAGCCTTGAATACTTCCTTGTAGATCTTGGATTTTATCTTATGGGTAATGGAGACCTTTTAAGGGTTTTGAGCTGGGAAGTGATACTATAAAAACAATACTTTTCTAGTGTCACTTAGGGGATATATTGAAGAAGGAAGGGATCAGTTAGGAGGTATCTGCAGTAGTTCTGATGTGAGGTGATGAGGGTGTGGAGTAGGGTGGTGACAGGGAGAAGAGAAAATAAAGAAGGACTTAAGGGACTTGGTGAAAGATGAACCAACACAGCTTTGCACTAATTGATAGGTGGGGTAATGAAAGGAAGAGAAGAATTAACGGACCTCTGGGAGAGGTAGACATCACTAATGCTACTTTGGAACAAGCTATTAAAATATACCACATAATAATCAGGGATCATGTTTCTATTCAGAGTTGCCTTCCGGCCTTTCCAATTAATTGTGAAAAATGGATAATATCTTATGCTGCTTGAGGTGTTCCAAGAGAGAATTTACACGCAATGGTTGGCAGTCCAAGGCATGCACCTAAAAGATGGGAACGGGGGCGTGCTTTGCTTGGCAAATCTACATATATTCATTAGCTTTATGGTAGGGTGAAACTGATTACTTGGAGTAGAGGTTGGGAGTAGCTGTGGTTATAGAAGAGAAGAGCAGCAAGTCTGGATTTAAGAGACATTGGTGTAATGGAAAGAGTCCTAGAGCGGTAGTCAGAGGTTGTTCTTGTTCAGTTGTTTCAGTCATGTCCAACTCTTTGTGACCCTATTTGGGGTATTCTTGGCAAAGATACTGGAGTGGTTTGACACTTCCTTCTCCAGTTCATTTTACAGATGAGAAAACTGAGGCACACAGGGTTAAGTGACTTATCCAGGGTCACACAGCTAGTAAGTGTCTGAGGCCAGATTTTAACTCAGATCTTCCTGACTCTAGGCCTGGGACTATCCACTGTTCCAACTGTCTAGACAGAGAACCTGAGTTCAAATCCCTCTATGGGCTTTACTATCTCTATAACCTTAGGCAAGTTACTTAACCTCTCTTAGCCTCAGTTTCCTCATGTGTAAAATAAGGGAGTTGAATGAGATGGCCTTTGAGGTCCTTTCCAGATTTAGGCTGATGATTCAGTGACCCGTGTGTGAATCCAAGAATGAACACCACTAACTTAGAGACATTGGATAAGTCATCTAACCTCTAAGGACTTTGTTTTCACCATTAGTAAAGTGAAGGGATTAAAAAAGGATGAGCTCTGAGATCTCTGGCAGCTCTGAATCTTTGTTCTAATGATCCTGGTTAACTGAGCATGAACTTTTTTGTTCCCTCGTTGAAAAGGCTTTCTAAAATGCCTTCTGCTTAAGTGAGTAGATCTTTTTCCTAAGAGTGAAGTAGTGCAAATTTGAGTCCTATGCTCATTGGCATACCTTTCAGGTTAGCTGAAGTTTTCTTGTATCTGGAAGGTGACAAATGGAAGCTGGCAAGGCTGAGAATCTGAAGCCCAGGGGCTGGATAGATTCCATGTCAGGCCAGGGAGCCTGACAGGAGATGAGAGGCAGGACATGGGTGGGCCCCTTCTCTTGGATCTCATCCCCTGGCCCTCTGGCGCACGCTTCTCACACTTTCCTTACCTCCATTCTCCACCCAGTGCTCATGCCTCTCAGGTCTTCTACATTGCTTAGAGATTACCTAAGTGATCTGTCTCATAGATTCATAGCATCCTGCTGTTGTAAGGGGCCTCAAAGGTCATGTAGTTCAAGCTGTATCCAAGCAAGAATATTCTCTTCATTATCCCCTGTATCCAGCATTGACTTGAAGATGTCTAGTGAGTGGGAAGTTTGCTACTCCTTCACATGATGGATAGTTCTAATTGTTAAGAAGCTATTCCTTTGGTCAAACCTAAATCTTCCTCTTGACAACTTCCTCTCATTATTACCTTGTTCTGCCCACTGGGGCCAAGATGAACTAGTCAAATTCTCTTTCATAGCATAGTCCTTTAAATGCGTTAATATAATTATCACGCCACTCCTGAATTTCCAGGTTAAGTATTCTCAGTTCCTTCAACCCATTCTCATGCAGCTTATCTCAAGGTCCTCCAGCTTCACTTTGGATGTTCCTCAACTTTCCTAAAATGTGACACTCAGAACTGAAAATGATACTCCAAATGTGGTCTGATCAGGGCGCAATGCGCTATTACCTTCCATTTTTAGAAATTGCACTTCTCTAGCAGCCACTAGGTGGTGCAGTAGACAGAATACTAGGCCTGGAGTCAAAATTCTCGAGTCTTCAGTCCAATAACCCTGTCAAAGAGGAAAATGAGCTTTTATGACACAAATATGGTGTTGATACCAAAACAGAGAAAGAAAATCATAGACTAATTTCCCTAATGAATATTGATGCAAAAATCTTAAATAAGATATTAGCAAGGAGATTACAGCAAGTGACCACCAGGATAATATACTATGACCAGGTGGCATTTATACCAGGAATGCAGGGCTGGTTCAACATTAGGAAAACTATTAACGTAATCAACCACATCAATAAGAAAACTAACCAAAATCATATGATTATCTCAATAAATGCAGAGAAAGCTTCTGACAAAATACAGCACCCATTCCTAATAGAAACACTAGAGAGCTTAGGAATAGGTGGAGCTTTCCTTAAAATAATAAGCAGTATCTATCTAAAACCATCAGCAAGCATTATATGTAATGGAGAAAAGTTAGAGGCCTTCCCAATAAGATCAGGGGTGAAACAGGGATGTCCATTATCACCTCTATTACTTAATATTGTACTAGAAATGTTATCTATAGCAATAAGAGAAGAAAAAGGAATTAAAGGAATTAGAATAGGCAAGGAGGAAATAAAACTATTATTCTTTGTAGATGATATGATGGTATACTTAGAGAATCCAAGAGAATCAACTAAAAATTACTTGAAACAATTAACAACTTTAGCAAAGTAGCAGGATATAAAATAAATCCACATAAATCATCAGCATTTCTATACATGACCAACATAGTCCAGCAGCAAGAGATAGAAAGAGAAATTCCATTTAAAGTAACAGAAGACAATATAAAATACTTGGGAGTCTACTTGCCAAGACAAACCCAGGAACTCTATGAACACGATTACAAAGTACTTTTTACACAAAGCAAATTGGATCTAAATAATTGGAAAAACATAAATTGGTCATGGATAAGCCAAGCTAATATAATAAAAATGACAATTCTACCTAAATTAATTTACATATTCAGTGCCATACCAATCAGACTACCTAAAAATTATTTTATAGAGCTAGAAAAAATAATAACAATTCACCTGGAAAAACAAAAGGTCAAGAATATCAAGGGAACTAATGAAAAAAATGCACAGGAAGGTGGGCTAGCTGTACCAAATCTGAAGCTTTACTATAAAGCGGCAGTCATCAGAACTATTTGGTACTGGCTAAGAAATAGAGTGGAGGATCAATGGAATAGGTTAGGCACAGGAGACACAGTAGTAAATGACTTTAGTAATGTACTGTTTGATAAACCCAAAGACTCCAGCTTCTGGGATAGGAACTCAGTATTTGACAAAAACTGCTGGGAAAACTGGAAGATAGTATGGCAGAAACTAGGCATAGACCAACATCTTACACCTTATACTAAAATAAGGTCAAAATGGGTACATGATTTAGACATAAAAGGTGATACCATAGGTAAATTAGGAGAGGAAAGAATAGTTTACCTCTCAGATCTTTGGAAAGGAGAACAGTTTATGACCAAACAAGAAGAGATAGAGAATATTATGAGATGCAAAATGAATGATTTTGATTACATTAAATTAAAAAGTTTTTGTACAAACAGAAGCAATGCACCTAAAATTAGAAGGGAGACAGAAAGCTAGGAAACAATTTTTATAGCTAGTATTTCTGATAAAGGCCTCATTTCTAAAATATATCGGGAACTAAATCAAATTTATAAGAATCCAAGTCATTCCCCAATTGAGAAATGGTCAAAGGATAAGAACAGGCAGTTTTCTGATGAAGAAATCAAAGCTATCTATTGCCATATGAAAAAAATGCTCTAAATCACTATTGATTAGAGAAATGCAAATTAAAACCACTCTGAGGTACCACCTGACACCTATCAGATTGGCTAATATGACAAAAAAGGAAAATAATAAATGTTGGAGAAGTTGTGGAAAAATTGAAACACTAATGCATTGTCGGTGGAGCTGTGAACTGATTCAACTATTCTGGAGAGCAGTTTGGAACTATGCCCAAAGGACTATAAAGCTGTGCATGCCCTTTGACCCAGCAATACCATTATTAGGTCTTTTTCCCAAAGAGATCATAAAAAGGGGAAAAGAACCCACATGTACAAAAATATTTATAGCTGCTCTTTTTGTGGTGGAAAGGAATTGGAAATTGAGGGGTTTCCCATCAAATGGGGAATGGCTGAATAAGTTGTGGTATATGAATGTAATGGAATACTATTGTGCTGTAAGAAATGATGAGTAGGTGGATTTCAGAGAAACCTGGAAGGACTTGCATGAACTGATGATGAGTGAGATGAGCAGAACCAGGAGAACATAGTACACAGTATCAACAACATTATGTGTTGATCAATTGTGATAGACTTGATTCCTCTCTGGTCCAAGATAGTTCCAAAGGACTCATGATGGAAAATGCTTTCCAAATCCAGAAAAAAAAAAAAGAACTGTGGAATCTAGATGCAGAATGAACCCATACTACTTCTATTGTTTTTTGTTGTTGTTTTTCTTTTTTGAGGTTTTTCCTTTTTTCTCTGATTCTTTTCTCATAACATGACTAATGCAGAAATATGTTTAATGTGATTGTACATATATAAACTATATCAGATTATCTGCTGTGTTGGGGAGGAGGTAGGGAGGGGAGGGAGGGAGAAAAATTTTAAACTAGAAATCTTATAAAAACAAATGTTGAAAACTATCTCTAAATGTAACTGGAAAATAATAAAATATTTATATGGAAAAAATAAAGACAAAGGGAAGAAAAAAATTAAAAAAAAAAAGGAAAATGAGGTCAGCGTGGCATAGCTTGTGCTTGCTGCCCTTCTGGGATCTCCATTTCATTTTTGATTGTTCACCATTTGTTCCTTTCATAATACATTGTAACCTTCTTCTGAGAATCAAAATTGAGCTCAGTAGCCTATAGCTTAAAGAGTCCATTCTCTCCCCACTTTTTAAAATATTGGGGCAATATTTTCCCTTCTCTGGATAATGCAGCTTTCCTGTTCACCATGATGCTATAGAGATCACTGATGGGCTCAGCAACCACACTAGCCAGTTCTTTTAGGACCCTTTTAGGGCCTGGTGACTTGAACTCATTGAGGGCAGATAAATTCTTTCTTCCTGTAATGATTGGAATGATGCCACCTACTGGAGACTTACTATAGGAAAGCTCCACCATGAGGAGAATGCCTCAGAGGGCAAGGCCATGTGGCTTTTCCTTGGCATCAGGAAGTGACTTTTGCTCATGGGTGCTGTCTATCAAGGCTACCAGCCAATCAACTTGAGGAGCCTCCTATTTTCTGGGAGGGGACAGGAAGGAGGAAAGAGGGCCTGCGCAGGGAGCTCTGTCTCTTTTTGGTTTATGACTTGATGGTGGTGGTGGCGGCAGAGGACTTCACAGGAAAATTGAGGAAAGATAGGAATGCCAGGCTGTTGGAATTCTGTTCTCAATCTTTCTCTTTATATCTTTCAATAAGCTCTTAAAAACTCAAACTTGTTTTATCAGTGATTTTAGTCAGTTTCCCCCAAAACTGGGGGAACAGATTAGAACCCACATTTAGAATCTTAAATGACACATTCCCGACTCCCTATTAATTTTGGCTTTATTTCCCCATTTGTCATATTTGCTCTGTTCTTTCTAGTGTGAAGGGTATTTGGCAAAAGCTAAAGCTTCCTGTCCACTGTCCATTATCATCCTCTCATCTATCCTGAGTAAAAATTAGTTATTTCTTCAATGCTCCTCTTTCCTTCAATATAGCTAAAAACCTCTATAATCCTTCTCATTCTAGTGCCTTCCCTCTGTTGATTATCTCCAATTTATCCTGTTTTGTACATAGCTATTTGCATGTTGTCTCTCCCATTAGACTGTGATGTCAAATCTTTTGCCTTTCTTTATATCACCAGCTTTTAGCATGATGCCTGACATACAGTAGTAGATGCATAATAAATGCTAATTGATTAACTATCTTTGGTGTTATTTTTTCTCACTAGCCTTCACTGGTCCTTCCCCCACATCCATTACTCTCACACATCTATTGTTTGACAGCCCTACCTTCAGGACCTACCTTCTGTCCAAGGTAATAAGTGTCCCCTTCACCCACAAAATGATCTCTGCTTCCTAAAATGTCACATGCCACTTTGCTCTGGACCTTTCTCTTTTGGACTTAGGCTCTTAGCATCATGGTCAGAGCTAGAAGGGACTTTAGAAGTCACTGGGTACAAACTCTTCATTTAAAGAGGTGACTGACCCATTTAAGATCAAAAGGTAGTGTGAGAAATGATTATTTGTAACCAATGTCTTTGAGATTCAGCCCTGACTTCTCCCACATTCTTTCATAGTCCTGACTTCCCCCCTCCCCAAATTCTTCTTGATAAGATTCAATTGACTCTCTTTTATTCTGGTGGGGCTGTAAACCTCTCAGAATTTGGTCTGGGGTGGAGATTCCCATTGTGTTCTGCTAAGGTGACAGATCTTTTGTTTAGAAAAGAAGGCCTCTCCTCCAGGAAGAGTTCATTAAGAATCACTTACTGAAGAAGCTATGTATTCTTTTTTTTTTAAAGCTATATATTCTTTGAATAGTTAGCCCAAAGTTGGGAGTGGTCTGGTGTAGCCCTTCATTTTAATAGAGCCTACCTCCAAATTAAGTTGACCAATCAGATTTGATTGCTGATCAATGGACCACCTCTTATCCCAAACAGCATAAAAACCTGAAGAAACAGCCGTGTGGTCTCTTTTTTTCTTTTTGAACTATGAGAAGTTAAAAAGCCATCTTTGTTCATCTCTTACTGGTCATGATTCATAAACATGATTATAATAATATACTCAGAATTTTGTCTTTTGTAATTATTTTATTTGTCACCATAGTAGTAAGTGGCAGAGGTGGGATTTGAACCCAGGACCCCTGAGTCCAACTCTAGCAGTCTTTACATTGCACAACATTATCCCATTCTTTCTTGCATCATAGTTATTTAACAGAGTAAAGACAGGAAGGAACTTATAAGTCATTCTGTCCATCCTCCTCCTATTACAGATGAGGCAACTGAGTTTCAGAGAAGTTAAATGGCTTGCTTATTGTCCCTCAGGGAGCTAGTTAGCAAACCTGGGATTTGAACCCAGTGCTCTTTCTTCTATAACATCTATTACAAGTGACTTGTATGATCACCCTTTAGAGTACCTTTAGAGCAGAGCCTACTCTCATAACTTTGTATCCTATGCCTTACAAAGAGCTCTGCAAACAGTAGGTGCTTAATAAATGTTTGAATTGTCAAGATGATGTGGCTTGAACAACAACAATTTATTTCTCTGACCTTTTCAATTTTCTTAACTATTTCATACTTCACTTTCTCTCATCCACCTTCCAGGACTCTCAAGTTTTATTTTTTGTTTTGTTTTGTTTTGAAATTTCATGGTAACAAGAATTACCAGTTTCTTTTATCTTTCATTCCCCAAAGCCAGGACACACTACCCAGTTTCTTCCTTTCCCCCCAGATCTCACTGCCTCCCAGGGGCTTCCAATTTAGATCTCAGATGTGAGGGAAAAATCCGTCCTCTTCTCAATAATTCTCAGGAATTTAGCAGCGAAGTGACTAAGGCCTTATTTTCTTCTCATGAGAAGGAGGAATCCTGGTGTGCAGCTAGTGGTGCCCAGAAAGGGGGCTCACAGGCCCTGTTTTATACTCTAGTCCCTAACGTGAATGGACCCTCCCCTTTTTCATTACTGGTGGGATTACAATCTACGTGCAAAAACTAGCTAATCGGAACGCAGTATTCTCACCCCTCTTACTTGTATGGGCATAACTCAGGAGTAGACCTTATACTTCCTTATATGGACAGAACTCTGGAGAGGACCTTATTGAGACCAGGGCTCCTTGAACCATGTGACCTTGCTAACCTGAGGGGCAAGGAAGGGATCTGAGACCTTTGTCCTACAAACAGGTCAGGGGGAGTATGACTGACTGTTATATCCACACTGAAAGGAGACAACTAACCATTTCTCACATCAGAATAAAATGCCTTGTTCTTAAGATACACAACTTCTTTTCTGGGGAACTGTCCAGCTAAATTGAACATTAATTAAATGTGCACTATGTGCCAGGCATAAAGCAAACCTTCGGGGATACAAATGCAGGCAAGACAGTCCCTACCCTCAAGGAGCTTATATTCTAATAGTGAAGACAGCACATAAAGGGGATCTAGAAGATGGAGAGAGGCAGGGGAAGGGTACTCAAGTTGGGGCCTGTTAGCAAGGAGGAGAGGAAAGAAAAGAAGGCTGGACAATTGAGTTGTGAGTGAGGCAGAGCAGGGAATCCTAGTTTGGCAAGCAAGGTGGGAGGTCTTAGAGCATTCAAAAAAATGTACTGAAAACCTTAGTTGCCTTAATTATCTCCCCTTCCTCCAGGCAATGGAGGGAGTTTCTAGGCTTTTCTGAGGTAATTAACAAGTTGAGAAGTAGCTCGTCCACTCATAGCAGGAAGTTGGCCAGAGGCTGAATGCACAGCACAGCAGAGCAGTGTTTTAGTCCAAGACTTCTCCCCTACCTCTGGGCAGCAGGGCTTTCACATTTCTTCCTGGTCTGCAGGCTCTTAAAGTTCAGGCTGTATCACCACTTTGTGGCCTGCTGACTTGCTGAGACTTGCCTAATGGCTAAAACACCAGTAATATCTTACAAGAAAATCAAGCAAGGTCATCCTAGGGATGTGGTGCCTCCTGCCCTCTGCTGGAAGGCAGTGGTGACCTGGGCAGTGAAAGTCAGATAAGGTTGAAGACTATTAGAGGTTGGGAGGGTCTTTGGGCACCATCCAGTCCCATTAGCTCATTTTACAGCTGAGGAAACCAAGGCATATTAACTTGCTAATGGTCACATATTGAATTACTCAGAGAGGTGGTTTTAACAGGACACTAAGTCCAGAGGCAGCTTGATGTGGCAGAAGTAGCACTGACTCTGGAATCAGAGGTCAGTAAGTATTTACTAAGTACAGAAACTCTGAGGGTCTTCCCCTCCCATATTGATATTTTTTTGTGATGGTGCAATCACACCAAACATATTTCTGCATTAGTCATATTGTGACAGAAGAGTCAGAGCAGAAGGGAAAAACCTAAAAAAAAAAAAAGAAAAGAAAAGAAAAGAAAAGAAAAGAAAAGAAAAACAACCCCAAATTAGAAACAGTATGGCTCAATCTGCATTCATAAACCACAGTTCTTTTTTTCTGGATGTTGAGAACATTTTCTATTATGAAGTTCTTTGAAATTGTTTCAAACCATTACCTTGCTAAAAAGAGCCAAGTCTATCACCATTGTTCATCACACCATATTGCTGTTACTGTATACAGTGTTCTCCTGGTTCTGCTCCTCTCAGTCAGCATCAGTTCATGTAAGTCCTTCCTTGCTTCAATTCTTACCTAGTCCTCAGTCACCAAATGGCTTATGTCTCCAACAAACTGAGACCTGGGGAAGATGTTAATTTAGAAAGGCCAAAGTCACCTATTGCATCTCGGACCATCACCAGTCTTCTTGACTTTTGTCTTGCCACTGGACTTTGATGACTCTGGAGGAGAGAGTGAGACTGATGACTTTGTAAAACTCTACCTCAGTTAAATCCAGGTCAGGACATCACCCTCCTGATGTCATCAGTCCTCTTTGAGAAGAAGGACTAACAAAAACTGTGTGTCAGGCACCATACTAAATTCTGTTGATTCAGAAAAAGGTAAAAAAAAAAAAGGACACTGCCAGCCCTCAAGAAGCTCACAATCTAATCACCAGGGTTCAAATTGCAGCTGGCTTAGTGGTTGGAGTTCTGTGTTGTTTGTTGTTGGTCCTTCCTTCTTGAGGACAACCATTGACCTCAGGAGGGTGATGTCTTGACTTGCAAGGGATTTGGATTTAAGTGAGACAGAATTGTGCAAAGTCAGCAGCCTCACTCTCTCTTCTACAGTTATCAGCTCCAGGGGTAAGATAGTTCAGGATGACTTGGAGTCAGGAAGATCTGAGTTCAAACCCTGGCTCAGGTGCTTCTTAGATGTGTGTCTCTGAACAAGTCATTTATTCTCTTTCTCAGTCTTAGTTTTCTTATTTGAAAAATGAGGGGGTTGGACTAGTTGGTTTCTGATGTCCTATCCAGCTCTAAATCCATGATCCATTTCTTCTAGACAGAAGTTGAGAGCGTCAGTGCACCTTTAGGGATGATCTAGCCCAACTTTGGTTTTTTCCAGATGAAGAAACAGAGTCCTCCAAGATGGGAAGTGACTTGTTCGAGGTTAACTGTCTAGCCAGCAGCTCAAAGTTTTGACACCGGGGCATTGACAAATAAGTTTGACTGCCCAGCAACACTGGGTGTGTAGACCAAGAGCCTCCTTGAAGACAGCCAGCCAGCCCTTACTACAGCTATAGTTCTGGAGAAATCCTTTCCTCATGTGACCAATAATATGGCAGACTAGACATTAGCTCTAACTCTCAGAATGTCTCCAAAGTGGAATTGTGCTCCAGCAATTACAGCTATCTTCCTGGGCCAAATAACTAAAAAGTCTAACAAGGTACTTTTGTTGTTGTTCAGTTATATCTGATTCTCTGTGACCCCATTCCGGGTTTTCTTGGCAGAGATACTTGAGTGGTTTGCCATTTCCTTCTCCAGCCCATGTTACAGATGAGGAAACTGAGGCCAATAGGATTAAGTGACTTGCCCAGGGTCACACAGCTTGTAAAGTGTCTGAGGCCAAAATAGTGGAGAGTGCTAATCCTAGTGCCTACTCAATACCCTCCTAAACCAGCCTCCACACTCTAGCAGAGCACATGACCTGATGGACCAGCCCCCTTGTATTTCCTCTGGGACCCACTCAGGAATTTCTCTACTCTTGCTGCCACATAGGACATTTGCCCTTACTGGAGCATTGTGTTGGAATAAGTGAAAGAAGGAAGGGATAAGTGCTCTGTTCAGTGTCACCCTTAAATTAGGAAACACCAAGGAGGCAGAAACTCATCCTCAATCATCTATTCCACCCTTCTCAAAAAACCCCCCCAAAAAACAAAACAAAATTGTAGATACTGACTGAGCTCAGCCAGAGAATTAAAGAATGAAGGAAATTAGGGAAGGGAATCTAGCATGTGGGGATGCAATTGGCCGGAAGCAAAGGGGACTAGAATCTAGGTGGGGCCAATCCTATTACCCTAGAAGATACTTGGGGTTGAGACTAAAGCTGGTGAAAAATGAATTCCCCAAGGAGACTGAGATTGTTTTGAGGTTCTTTCCCAGGGATAAATCTGTCATCAAAAAAGAAGTAGGGTATTGAGTGACAGGGGAATATAAGAAATAAAAACAAAACTACCAAAGACCTTGGGAAGAAGAAAATTCACTTAAAAATCTATAGTACAAGCAGAAAAATCAACAGGGAATATATTAAAATTTGAAGTAAAGATGACTACTGAGACATCTAAAATATTACAAATATGTCTAGGTAAATATTGCAAGACAAATGAAAGAAAGCCAGCACTTGATGAAACATAAAAATCTGTGAATTCCCAAGAGAGAATGGACCTGGGGGCAGCTAGATGGCACAGTGGTTAAAGTGTTGACCCTGGATTCAGGAGTACCTGAGTTCAAATCTGGCCTCAGACACTTGACACTTACTAGCTGTGTGACCCTGGGCAAGTCACTCAACCCTCATCACCCCGCAAAAAAAAAAAAAAAAAGAGAGAGAGAGAGAGAATGGACCTGTATCAAGATATTCCAGAATGGTCCAAGAGACAAACTGGAACCTTACAAAAAGCATCAAACACTTAGCACAGTTCTTGGCACATAGTAGGTACTTTAAATATTGCTTGATGGATCAATTGAATCCAGATGAGAACAAATGGCAAAAAAATATGGCTTGCATAGCAGAAAAATTAGCAGAATAGAATCCCTTGAATCCATGGTGGCAAGCCACTGCAAAGAAGTAAAAGAGAGAACAGATGAATAGGGATACAAATATTGTGAAATGACAATTTTGGAATGACAAATAAGTGAAGGACAATCTAGAAAAAGAGAAGCAAAAAACAATAATGTTATAAAACATGTGATCTCAATAGAAGAAAAACAGATTAATATTAAAGATTAAAAGCAAGTCATGTAGCAACAACTTAAGGATCATAGACTTCCCAGAGGAACTTGACAGATCACATAACCTGAATATTATAATGTAAGAAATGATACAAGAAAACTGCCCAGAACTTCTGAATACATGTTGTTGTTCAATTGTTTCAGTTGTGTTCAGCTCTTCATGACTCCATTTTTTCTTGGTAAAGATACTGGAGTAGTTTGTCATTTCTTTCTTCATTTCATTTTTTCAGATGAAGAAGCTAACGCAAACAGGGTAAAATGATTTGCCCAGGGTCACACAGCTTGTAAGTGTCTGAGACCAGATTTGAACTCATGAAGAGAAATCCTGGCCTGGCATTTTATCCACTGTGACACCTCACTGCCCTCCTGTATACAGAAAACAACATAAAAATAAAAAAAAAACCCCTACAAATGAATCTCCCCCAGAAAAAAAAACCCCAAACCAAACTATACTTAAAACTCATAGTCTTGGGATGTAACAATTTTAATGTCAAACAAAAAATTCTGTAAGCAGTCAGGAGAAAGAACTTTAAGTTTAAAGAAAAGGAAACTCAAATAACACAAGACTACTCTGCATACATCAGAAACCTTAGAAGAAGGTGGAATAACATTCTAAAAAGCAAAGGAGATTAAGATGAGACCTCAAAAGACATACCCTGCAAACCTAAGCCTAGCCATCAATGAAAAAGAAAATCACTCCTTTCAATCTCCCGCATCTCTTCTCAGCAAAATTTATTATATATTTTTTCATTTCCATTTAGATATATTCCCCTCTACCTTACATTTCTTCTCTGTGTGGTGCTTATTTCAATACTTCTTAGATTGGAAAACTTCCCTAATAGTCACAGTTCATTGCAACCCTTCACTGATCTGGGAGACTGCCTTTGAGAGTTGCTGCAGCCAGATGTTTGACACCCTGTAGCTACCTTAGGTTGAGCCTCTCTGTACGTTGCTGGGCTGGTCCCCAGTTGACAGATGCACAGGCCATCTCAGGGCCCATTCCCAAAGCCTCTCTAGCTTGGGAGGACATGCTGGAGCCTGCATTCCTCTGGCATTGCTCAGGGTCACCTCCACCCTATGATGAGGCATGATTAGAGGGCTTTATTTCTGTGTAGTACAATCTAGAAAGACTCTCCAATTGCCAGGCTTAGGGTGATCAGGATCGGCTCAAATTGCTTGAATTAATTTATAGCTCGTATTTTACGCTAGATAAAATATTTGTGGTAAAGACAAGAGAAGCAGTTTTTTTCTTCACCAAAAGCTGGCTATAGGAGGTACATGGGGAAGAAAAAGAAGTTTGGATAGGATCCTAGAAGACATGGATTCAAATTCTATTTCATATGCTTACTAGCTATGTGACCTTGGGCAAGTCATTTAACCTAACTAAGCCTCAGTTTGTTCATCAGTAAAGTAATGACCTCTAAGTTCTTCTTTTTTTTATTTTTAAAAACTTTTTGGTGGGGCAATTGGGATTAAGTGACTTACCCAGGGTCACACAGCTAGTAATTGTTAAATTTGTTAGTAATTGTCTGAGGTCGTATTTGAACTCAGGTCCTCCTGAATCCAGGGCTGGTGCCTTATCCACTGTGCCACCTAGCTGCCCCCTCTAAGTTCTTCTTTAACTATAATCATAATCTTAGGATCCCACATTCTCCAAGACTGCTGAGATCTTCTTGACAGGGCCCTTGGCTCTAAAACTCCTGAGATCTTAAATAATCGGGTCACGACCTGGGGACTATCTTGCCCTTATTCCTATCACACTTTTAGCGACCCTTAAAAGGACTTCTTCTCTCCAGGGGAAAGAAGGTGATTACTGAATTGACCATCTCCCCTAAAGAGCAGGCACATGGGCTTATTTAATGATTAGAGGGGACACACAGGTAGGGGAGCTCACAAGTATTTATAAAACACCTACTGTAAGCCAGGCATTGCTCCTTGGTGCTAGAGATAAAAATAAAAAGTTCCCAACATAGCCTCTGCCCTTGCGGAGCTAATATTTTACTGGAGTGTCCTGGAATGCCCTGAGAAAAGTTTATCAGCACTCCTCTGACCATCATGCCCTCTCAGACTCCTGAAGGCAGTCCAGATCTCTGTACCTAAGCATCCCATACATAGGCTGACTTCTTCAAAATTAAGCAAGTCTGTCTTGGAACAAGGCTAGGTGATAAAGCCTAGATAGAGAACCGAACCTGGAGTCATGAAGACAAAAGTTCAAAATACCTCCCTCAGACATTTGCTAGCTGTGTGACCTTGGACAAGTCACTTAATCTCAATTTCATGAGGCCTTTCAGGGTTGTTGTGAGGATTAAATGGGAAAATATTTGTAAAGCGCTTAGCACACTGCCTAGTAGTATTATAGAAATAGTAGTAGTGTTATATAAATGCTTATTTTCTAATAATCTTTTTCTTTCCTCATACCTATGGTTCTGCTTTGAGTCTGACCCCTTCAATAGTCAAAAAACATTTCTTCATCCCTTATCATGTGTCATTATATATCTCAGCCATTATTAAGGGAAATAGTCCTCGTGATGACTTGATAACTGACTCTGTAGGTTCTAGGGTTCTTACCTCCTTAGGAGCTACAGCTACTGACAACCCCCAAAGCCCTTGACACCAAAATTCTTGGCCCTGTCAGATGGTTCAACAGTGGAAACAGATCTGGTTTTGTCAGTGAAAATAATACCAAAAAAAGATGCATCACCATTTATTTGACCTTGCTCTGCAAGGATTGTGGCGATTTTCCATCTGATTAATTGCTAAAATCTCCTATATATGCTGTCCCCCACCTCTTCCCCCCACAATTTGAATGTGAGTTCACTGAGAGCTAGAGCTGGCTTAGATTTTCTATTTGAGCACATAGTCAACATTTAATAAATAGCCATTCATTCATTCATTCATTCATTCATTCACTCATTCATTCATTCATTCATTTACTCATTCATTTCTAAAGACCCAGCCAGCAATTTGCCAAACTCTTTCCAACTATTTTCCTGAGTTCAAGCTTGGCCTAACAAAGGCAGTGCCCTGGAAGCACTGACACCTAAGGATGACTCCCCAGCAACATAGGGTGTGAAGTCCAGGAGCTTTCTTGAGCCAGCCCCAACTCCAGCAGGTGTTGCGGAGCAATCCTTTCACCATATGAAAAGGCACAGATGTAATTGCTCAGGATTTATAAGAAAACTTACTCTCTAGGGCTGGGTCATGTTGGGTAATAAATCTCCTAGGGTGTTTGAAGTTTGAGGGAACACCCTCAGTTAAGAAGGACCCTCCCTGAGTGGGAGATTAGGAAAGGACATACATTTCAAAGGCAGAACTTTCTCCCAAGGAGATCAAAGTCTGGGGCATTTATTCCTCTCACCCAAAGGGAGGAAGGCTAGGGTTCTTTCTGATAGGTGAGACCAACAGGGCTTGTCTGCCTTCTGAGGAAACTCAGACCCAGAGACATGGCTTCTAAGGTAGGAAACTGCTGACCACCAGTCACTGTGGCTGTGGAAGTGGTTTTTTAGGTGTATCAGAGGATGATAGGATTTGAGCCACAGGGAACCTGAGAGATCATCTATTTACATTGGAATCTCTTCTAGCTCACCTGGATTGATGAAGTTCTGGATACTAGAATTGACGATTCCCCCATGTTGGCTATTTCTGTTTTTAGTCCATTTAGATCTAAGATTTCCAACTTGGGGTCCATGAAAATTCCCAGGCATCCAGAACTTGGATAGGGGGAAATATATATATATATGTATATGTATATATATATGTATGTATGTATATATTCACACATACATACATATATATATACACATACATATATATACATACATACATACATACACACACACATATATATATATATATATTTCAATAACATCTAACTGAAATTTGACATTTACTTCAATTATTTAAAAACATTATTTTAAAAAAGAGGTGCCCAGATATTCCCAGATTGTTAAAGGACTCCAAGACACTATAAAGGTTCATAACTTTATTGGTTCTGAATTCTTAAACCACAGTGGTATACAGTTCCAGAGCTGGAATTGTGCTACATCAATCCTTTACTCTTCTTTGGATGGGAATTCCTTCCTTCCTTCCTTCCTTCCTTCCTTCCTTCCTTCCTTCCTTCCTTCCTTCCTTCCTTCCTTCCTTCCTTCCCTCCCTCCTTCTTTCCTTTCTTCTTTCATTATTTATTTATCTACCTATTTATTTATACATTCATTTATTTATTTTACAAAGTATACAGAAAGAAGCACACTCATTTCAGTTTAATAAACATTTATTAAGTGGGTAGGAACAGGTCGCTATGTAACATATAATCAATGAAGAACATAGAAGAATGGGAGTAAAATGTCATCAGGAAAGTGAACAATAGGAAGATGGGATAGGCTGGCCGTATTTTGAGGGTGAGAGATGATAGCTGGGTTTCTGGTACCCCAAGATGTCAGTGGAAAGTGAGGAAAGCCTCCTCATTGCACATTGAGGGTATGTCCCTTCCTCTTCTTCCCTTAGGCCAACTTGATGAGAGAAAGGAAGGAAACAAACATTTTAAAATGCCTACTTTGTGCTCAACACTTTACAATTATTATCTCATTTGATCCTCACAACAACCCTGGGAGGTAGGTGGTATTATTATCCCCATTTTACAGATCAGGAAACTGAGACAAACAGGGGTTAAGTGACTTGCCCGAGATCACATAACTGGTAAGTCTAAGATTGAATTTGACCTCAGGTCTTCCTGGTTCCAGTCCTGGGTGTTCTATTCACTGATTCACCTAGCTACAGACCTCTCTAGAGGTGGGGATACAAAGACAAAAATAAATAGTGGTCCCTGTTAAGGAGTTTACTGGGGCTGCAGTATTCAAATGAATTGAATTGAATAGAATAATTCAATTATTGTGTCCTCCACTGTGTTAGGTGCCAGGGATACAAAACCAAAATGAAACAGTCAGCCCTCAAAGAGCTCACATTCTCCCTCTTTGGATGAAGGTTGCAGTGGGAATCTTGCTCTGGTTATTGTAAGGATCACTACTTTACTAAATACTATGATTCTCTGACTGTATATTTCTTAGCCATTTGGCGAAGATGTGTACCACTTCTGGGTAGCAATCTTCTTGATCTATTTTTTGGACCCAGATAATTTTGGCAGTCTGTGCTCCTCACTGTTCTCCTGCTTTTCCTTTATAAAAATGTCACAGAGAAAGAAAAGTGGATTTTTATGGGCATGGTGGGAGATATTTAAATTTAGCATCTTCTCTGCAGGCAGAAAAGCACCTTTAAGAAGAAAGCACATAGCAATCTGTAATTCCTGGGGTTTTGTGCTTATAGAAGAAGCATGGTAGAGTGGAAAGAGGATTCCAAATCCACCTTTCCGACTTATTGGATGTGTGACCCTATGCAAGTCACTTAACTGTCTCCATGTTCTAGGCAGGTCTTTAAAATGATAAGATGCTGTGATCTGCATTTTTGGGAGTTTCCTCATCTGGCAGTTCCCTAGATCAACAAAATCACAGCTCTAGTAGCTTTTCAGACTCCAAAGAGCTAGGAGGAGAGCCCATACCCACCACAGCTCTTGATGGAGCTGAAGGCTTGAAGGGCTAATTAATGGTGATGGCCTGGGCTGTGCCTGGGTTCATCAGCTAAGCTTCTCCTCAAGCTTTTGGAATTCTGAGTAAAGGTGCTTCCTAGGATCATATATGTAAAACCTATCAGCCACAGGCAGACACACTGTACCAAGGTACTCCGCATAGTGATATCGTTTTGTCCTCTTCAAGAATGAAGGACAACAACCAACCAATATTTAAGTCTACAGTTATCCCTTCCCCTTTGAGACTTTCCCCATCACGATTTTGATATATCACGGGTAAGCATGAGAAATTACATGGGCATTTGGGGGGAGTTTAGTGGAGGCTGCAATGACAAAGCCTATGACCAAATACTTCACCCAAATTTTTACAATAAGGTACTGTAAACACCCCAAAAAAGAAAAAGAGAAAAAGAAAAAATTCAGCCAAGAAATTTTATGAAGATTTTCCAGATTGCAGGGGTGTTGTACCCTTAACCCTAATGGAGGGGTTAACTCTATAAGGGATCTTCATGGGCATGGGGTGGGGACAGGAGGAATCACCTAGCCCACCTCTCATTTTACAGATAAAGAAACTGAGGCCTCGAGAAGTCTGATGACTTGTCTGAAATCACATAGTGGTAGAGGTGAGATTCAAACCCAGGTCCTCTGAATTCAATTTCAGCAATCTTTCTACTTACTGCACCATCTTGTCTCTTTGTTCTTTGAATTCAGTTTTCAGTCGTTAGGTTTTTTATGTGATGTGGAGGAAGATGGGTAGGACTGTGAGTCATTCAATCAATGAGCATTTATTAAACACTTACTATGTGTTAAGTATTGTTGCTAAGCACTGTGCTGCAGTTCCAGACTCTGTGACACTTGTTTACCACTTGGACAAATTGCTTCACTTCTCTGAGAGGCAATTTCTTCATCTATCAGATGAGGTAGGTAGGCTGTTCTTTATGTGATCTCCAAAGTCCCTTTCAGCTCTGGTAGCTTATGATTCAGCCAGGATAACTCACTACATAAAAGGAGAGTTTGTCTGTTCCCAGGTTTTGTGTATGGTTGACTTATGTTATATGTGGGCTCATTGGTTCCTATCTGCTTATTTATTTGCAGTGTTTGATTTATTTCTCCTTTTGTATCTTTCCCAATCTTCATTTCTCCAATCTGACATAGTCAATCATTTTCCTCATTGTCCCTCTGTGCAGAAACCTTCCACATCATATAATTGAGTTTTATTTGAATTTCATCTTTATGCATCTCCCAGTTGGATTTCATTGATGCCTTGTAAGACTGAATTTCTCTATAGATCTGTGTGACCACAAGTGATACCTACACCTTTTTCTTTGTCCTATGCCTGGTACACTGCTATTCTATTCTATTCTATTCTATTCTATTCTATTCTATTCTATTCTATTCTATTCTATTCTATTCTATTCTATTCTATTCTATTCCATTCTATTCTTCCTTCTCTCCTCCCTTCCTCCCTTCCTTCTTTCTTCCTTCCTTCCTTCCTTCCTTCCTTCCTTCCTTCCTTCCTTCCTTCCTTCCTTCCTTCCTTCCTTCCTTCCTTCCTTCCTTCCTTCCTTCCTTCCTTCCTTCCTTCCTTCCTTCCTTTCTTTCTTTCTTTCTTTCTTTCTTTCTTTCTTTCTTTCTTTCTTTCTTTCTTTCTTTCTTTCTTTCTTTCTTTCTTTCTTTCTTTCTTTCTTTCTCCAATGGGTCTTGGAGCTCTATGTAAATTCAGCCCTGCAGGGGATAGATTCATTCCTAGGGCGTGTCTCTTTTGAGACTAAGTTAGGAACCTTTGTTTCTAACCTCTTTAGATCTTTCCTTGACCAGTAGGTTGCACAGGATGCTGGAGAACTGAGAATGAAGTTCAGATTTTGGGGGGGGGGCTTCCAACTCCTCTTTGGAGCCCCCTTTCCTTCCTGTTTCTCTTTTTTTCATTGCCCAGCTTTTTTCTTCCCAAGGATCCCAATGCAAGAAGAACAGATCATCATCCCATGGGAATACATGCCACCTTCTCTGGGAGTCTAGAAAGACAGGTGAGTGGGTTGTTTAATCTGAAGGCAATGCCACACCCAGATAGACACTGGACAGTCATGCAGGGAAGCGGAGCTCATCTTTGGGCTTGGGTGATAGGTCTTTGAAGAGATAACATGAAACATTTCTTTCAGCAACAAATGCCAGTAATAGGGAGTCCCCAGACAGTTAAATGGCCCTTTTATGATATAGGGAACTGCTCATGGGAAATTAAAAACTGACTAATAGGATGTTCTAATGATAATAGAAATGAGGATTAATAAGGGGAAACCTATTGTATTGCATCGACACCCACAGTGTATAAAAAGGTCTGAGAGGGAAGTCCACACTTCACACTTGGGTAGCTTGACCTTGGCCTCCAATAGAACTACCACTCTCTAGGATCATGACTTCTAGCAGCCGTGGAAACAGCTCCTCTTCTCGGGCTTCTCTGAAGAGCTGTTTGAAGCCTTCTAGCCAAAAGGCTGTTTCTCTAGCTGGTCATCCTGGGAACTCTGTGTCTAAAAGCTACCGCCCTTCACCTAGCACTAGATCCAGTCCCCGCCTCTCAAATAGCTATCGATCCAGTGACAGTCTACCCCAGACAGTTGGGTCACCTTCAGACCAGCCAAATCTCCGAACCCTGCCTAGATGCCACTCGATGAGTTCTCTTCCGGGAGCCTATAACGTCCCTGCCAATGTTGGCACCTGTAGCTGGTTTGGTGATGTCGCTCTCAACGGCAGTGAGAAGGAGACCATGCGGTACTTGAATGATCGTCTGGCCAACTACCTGGAGAAGGTGCGGCGGCTGGAGCGGGAGAATGCTGAGCTACAGGGCAAAATCCAGGAATGGAGCCACTGCCAAGTCCCCAACATGTGCTCCAACTATACCTCCTATTTCAAGACCATTGAAGAGCTTCAACGCAAGGTAAGGAAGGTGAGGCCTTTGGGCTTCAGAATCAAGTGGGAGAAAGAAAAGGTGTTGCTGACAGCAGAATTTGAGGATGGGCCCGGGGCCCTCTGGTCTGCTAGAGAAAGGAGAAAGCCGCATTATCTATGATGCTAAAGTAATGTTTCTTTACCCTTTCTTACCTCAGGCTGGTGAAGTCTACGGACTCCTCAGAATCATGTTTTTAAATTTATAGAATAAAATATAGAGGACTGCAAAGGAAACCAATTATACAGGGTATCCCCAAAGTTTGAGTACAGTCCTTTGCACTAAGGAAGACCTTTGGGACATCTGATATTGACAAGATGACAGCTATGTATACTTAGATGTATATATGTGTATATACACATATGGCCTCTGTTGTTTGGTCATTTCAGTTGTGTCTGACTCTTAATGGCCCGATTTGGGGTTTTCTTGGCAGGGATACTAGAGAGGTATGCCATTTTCTTCTCCAGCTCATTTTACAAATGAGGGGACTGAGGCAAACAGGGTTAAGTGACTTATCCAGGGTCACACAACTAGTAAGTGTCTAAAGCTGGATTTGAACTCATAAATATGGGTCTTCCTGACTTCAGGGCCAGCATTCTATCCACTGTGCCACCTAGCTGTTTTATGTATACCTATGTGAATATATATATACATGTAAATATATGTTTATATATGTACATATAAACATATACATTTATACAATACACACATACATATGCATGAATTTATACACAAACATACACATATTTGTACACACACAATCTACCCATAAACAAACATGCAACACACATGCATACAGCATGCACACATATGTGTAATACACACATGTACAATACATACATACATATCCCCAAAGTTCATGATCTTCAAATTAAGAATCCATGCTCTAGAGTGATAACCACCCTTGGATACAATTCAAAATTCAACTCCATCAAACAAGCTTTTCACTGTTCCTTTCTTAACTTCCGACCACAGGATCATTGTTACAGTTAGAAGAGACCTTTGAGATCATCTGGTCAAACACTCTGCCTCTCTTCTCAATTTAGTCATTGCCTCTCTAGTTACTGCTGTGCCTTTTTAATGAGAAGAAATCACTCTGATGCACATATTTATTTGGTTAATTGGAATCTCACATTATTTAAGGCTACCACATCCATTCAATCAACAGATAATTCCTGGGCACTTACTAGATGCAAGCCATTTTGGGGAATCCAAAGACAAGTTCTCTCCATCCTCAAATTTTCCTTGTGTATGCTATCTGGATCTTTGCTTTTCTGTACCACAGCTTACAATCTTGTAGTGTATTTATTTGTATGCATACTGTATTTTGTTTTCCCATCTACATTAGAAAATAAGTTCCTCTAGGATTAAAAAACAGGTAACTTTTTATCTTTACATCCACAGTGGCTAGAGTGGTGCTTGGTATGGAGAAGGTACAACTAGGGGGTGCCATAGTGCACAGATTACTGGGCTTGGAAACATCTTTCTGGGTTCAAATCCAGCCTCAGACACTTACTAGCTGTGTGACCCTGGATAAGTCACTTAACCTTGTTTGCCTCAGTTCCCTCATCTGTAAAATGAGCTGGAGAAGGAAATGACAAAACATTCCAGTATCTCTGCCAAGAAAACCCCAAAATGATATCACTAAAATTAGGACACAACTGAAATGATTGAGTTAAGGTATTTAATAAATGCTATTGTATTGGGGGAAAAAATGACACTTGCTTCTTCAAAGCAAGTAATGTAATGATTATTTGTAATGATTAACTTTTTTTTCTTTATCTATTTGGCCAGGATATATACACACACACACACACACACACACACACACACACACACACACATATACACACACACATATATATACATACACACATATATATACATACACATATACACACACATATACATACATGCATGCATGCACACATACATACATATATATGGAAGGGAGGAAGGAAGAATATTCTGAATAATAATAAATATTGACATTGATATCACTTTTGGGGGGGCAGGGCAATAAGGGTTAAGTGACTTGCCCAGGGTCACACAGCTAGTGGCAAGTGTCTGAGGCCGGATTTGAACTCAGGTCCTCCAGAATCTAGGGCCGGAGCTTTATCCACTGTACCACCTAGCTGCCCCATTGATATCATTTAAAAAAGATTTCCATCTCATCTCAGCCTCATATCGACCCTATAAAGTAGGTATGTGTATACACATATACATATATATACATATATACATATATATATATACATATATATATATATACATATATATATATATGTACACACACACACACCATATCAATGCCTCCATTTTACAGATGAGGAAGTCGAAGTATAAAAGAATTAAGTGAATTGTACAGGGTTGCAAAGCTAGTAAGTTTATGAATTGAAATTTGAACTTTTGACTCTATATTGAGCACTCTATCCACTATATAACTGTGCACCTAATGAAATAATCTCCTCCACTTAAAAGCCAGAATGAGACATGCATCTATGGACATGCCCAATGGGGAAATTTGCTTTGCTGGATTCTGCATATTTGCTGTGAGGGTTTTGTTTTTTGTTTTGTTTTTGTTCAATTTAGGGGGTGGTAGTGGGAAAGAGAGATATATAATTTCTTTTTAAAAAGCAGTCTTGTCTTTTTTTGCATGGAAACTATATTGGAATAATTGTTTTTAATCCAAGAATCTTTTTATTATGTTTTGTAGTCATTTATACCATTTGTTTCAACAGCTCAGGTGCTTTGCCATTGGTCCTCACAAAGTGTGCTTCTCTGGGTGGAGCAGGCTGATGTTTCAGTTGAACCCAGGTGCCTTTTTCTTTGGCTTCCTTCTTCTGGTCATTTTCTTTGACCCTCTTCAGGAAGCTATCTCTGCTCTTAGAATGCTCAATATGCTCAATACTCACATTAATTCTCTTGGCTAGAATCTTGCCCTTAACCTGTTTGTTTACAACAATGCCTACAGCATATTGAGTAACATTATAGACCTGTCCAGTCTTGCCATGGTAACATTTGTGGGGCATTCCTTGCTGACCTGTGCCCACACCCTTGATATCTACACTATCACCTTTCTTGTATATTCACATATACGTAGCCAAAGGGACAACACCATGTTTTCTAAAGGGCCTAAAAAACATGTATCATGTCCCTCTCCTTTTTCCTTTTGTGTTCGTCATTTTGGCAACTCACTCAAACACTCTTTCCTGAACTTGTCTTGAAAGGAAATAACAGGCTTTGAAGCTGAGGAGAAGGAGAAAAGTGCAGAGCCGCAGGAGCCCCACGTACCTGGAATCTATGTTGGGATAATTAAAAACAAACAAACAAAACAAAACCTCCATCCATTAACTTATACTTTAATTTTGTCATTTTATTGGGCAGCTCAGTGGCTTAGTAGATAGAGCACTGAACTTGGAATCTGGAAGGCCTGAGTTAAAAGCCTGCCACAGACACTTACTAGCTATGTGATGGGGGCAGCCAGGTGGAGCAGCGCATAGAGTGCTGGAGTTAGGAAGACTCACCTTCCTGAGTTAAATATGGCCTCAGATACTTCCTAGCTATGTGACCCTGGGCAAGTCACCTCTATCTCTGTTTCCCCATCCATAAAATGGGGATAATAATGGCATTTACTTTCCAGGGTTGTTGTGAGGATCACAAGAGATGATATTTGTAAAATACTTTGCAAACCTTAAAACACTATATAAATGGTAGCTATTATTATTATATGATTCCTTTCCTCCTCTCTCAGCATTTCATAATACAGATGTAGGGAGAATCTTTGGGCCTGATTCATGATTAATTTTATTCATTTATTTATTTATCTATCTATCTATCTATCTATCTATCTATCTATCTATCTATCTATCTATCTATCCATTCATTCATTTATCTATCTATCTATCTATCTATCTATCTGTCTATCTATCTATCTATCTATCTATCTATCTATCTATCTATCTATCTATCTATCTATCTATTTATTTATTTTGGGTGAGGCAATTGGGGTTGAGTGACTTGCCCAGGGTAACACAGCTAGTAAATGTTAAGTGCCTGAGGCCGGATTTGAACTCAGGTCCTCCTGACTCCAGGGCCAGTACTCTATCCACTGTGCCACCTAGCTGCCCCCTGATTCATGATTAAAAGGAGAAAAGCAAGGAACTATAAAATAATGGGACTGTCTAATTGTACAAGAGATTTTCCTTCATTATGAGGATTGAGATATATTCCCCCAAAAGCTTTATCTTCAGGCGTGAAACCTCTCATTTCTAGATCCTGTGTTCAAAAGCAGAGAACTCCAAGTTGGCTGTGGAGGTCGACAATGCTAAACTGGCTACGGATGACTTCAAGACTAAGTAAGTCCATCTGGAACAAGGCTGAGAATGAATCCCTGGTTGTTGACTTTCCTAGAGGTAGTACAGTGTGGTTGAAAGAATACCGGACATGGGATCAGAAGACATTGGTTCAAGACCTTGCTTTGCCACTTATTAGCCACGTGAATGTGGTAGTCATTATATCTCTCTTAGCCTCAGTTTCCTCATATGTAAAATGGAAATAATAATATTGGCACTACATGTGTAGGAAAGTGCTTTGTAAAGTCCTATATAAATGTGAATTATTATTATTCCCTCAAAACTAAATATGCATAAAAGGGAAGAGGGGAAGAAGGAAAGAAGGAAGGGAGGAATAGAGGGAAGGAGAGAGAGAGGAAGAGAGGAACAGAATTGCAAAAGCTCATGTACATAATATCCTCAGTTGATATATTTTTCTTGTCTAGGAAGTAACAAATTATACTCAAGAAATTTTCTTCAGTAGGGATATTTAAAAGATTTGTTGTTAATTGATGCAATCATTTATGTTTGACTCTTCATGACTCTGTAGACCAACTGTCCATGGGGTTATCTTGGCAAAGATACTGGACTGGTTTGCCATTTTCTTCTCCAACATATCCTTTTTTCAGGCAACCAGAGGTTAAATAACTTGCCTAGGGTCACACAGCTAGAAAGTGTATGAGGCTGTATTTGAACTTAGGTCTTCCTGACTCTAGGCCCGTGCTCTATTCACTGAGCCATCAGCTGCCTCAATTAAAAAATAACAATTGATAAACTGAACGGATCATATATTTAGAACAAGAAGGGAACGTAGAACCTATCAAAACCAAACCTTTCATTTTATAGGAAGCAAAGAAGGAAACATTTATTAAGCACCCATTATATGCCAGACACTATGCCTAGTGCTTTACAAATATTTTATTTGATCCTCACAATTACCCAGGAAGTTGGTGCCATTATTATCTCATTTTCCAGTTGAGAAAACTGAAGCTATGGGACTTGTTCAGTGTCAAACAGCTAGTGTATATGTTTAAGGCAGGATATGAACCCTGACTCTAAGTCAAGTTCAATATCTGCTACATCATGATACCTCTTTAGAGACTTCAGAGATCATTAAATTCAACACCTTATGGAAGCAGGAAATTCTTTCTAGCCATCATCAAGAAGACACTCCAGTGATGGGAGACTCATGAACTGCTTCTCAAGGCATCCTGTTCTATATTTGGATAGCTCTGAATTTTCTTATATCAAATTGAAGTATGTCTTTCTGCAATTGTCCCCAGATACTTCTGATTCTGACCTCTGGTGTCAAGCAGAATAAATTGTGCCCTATTTTCTTATTATAGCTATTTGAACACTTAAAGACAGATCAGCTAGGTGGCGCTGCAGTGGATAGAGCGCTGGGCTTGAAATCAGGAAGACTCATCTTCATGAGTTCAAATCTGACTTCAGGCACTTACTGGCAAGTCACTTAACCCTTTTTGCCTCAGTTTCCTCGTCTGTAAAATGAGCTAGAAAAGGAAATGGCAAACCACCCCAATATCTTTGCCAAGAAAACTTCAAATGCGCTCACAAAGAGTTGGACATGACTGAAAAATGACAGACTACAACATTAGTAGTTAAAGATTGCTCTCTTGCCTATCCTATTTATTTCTTCTATTCTCTAGACTAAACACTCCCAGTCCTTTCAGCCAATCCTGAGTCTGGTTAATCATCAAGTAGTCAGTTAAAAGTATTTATTAAGTACTTATTATGTTTTCAGGCTGTGCTAAGCACTGGGGCTACAAAGAAAGGAAGAAGACAATCCCTGTTCTCAAAGAGCTCCTATTTTATTTTTTTTTAAATTAAATTAAAATTTTTTTGCAGGGCAATGAGGGTTAAGTGACTTGCCCAGGGTCACACAGCTAGTAAGTGTCAAGTGCCCCCAAGAGCTCCTATTTTAATGAGACAGGTGACCAAAAGAAAAGAAACTAGGTACTTACAAGATACATGCATAGGAGATGGAAGACGATCTGTGATGATAAGGCAGTTGGGGGATGTGTGGGTTTGGGAGGGACTTCATGTAGGAGTTAAGATTTGGGCTTAGTCTTGAAAGGATCCAAGGAAACTAGGAAGTGGAGGGGAGGGTGCAGACCATTGGAAACATTGGGGGACTTTCAAATGCAAAGGCATTGATCCTGGAGATGGAATGTTATATGCACAGAATAGTAAATACTATAAACGAGTATAGCTGGAGCATTGAACACATAGAAAGAAATAAAGTATAAGAAGACTGGGAAGGTACGAAGGAGCTGGGTTATCAAGAACTTTCAGTGCCAAACAGGAATTTATTATAGATCCTGGTGGTAATAGGAGTCCCTGTACTTTATAAAGGAAGTGTGGGGGGGTGTCATTGTAAGTTCCTTGGAAGTGAGGGCCATACTTCATCCTTCTTGGTATGTTCCATGATTCTTGGACCAGAGTAGGAGCTCAGTAAATATTTGTTGATTATTATTTTTCCCCCTTTTTTCAGGGCAATGAGGGTTAAGTGACTTGCCTAGGGTCACACAGCTAGTAAGTGTCAAGTGTATGAGGCGAGGTTTAAACTCAGGTCCTCCTGAATCCAGGGCCAGTGTTTTTATCTACTCTGCCACCTAGCTACCCTTGATTATTTTTTAAATAAAGAAAACATTCTCCCACACAAATAATATTTGAGAATAAACCAAGCAGTTATTTGGAGTGAGTGGTTATAGTTTTGAACTCTGACCCACCTTTGTATATACAGGTACAAGAGCGAGCTCTACCTTCGCCAGCTGATTGAAACTGACATGAACAGACTTCACAGAAGCTTGGATGAATTTACTCTAGCTCAGTGTGACCTAGAATCCCAGGTGGAGTCCCTGAAAGAGGAGATGCTGCGTTTAAAGAAGAACCATGAGCAGGTATGAGATATTTAGGAATGATAAAAATTGAGAATGAATTAGACTGCCAAAGCCAGTCTAACTCAGTCTAGCCCAGTGTAGCCTAGCCCAACTCAACCCAACCCAATCCAATCCAATCCAATCCAATCCAAATGCAGTCTAGTCCAGTCCATTCCAATCCAGCCTATTCCAGCCCAATCCAGTCCAATCCAATGAAGTTCAGTCCTGTCCAACCCAATCTAATCTAGTCCAATGGACAAACATTAATAGACTACTCACTATGTACAAAACATTGTAGATAGGTGCTGAGGATAGAAAGATAAGATGAAGAAAGTCTCTGTCCTAATGGAGTTTACAGTCTACTGGGGGTGATGCAACATGTAAACACAGAAGTACCTACATGATAATTTGAGGAGGTGGGACTGCTATCCAATATAATAAGGGAAGGCTTCCTATAGGAGATGACACATAAGCTGAACCTTGAAGGAGGGTAGGGATGTTAAGAAGTGGAGGCGAGGAGGGAGTGTATTTCAGATTGGGGGGCAGGGGGAATGGGCTGGACTACCAGAAAGGGCAAGCTCTGTTTATCTGCTGTGGATGCAGGGACTGGTCTCCACAATGGGGAGGGCACAAGTATGTACACTTGTCCTTCTTAGGTGTAAAACGTGTTAACTCAGCATCCTATTGTGCATGATTCCTGCCCAAAGGGAGCTGTGTAGATGTCTGGGGGCAGGGGGAAAGGAAAGGGCAGGTTATGAGTCAAGAAACACACACACACACACACACACACACACACACACAATAGAATTTCATTACCATAAACTCAAAACTGGAGAAAACTTATCACCTACCAACTCCAACATCTTATAGAGGAAGAAACCAAGGTTGTCTAGGGAAGAAAAAATAAACTGTCCAAGATGCCACAGCTGGTAAATGGCAGCTGGATTTGGATTCAGATCCTCTGATTTCAGACAGGTGCTTTTTCCATTGCACCATGCCATCTCCTGTGTTAGGACCGGAAGGTAACCTTAAGAACCATCTAGGCTGACCCTTACATTTTATAGATGATGAAACTGAGGTTCAGAGAGTAAAAGTGATTGTCCAAGGTAACATAATGACCAATTAGTGGCCAAGACAGGACTCTGATCTCTTTTTGCCTTCAAGTTCAGTGGTCAGTGAAGAATAGGGAAATAAATGAATGGTGCAGTATTCACATCATACAAGGAGGAGGGTGATGCAGAAGAGAGGCTAGCCTTCTTTATGTGTTTGGGGAGTAAGTTCTAGCTTACCTGATAGGGAAATCGAACGCTTCCTCATGAAGCAGGGAATCTGTGAAATGCTAGATGAACCAGTTCCTGACCCTTCTGCCTCTCCAGGAAGTTCACAACCTGCAGTGCCAGCTGGGAGACAATCTCCGCATTGAGCTAGATGCCACTCCACCTGTGGACCTCAACCGGGTGCTGGGTGAGATGAGGTGCCAGTATGAGGCCATGGTGGAGACCAACCAGAATGATGTGGAGCAGTGGTTCATGGCTCAGGTGAGGGCAGTGGAGCTCAAGATGGGGAGGTGGCTGCTAGCTTCCTGAGGGTACCTGTAACTGACTCTGTCCTTGTGACTCCACTGTGTTTCAGTGTGAGTGCATCAGTCTACAGGAGAAGTCCTGCTCAGAAGAGCTACAGTGCTGCCAGTCGGAGATCCTGGAGCTAAAGCGCTCGGTTGATGCTCTGGAGGTTGAGTTGCAGGCTCAGCACAAAATGGTAGGTCAACCTTTAGCAAGGGTTTATTTTAATTTCTTAGAAATGTACAAAGATGGTAGAAGGAAGCTCCCTGGAAGAGAGAGGTCTTTGGTTATCTGGGTGATTCAGTGCTTAAACATCTCACCCACACAGCCTTTCTCTCTCCCTCCCTCAGGGTTGTTTTAATTTGCTTTTCTCTTTAGTGAAAATTAGTGATTTGGAACATTCTTTCTTTTGGTTGTTAATAGTTTGTAATTCTTTTGAGAACTGTTTGTATTTATCTATTGGGAAATGGCTTCTGGTGTTATCTATCTCTTTATCTCTATCTCTGTTTCATCTGTTAATTGTTTATATAGCTTTGAAGAGAAATTTGATACAAAGATTTTTTTCCCCATTAGACTGCTTTCCTTTTGTCCTAGGTGCATTCCTTTTGTCTGTACAGAAAGTTTTTCATTTTATGTAATCAATGTTATCTATTTTATCTTTTTTGATGATCTCTATCCTTTGGTTAAGAAAACATCTACTTATGGCTGTATACCTTTCTATTTTTTTTTGAGGGGGGCAGGGCAATGAGGGTTAAGTGATTTGCCCAGGGTCACACAGCTAGTAAGTGTCAAGCATCTGAGGTCAGATTTGAACTGAGGTACTCCTGAATCCAGGGCTGGTGCTTCATCTACTGCACCACCTAGCTGCCCCCTACCTTTCTATTTTTAAAGCAATATCAGATGGTTTTGACAACTGCTGCATTATAATACAGTTTAAGGCATGGAAGTATCATTCCTCATTTGCCCCTACCTCTTTTCATAATTTCCTTTGATATTCTAGATCTTTTGTTTTACCAAATGAATTTTGTTATTATTTTGTCAGGTTCTATAAGGTATCACTTTGATAGTTTGATATAATTATTACAATTATAAATTAATTTGCTACTATTATCATTTTAGTTTTATTGGTGCCATACTCTTTCTTCCATTTCTTGTCATCACAGAAGGACTACCTGGAATCCTCATTGGACCAGCCAGAGACTTTTCTAGACTACCTGCTTATTTTTTATTTTGTTCTTACTTCTCATACATTTAGAGCTAGAAGGGGATGTAAAACCTATGTAGAATGCTGGTTTGAAGTCAAGTTTCTCACCTTTTACACTTAGTAGTTGTGTGACTCTGGACAAATCTCTATGGACATTAAGCAAATTCCTAGGACTTAGCAATTGTTATAGGTGAACTATGCTCTGTGTGTGGGAAGGCATTCTCTTTCTGAGACTCCCCCATTCTGGTGAAATCATAGATCCTTCTCATAGTTGCATACTTTGCATTTCAGAAAGATTGTTTGGAAAATTCATTGACTGAATCTGAGACTCGCTACAGTACTGAGCTGGCCCAGATGCAGTATCTGATCAGCAACGTGGAGGAGCAGTTGGCCGAGATCCGGGCTGACCTGGAACGGCAGAACAATGAGTACCAGGTGCTTCTAGATGTCAAAGCTCGGCTGGTGTGTGAGATCTCTACCTACAGAAATCTGCTGGAGAAGGAGGACAGCAAGTAAGCACTTTTTGTTGGGGATTTCTGGCAAAACCCTAGATGTGCACATGAATAGATGTTAATGGCTCATGCTTCCTAGGCACAAGTGAGGTTTGTGTGAAATCTTTATCATAGGATGATGGATTATAGATCAGGGCTGCTGCATGAAGGAGCTCAGGGGCCATCTGTTCCAATCCTCTCATTTTACAAACGAGGGAAAGTAGGCCCAGGGAAGTTGGGTGACAAGGTCATATAGATAGGAAAGTGCCAATGATGGGAACTGAAACAGTGTCTTCTGACAACAGAATAAATACTCATCCACTGTACCACACTGTCTTCTAGGAATCAGTCAGGTCACAGATACCAGATGAGTTTAGGGAAATGTTGTTCAGTCATGTCTTACTCTTCATGACCCCATTTGGGGAAGACATGGATTCAAGCTTTGCCTGTGATGTAAACTGGCTGAGTGACTCTAGTCAAGTCACTTAACCTCTGTCTGTTTAATTTTCTTCAACTGTAAAAATGTGAACAATAATAGCATCTACTTCCCAGGGAGGTTGTGAGGATCAAGTAAGATAATATTTCTAATGTACTTAGTATCTGGCACACAGAAGGTGTTTAATAAATGCTTGTTTCATTCCTTCCTAAATACCTATACTGTTCAAAGTAGGTAACCCCAGTCTTGGCCCTCCTCTGTGCCTCAATTCCTCCCCTTTTTGAAATGGAGGGGGACAATTTATTCCTGCCTTTATCCAGGGAGAAGACTTCCACAGAAGGCAATGTGGTATGTGCCAGGGCAATTTATCTCCTTCATTTCTTTCTTGAGAAGGGCATATTGAGAGTAGAAGGTATGAATTGAGCTTGTGGATACTGTGCCTGGACTCATAGTGTCATGGCTTTACAATCAGAAGGGACCAGGGAAATCACAGATCTAATCTTCCTGTACATCGCATACAAGTTTAATCCCTGGGATGATTCTTAGTTTCTCCTTTAAGCATTTGGGATTTCCATGCCAACAACTAAAAAATGCCTTTATCTCTCACACAGGCTTCCATGCAACCCGTGTGCAACTTCCTCATGCCATGCCCCAAGAGATCCCTCTTCCAGCTGTACTCCCTCTACTCTCCCAAAGAGCCGAGGAGCTGGAAAGACCAGCAATAGAGGCTTCACTCAGGGGCAGCTCTGATACCGCTGCCATCTCTGAAGAGGAAGAGCAAGAGGAGGGAAGAGGAAGATCCCTGCTGGGCTTGCCGTGTTAGAGCATCACCTACCAGTGTGTGTGCTCCTTTCAAATGCTCCACAGTGAATCTGTGCTCCCTTCATGTTACCCAGCCTATAAGTCAGCTTGCATTTTGGCTTTCAAGGAGTTTTCTTTATGATGTTACCTTTCATATTTCTTGCTTCTGAGGTGAGATATCTCTCCTGCCTTTGACCAATAAACAACCCCTGTTGCATATACATTGTGTTACTGATGTCTATATACTTCAGTGTGCTAGCCTGTGCCTGGATCATCTAAAACTCTTCCAGAACATGTTTGGTAGTTACACCTATTAGAACAGTAATTTCAGGCCAATCCAGTCTAATCCAATCCAACAAACCTTGATTAAATGTTTATTAAATACAGGGTGAGGGGCAGCTAGGTGGCACAGTGGATAGAGCACTGGCCCTGGAGTCAGGAGTACCTGAGTTCAAATCCAGCCTCAGACACTTAACATTTACTATCTGTGTGACCCTGGGCAAGTCACTTAACCCCAATTGCCTCACTAAAAAAATAATAATAAACAAACAAATAAGTAAATAAATAAATAAATAAATACAGGGTGAGAAGAATCATAGCATGGAGGATAGAGAAGACTGGACTTTTGGTCAGGAGGACCTGACTTCAAGTCTTGCCTTTGACATATACCAGTTGACAAATACTGCCTGACACCTAATCTCTCTATGCCCCAGGAGAATCAGCAAAATTATAAAATTATAGATGAGTTACCTACCTATGTCACTGGAGGATTTTTTGTACCAGGAAGTCACCTATCCTGATAAAATGACAGTTTCTTGCCCAAATAAAGAATAAATTGCTCATGGCAGGCACTGTGCCTGATATTGGGGTTAAAAAGAGAGAACAGAGATCAGTCTCTGTCCTCAAAAGATTACTGTGAGTATGTGACATGTGAACTAACAATAAGTAGTAGTAGTAGTAGGCCTCCACCAGTCATGGACAACCATGGATCAGCACCTTGAAGAGCCACAGGCCACAGTGTGGCTGCGCAGTCAGATACGGGAGCTGCAGCTCCTGAGTGACTTATAACCAGTAACTGCTGCATCCCGTGTTGTATCTACCCCATGAGGAGTAGCTGGAGTGTCCTCTCCAGGGTGCTGGCCTGGGCGGATCAATATGGAAAATAAGCTGTTGCCCATGCAGCAGGTTTTCCCTCTCCAAGACATTGGTGGATCCAAAGGAGAGGCAGAGCCTATACAGTTTGGCACCAGTGCCACCGCAGGAGTTGCCAGAGGGATGTGATGTCCAATATCCAACTACCTAAGGGACTCCGACTCCTGATTTTTTTCTCGGAGTACTCCTGAAACCTTTCCCACATATGGGTATAGCCGCAAGGCATCGGAGGTTTAAAATCAGGGTTTCCTCCCCCTAGGCGGGTTGTTTGCCAAGGCTAATGAGCCCCACCTGCTCAAAGTGACTGGTTTTAAGGTGCCAGTAACTCAGCTTAACAATATGTACATACATGATAATTTAAGAAGGGAGAGAATGCTAACAATTAGGGGGATAAAGAAGGCTTCCTAGGAGCTGAGGGGTAAAAAGTGCAGGTGAGGAGGGCGGGAGTGCCTTCCAAGTGTGAGATTAGCCTGTACACAGAGCCTTGACCACTTCCATTAAGTACTGGTAGGCCTAACTAATTGTTTTCTATTCAATATAATAAACATTTGTTAAACGTCTATCATGTGTCAAGCACCATGTTAAATGCCACAGGGGGGTATTTCACTTGGGGCTGAAGGCTTCTGGTTATGGTGTTAGGGATGCATAAGTTGTTTCTTTGCTCAGCTGGGCTGGCTCTCCACTGGACTCCACTCTTGTGACTAACTACAGTGGTCTCTGCTACCAACTCTGGTGACCTAGGGGACTTCTGAAGGCTCTTCATAGCTTTTGAAGTTCTCATTATTTTACCCTGGTTATTTGTCTCTGGGTACTTATTCACCCAAGGTCAAGAAAGAACTAATACAAAAGAAATAGACATCATGTGCCTGGGGAGATGTGGAAGCTGGAGAGGGACAAAAATGACCAGTTACCTTTTCCTCCATCCAAAGGTTCACAGTAGGTATTCCCTTACTCATAGCTAGAAAGTAAAATCTCAAAAGGGCTGAGGGATGGGCCCATTTATCTCTTTATATGAAAACTTGGTTCTGACTCTGTGTTTCCTGAATCATCAGTCCTTTTGACTTTTTTATCAACCAGAAAACTTAATTGGCAAAATATTGAATGATATTTTATTTCCCCCCAATTACATGTAAAAACAATTTATAACATTCATTAAATTTTTTTTGAGTTCTAAATTCTGTGCCTTCCTCTCCTCCCCTTGACTTAGACGCTGAGCGTTTTGATATAGGTTATATACATGCAACCACACAAAACATATTTCCATATTAGTTATGTTGTGAAAGAAAACCCAGATCCCTCCCTTCCCCCCAAAAAACCATGAAAAGATAAAATGGAAAATAATATGCTTCAATCTGCATTCAAAGTCCATCATTTTTTTCCCCTCTGGATGTGTATAGCATTTTTTAGCCTGAGTCCTTTGGAATTGTCTTAGATTGTTGTATTGCTGAGAACAGCTAAGTCATTCACAGTTGATCATCATAAAATGTTGCTATTATTACGTACAATTTTGTCCTGGTTCTGTTCACTTCATGATGTATCAGTAAATGTAACTCTTTCTAGGTTTTTCTGAAATCATCCTGCTCTTCATTTCTTATAGCACAATAGTAGTCCATTACAATCACATATTACAACTTGTTCAGCCATTCCCAGATTGATGGGCGTCCCCTCGATTTTCATTAATTTGCTACCACAAAAAGAGCTGCTATAAATATTTTTGTACAAATAGGTCCTTTCTTTCCTCGCCCCGCTCTCTTTTAAAAAATCTCTTTGAGATACAGATCCATTAGCAGTATTGCTGGATCAAAGGGTATGCACAGTTTTATAGCCCTTTGGGCATAATTCTAAATTGCTCTTCAGAATGGTTAGATCGGTTCACAATTCCATCAACAATGAATTAGTGTCCCAATTTTTCCACATCCCCTCCAACATATATAGTTTTCCTTTCCTGTCATATTAGCCAATCTGTTAGGTGTGAAGTGGTACCTCAGAGTTGTTTTAATTTGCATTTCTCTAATCAACAGTAATTTAAAGCATTTTAATTTTTTTATCATATTGTTTGACCATTTATCATATGGGGAATGACTTGTATTCTTTTAAATTTGACCCAGTTCTCTATATATTTAAGAAATGAGGTCTTTACCAGAGACACTATACCTCCCTCCCCCACCTTTCTGCTTTCCTTCTAATCTTGATGGCAATCAGAAAATTTCTAATCCACATAGCATGACCCCCATCACTAATGGCCAGACAATTGACTCGCCAAGCCATTATGTATTAAATTGGAACCAGGCAAGGAAAATTACATATCCTATGTCTAACTCACTAGGAAAGGTAAATTGAAACATGCTTTAAGTAGTATTGGGCCCTCATTGACCAGTATTCCCATTACATTACTTTTATTTTTGGAGACTCAGTTTGTTGCAGACCACTTCTTCAAAGAGGAGTCTACATGTACTATCTTTACTTTTCAACACTTGATCCTCTATCTTTTGTGGCTGTAGCCCTACTAAAACTTCTCTCTCTGAGATTATTTATCTATCTATGTATCTATGTATCTATGTTTTGTGCAGGGCAATGAGGTTAAATGACTTGCCCAAGGTCACACAGTTAGTAAGTGTCAAGTGTCTGAGGTTGGATTTGAACTCAGCTCCTCCTGAATCCAGGGCCAGTGCTTTTATCCACTGCACCACCAGCTGTACCTCTCTCTGAGATTATTAATGGTTTCTTGATCACCAAATCCAGCAGCCTTTTCTGTAATCCTCATCCTGTTTATAGCACTGAACCCTTGGCCATCCCTTTTTCTGGACAGTCTCTCTTCCCTTGGGTTCTATGACATTCATCTCTCCATGTTCTCTTCCTATTTATCTAACTGTTCCTTATCTGCCTCTTTAATTAACTACTCTTCCACCTGCCCCCACACCTATATGTAGGCAACCCCCAAGGTTCTGTCCTTGGCCCTCTTTCCTTCTCTTTCTTCACTCTGTTCTTTTGTTATCTCATTTACTCCTACAGCTTCAACAATCATTCTCAGTCATTTGTCAAGTGCTGTTTATTCTTATTTTCCAATATCTCTTACATCTTCCTTCTTCTTTCCATTCCCACTCCTGCCATCTGACTCCAGGGCCTCATTATCTCTTTCCTATTCTTTGAAATAGATTTCAAAATAGTCTCTCTGATTTCAGTCACTCCAGTTCAGATAATCGTAGAGCTGGAAGGCACATTAGAGACTTGCTAGCCCACTCTACAGTAGAATAAGGTTCTCTTCCCAACGTCCCCAACATGTGATCACCCAGCCTTCCTTTGGAGACCTCCAGTGAAGGGAAACCCGCTAGCACCCAAGGCAGCTGGTTTTGCTTTTGACTTGTTCTAATTATTAGGAAATATTTCCTTATAGCTAGTTGAAGTCTGCCTCTCTGTACCTTTCTCCCCCTGCTTCTAGTTCTGTTCTCTGGGGGCCAAGCAGAGAAAGTCTAATTCTATGTGGTGGCCCTTTAAAAACTTGAATTTGGAATCAGAGGACCTGGGTTCAAATCCTAGTTTTCTTATTTATTACATGTGTTATTTTGGGAAACTTATCTAACCTTTTTCAGCCTCAGTTTCCTTATCTATAGCAGAAAAAAGAGCATTGGATTGGATGACCTTTCAGGTTTCCTTCATTTCTTTTTCTTTTCTTTTCTTTTTTTTTTGTGGGGCAATTGGGGTTAAGTGACTTGCCCAGGGTCACACATTTAGTAAGTGTTAAGTGTCTGAGGCTGGATTTGAACTCATGTACTACTGAATCCAGGGCCGGTGCTCTATCCACTGTGCCACCTAGCTGCCCTTTCCTTCATTTCTTAATCTATGATGCTATGATCCTACAAATTTCCTTTTGGTGTCTATTCCGAATGCCTTAAGCTACTTGACCAAGAAGGATGGCAAAATATAAGACTTAATCAGGGGAACACAGCTACATCTACACATGTACATAGTATGGTTTTGTGGTTCCCAAGGGTTCTCTGGAGCCATCCTTGGTGGGGACAATCCTTATGGAGAAGGGGTTTTACATTTCTGCCATGAACACCAAATGCCAATTGCGCAGGCATCAATGGGACAAGCAAGGCAGTCTGGCTAAAAGTGTAAGGCATCCTGCCATGGAGATTGGGGGTGGCTTGTACTGTATGGGTCAGGCCATGCCACCACCTTGATCACTACCTTTCCTTTGATCTAGGTAAAAACAACCAGGGACCCCAAAAACTGTATTACTTTTCTATTTGTATCTCTAGCACTTAGTACAATGTTTTTTTCTTTTGGGCGGGACAATGAGGGTTAAGTGACTTGCCAAAGGTCACACAGCTAGTATGTGTCAAGTATCTGAGGCCAGATTTGAACTCAGGTCCTCCTGAATCCAGTGCTGGTGCTTTATCTACTGCACCACCTAGCTGCCCCCTAGTACAATGTTTTATGTATAGAATATGTTAATGGTTTTTCTTTTTCTTTTTCTTCTTTTTGGTGAGGCAGTTGGGGTTAAGTGACTTGCCCAGGGTCACACAGCTAGTAAGTGTCAAGTGTCTGAGGTTGGATTTGAACTCAGGTCCTCCTGAATTCAGGGCTTGTGTTCTATCCACTGTGCCACCTAGCGGCCCCCACATTAATGTTTTTTAATCAACTAGTTAATTAAGTCCAAGCCTTAATTAACTGTTGTGTCCTGTTGGGCAGGACACAACATATGTTGGGTAACACATTTATTAAGCACTTTCTATTTGCAATAGGAAAAGAACCTGGATATATCAAATTGACATGATATAGGGATCCAGTTATATCAGGGTCTTTCCCAGCTTACTGTGTACAATTATGCCAGAATTGCTGGTGTTATTGGGTTGTGGTTAGTCTTAAGAGCAAAGATTTAGCATGGAACTACTTTATGGTGCATAAATAGGCAGCTAGGTGGCACAGTGCCTAGAGTGTCCCATCTAGAGTCAGGAAGACCTAAGTTCAAAGCCAGCTTCATACCAGCTAGGTGACCTTGTGTGAGTCTCTTGACTTCTGCCTACCTCAGTTTCCCCATTTTAAAAATGGAGATAATATTAGCAACTACCTTTTGGGATTGTTATGAGGATCAAATGAAATATTTGTAAAAGGCTTTGCAAACTGTAAAGTGCTATATAAATATGAATGATGATGATAATGATGATTGACTGGTTGTATACAAGAAGAAGCACCAGGCAAAACTATTTGTACTCCCTTCTCTCTGAACTAATGGTCTAGTTGTGCTGCTTTCCTCTCTGTACAAATATCCCAGTGTCCAGGCCACTATTTTATCTCCTGTAGTTGGCTACAACTGTTTGAGACAGCTCTGTGTGAAACTGATAGCATCATTTTCTCAGTCAGAACAGGGAAAGTTTCCTTCTTATCTGTCTCTGCAGAATTTTGGGGGACAAAAACTTACACTAATGTGGATGCTATGTTGATAGATGCATCACCCTCCCTTTCCTCTACAATTTCATTTTCCTTTGGAAAATTCCATCTATTTAATAATATTACATGTTTCTTTGAATATCTCGTATTTGTCATTTCTTATGGTCCAATAACATTCATATATCACAATTTGTTCAGCCATTCTCAAATTAATGGGCATTCATTCTCCCCAGATTTTTGCTAGTATAAAAAGTAGAGAAATGATTATTTTGGTTTATAAGGGACCCTTTGATTTGCTTTTTGTCTTCCTTGGGGGTACATGACCAGATGTAGGATTCCCTGAGTAAAGGGGTATGAGTAATTAGTATCTTTTCTCTCATAATTTCAAATTGTTTTCCAGGATTATCAGACCAATTTGCAACTCTACCAACAATGTATTAGTGTTCTTGAATTCCCAAAGCACCTCTATTATTTGGGTAGATTTATTCAAATAATCTGGGTGTGTTTCCTGAAATCTCTTTGGTGAAGTGTGGCAGCAATGTTCTCATCTATGATTACCATATAGAGGGGAGAGAAAGATTGACAGTCCTCCTCTATACTGAGAAAGTATGGAATATGACCCTCTGATGTGGAGGATGAACCATTAATCCTAAAGAAATCAGAAGATTATGGTCTCAGAGATTGGTAGGACCTCAGATTGTCTAGGTGGCCTATTGTCAGGGGATTCTTCATCAGGACTAGGTGAATCCCCTGACAATAGGCCACCTAGGGGTGATGAAACGCTAATTAACAACTTAGTTTTTGGTTTTCATTCTCCAAGGATTTTCAGGCTTTTCCTTATTTATGGAACCAGGGTGAGGCCTCAGGGACTGGACAACTTTACAAGTGAATAATAGACATTTTGAGAGGCAGTGCAGTACAGTGTAGAAAGCACTGTACTTGAAGTCAGAAAAGACCTGGGTTCAAAACCTTACTCTGAAGCTTACTAGTGTTTTTTAATGGCTGACAAGTCACTAATGCTGAGTTTCAGTTTCCTCATTTGTAAAATGGATATAATAATGCCTGTAATAGTAGCCACGCAGGATTATTATAAGGATCAAGTAAATCATGTAGTAAAAGCATAATGTAAATGCATGCTATCATCATCATCATCATTAAAATGAGGCTTAGTTTTCTGTCTTATCTTTTTTTTCTTTTCTTTTCTTTTCCTTTTTTTTTTTTTTGGCAGGGCAATGAGGGTTAAGTGACTTGCCCAGGGTCACACTACTAGTAAGTGTCAAGTGTCTGAGGCCAAATTTGAACTCAGGTCCTCCTGAATCCAGGGCCGGTGCTTCATCCACTGTGCCACCTAGCTCCTCCTTATTATCATTATTTTTTAACAATCTCTGAACAAGTCAACACTTATTTCTATGAAGATTGAATAAGAATTGCTATATCTTTCCAATGTCCCCAAAGACTCTAGAATCATAGATTTAGACTTAGAAATGACCTTAACGATCATTGAATTCAACTCTTTCATTTTACAGATGAGGAAACTGAGGCTTAGAGAGGTAAGAGTCAGAAGCAGCATTTGAACCCAGGTTTTTATTTTCTCCAATTACATTAAAAACAAATTTTAACATTCTTTTTTTCTTTTTTTTTGCAGGGCAAAATGTTAAAATTTGTTAAAATAAAACATTAAAAAAATAATTTTTAAAACATTGCTTATGCTCAGAGATCTCCTCTTGAGGTTTGAATCTCCAGAGCTCAAATAGAGTTAGCCATTTGGTGGTAAAGCAGTCAGAGTGCCCAAGAAGGAAAGCAATTTGATATAGGTTAGACATGTGAGCACAAACAATGTGGCGAAGGGCATAGCTTATTGGCACAGTGGTCCAGGGTTCCGATCCCTGGAAGGCAATGAAGAAACCAGCAGGTTTCTCTGATTTCTGAGCCCACTGGTTTGGGCATTCAATTGTTCTGCTTAGTAAACAATAGTCAGTGAGTTCCTAAAGTACCAAACACTCACAGCTTGCTAGAGAAAGCAAGTGGTTATTTTGGGCTTAGAACATGGCACCTGAAAAAACAAACAACAAGCCTATTTTTTTAAGGACATAATCAAAATTCCAGAATATTCTTCTTGGTCCCCAGAGGAAATTTGTTTACATTTTTATTACCTGGGGGACAAAAGGGCCAGAAACAGTCTAAGTAACTAACAAAAGTCTGAGTCAGCTCAGGTCATCCATCCATCTTGGTGATGGCTGGAACCATCAGTTCAATTCAATTCAGTCCATTTCATTTCAGTTTGATTGGATTGGATTCAACTCAAGTTAAATCAAATCAAGTCAAGTCAAGAAGTGTTGATTAAGTGCCCATTCTATTCCTGGCACCTAGGCACTGAAGATACAAAGACCAAAATGAAAAGTCTTGTCCTGAAGGAACTTACATGCAAAGTGAGCATCTTGGGCATAGACCTCTTTAGGATCCTGATTTGCTGTTGTTGTTCTTGTTGTTCAGTTGTTTCAGCTGTGTTCCACTCTTTGGGACCCCATTTGGGGTTTCCTTGTCATAGATACTGGAGTGGTTTGCCCTTTCCTTCTCCAGCTCATTTTACAGATGAAGAAACTGAGCCAAACAGAGTTAAGTGACTTGCCCAGGTCACACACCTAGTAAGTCTCTGAGACCAGATTTGAATTCAGGTCTTCCTGACTCCAGGACTGGCACACTATCCACTGTAGTACCTAGATTCCTTAGGACCCTGATCTTCATCTTCATTTTTGGATGTTTCTTAGAGCAAAGCCATGTGTAGTATTTTTAACCATTTCTTGATGAACCCCAGGTTTCCTTTCCTTCATCTAGTTTCTGATCTGGATTAATGAAAGAACATGCCTCAGCACATAGAGGGTGTAGATCTTGAAGGAGTAGTACAAGAGATGAAGAAACAATGTTATAGTAAAGCCAGTAGGTTTCCATATAACTTGAGGCTAAACTCCCATTTGGCTTGAAAGGAAATGGCTTCTCTTCTTCCTCACAAAATTCTCTGAGCTGAACTGCAGGAATGACTAACTTTATTTCTCCATAAGACATTCCTTCCACAATTCTACCTCATTTTTTTGCTTTATTGCAATTTTCTATTGCATCAGCTTCCTTATCTTTTAAAGAGGCATTTGGACTAGATGACATCTAGGATCCCTTTTGGCTGTAAATCCATGAGCCTACTATCATTGAGTACTTTGGACATGGGGATGAACTAGGTCCTCACCGCCTTTCTGGAGACACAATTCTTGCCTTTAGGAACTAACTAATAAGAGACACAGAGACATGCTGTTATCCATCAGGCTATGCTCCTCTCTCTCACTGATGCTATTCTGCAACTTTCTGCCATTCCCTCCTAGCTCATGCCTTTCTCCTCTGGTCCCAGTGATCCTTTTAAAGGGTTGCTGTGGGGGAGTCAGCAAAGCAGAGCTCTTGGGCGTGGTCTTTCCTTGACTCCTCCCTGCACATGTGGCTGGGATTCTCATAGCCCATCACTACCTGACCATTCCTTTGAGAAAGAGACTAATCAGATGAGTATCAACACTTTACAAAGGAGCCAGCAGCTGCTGTATTATTATGCAAAGCAGTCTTAGAGTTCAAACCTCATCAAATCCATAGATCCAGCGTCAGGTCAGCCACCAGGTTGAGGAGTCACCTACAGACATAAAGGGCTGTGATGTTTATAAAGTAAGATATGCTGTTTGGTCAAAGATGGGAGGAAGCATGGTCTTCAGCCAGTGAAATGATTCTGACCAGTCAATGAGGTCCACAGAAGGATTCTATTTAGCAAATCAAAGGAAGCACTTTTAATTGTCCATTCCCAAGTTTTATAGAGAAATGCACTATGGGGCAGGATAAACCAACAAAGGCATGTTTGAAGATGGAACAAATTCAGATTATATACAGAGACCTCTAAGGATGGTGCTTCTGAAGTGAGCTACCTTAAAGAGTTACTCACAGCCAAATGACCCCATGGCCTGATACAGAGCCATTGTTGGTTAAGAATGGGCTTCTCAAGCAATCCATATTTGGGCAGAACTCTTAATCCCCTTAGTGTAAGCATTCTTAACTTGGGGGGTCCATGAACTTAAAAAAAATGATAACTAAATTTCAATATAGTTGGCCTCTTTTATAATCTCATGTATTTTATTTATGCTACTAAAACATTTTTCTGAGAAGGAACCTATAATTTTCACCAGATGGCCAAAGGGGTCCATGATCCAAAAAAGTATAGAACCCCTGTTTAAGTGCCTATTAATTCAGCCCTAAAACTCTGCACTTCAGAAAAACAAACCTAAAATTGATTTGTGTTTGGCTCTTGCAGGACAGTGGTTCACATGTTTCATTCTCAATATTCATACTTTTATGCCTTTTGAAGTCATTTTGTTTAAGCCCTGAGGTACCTTCAACATTCCTCTTCATAACTTTGGGAAGAGAACTTCTATATCACATCCTTCCCTACAGCAGAGGACAGCTCTGAATGGTACTGGTGATTTCTCCAGACCTTCTATTTTGGACAAATGGTTTTCTTCTTACTTGCTCTGTGACAAAGGTTCTTTGGGCAATAGTGTCCTTATTTCCAAAACAGTCAGATCTTTCCATAACCTGGAATACCCATAAAGCATAATAAATGATTTTACTTAAAGGATTTATTATGCACTTATGTACTGTGCTAAATACAAACACAAGTAAACAGAAAGACAGTCCTTGTCCTCAGGGAGCTTACATTTCAAGGAAGACAAAGCATTCAAGGGAGCTAAAAAGAAGAATGGAGTGGGACTTAGGATCCTGAATTGGGGAAAGGTGGAAAAACCCTTCATTTCAATTTCCTGTTGATGTTTGGGCCATTCTAATCTTTTCATTACTGGGATCTGTTAATCTCAACTCTTTCCAAGGTCCTCTGTTATCTTCTTTCTATGTATCCCAAAGGGTTTTTTTTTTTTTTTGATGAACATTGCTTATAATGAACAGCTCTAGTAAGCAAGCTTTCCAGAGGCTTCCAGAGCCTCTTCCAGATGTTCCCCTGCCTTGGTTAAGGTTTTTCTTCCCCTTTCTTGCAGTTACTTTTGTGGGAGCAATGTCTCCAAGAAACCATTTAAAAAGCTCCCAGTTTTCCTTTTATTCTCCCCACAACTCCTTCCTTCCCCTCTGGCTTGATACTTCCAACTACCGATTTCCCTGGCAATGTGTATGCTTTATCTCCCTAAATGGGGGAATTCCCCTTAATGGGAAACTTAAGTAACTTATGGCAGAAGGATCAATGGTAGGCTTTTTTTATCCTCCTTTCCCCCCCTTTAATTATAAAAGCATTTTATTATTTTCCAGTTATATGTAAAAATAGCTTTCAACATTTGTTTTCATAAGATAAAATTTAGTTCCAAAATTTTCTTCTACCCTCCCTTCCCTCTACCCTCCCCAAGACATAAGCAATCTGATATAGGCTATATATGTACAATCTCATTAAATACATTTCTGCATTAGTCATGTTGTGAAAGAATCAGAACAAAAGAGAAAAACCTTGAAAAAGAGAAAAAAAACCAAAAAGTAGAAACAGTGTGGTTTAAACTGCATTAGGAATCCACAGTTCTTTTTTTCTGTATGTGGAGAACATTTTCCATCATGGGTCCTTTGGAATTGTTTTGGATCACTGAGTTGCTGAGAAAAGCCAAGTCTATCACAGCTGATCATCATGCAATGTTGCTGTTACTGTGTACAATGTTCTTCTGGTTCTGCTCACTTCACTCAGCATCAGTTCACTTAAGTCTTTCCAGGTTTTTCTGAAATCTGGCTGCTCATCATTTCTTACAGCACAATAGTATTTCACTACATTCATATGCCACAACTTGTTCAGCCATTCCCCAATTGATGGGCATTCCCTCGATTTCCAATTCTTTGCCACAATGGTAGATTTTTAATAGTCAAATGCTCTGGCATTTTCTAGTCCTACTGTCGAACTAAGGTCATGCTACTCAACTTTCCCCATTGACAAACTCTTGGATTCTACCAGGCCATCACAGTCTGGCTATCCCAAGACATGGGGAGATCCAGGCATTTCAGAAATAAGAAAAGTATTAGAAAACTCTTGTCACAAAGCATATAACAGAAAACTTGTGAGTCCCAAATGGGGGACTTTGTGCAAATCACTAGCATCAATGATAGCTATTCAGCACACATGGGATCTGGAAGGATTTTGTTCTTGTGTGAATCTTATTTTTTTTAAATTATGATTTCACCACCTCCTGCCCCCTAACACAGCTTCAGGTCAGTAAAATTTCCTTTAATGAGGTGAAGAACTCTTTAATAAACAGTAAACTCAATAACTGACTAATGGGATGATTGTTTGACAATAGACAAATCACCAGAGGAGAGAAGTCTGCCGGTGGAGCCAACACCCACCTGGAGCAGGTATAAAAGGCCTAGGAAGGAAGGAGTTCTTCAGACTGTGGCAGCTTGGCCTATCCACCTCACCTGAAACACTTCTCCAACTTCAGCACCTGAAACCATGACTTCCAACATTATCCGTACATCATCTTCCTACCCTCTGGGCAGCAAGCTTCCTGGAGCAACGAACATCTCCATCTCTTCCATCGATGTTGGTGGCAAACCTGGGGCACAACTCAAGGCCGCCTCCATGTGCTTCTCTGCAGCTGTAGCCCACAACAACCGAGTCCGTGTTGGAACCACCTCTCTGGGCCGACCCAGCCTCTGTCTGCCCAACAGCTGCCGCTCAGCCTGCCCCTTACCCGGCACCCTCAACATTCCTGCCAACATTGGGAACTGCGGGAACTATGGCGAAGGCTTCTTGAATGGTCACGAGAAGGAGACCATGCAGTTCCTGAATGACCGTCTGGCTAACTACCTGGAGAAGGTGCGTCAGCTGGAGCAGGAGAATGCGGAGCTGGAGACCAAGATTCAAGAGTGGAGCAAGTGCCACCCTTCCTATGTATGCCCAGATTACCAGTCCTACTTCAGGACAATTGAGGAACTACAGCAAAAGGTAATGTTTTATAGGAAGGAAGGAATAAGCATTTATTAAGTGCCTAATATGTACAAGGCACTGTGCTAAGTGAGTACTTGGCAAATATTATCTTTTGATCCTCTCAACACCCTTGTGAGGTAGATGTTATTGTTATCCTCACTTTATAGTTGAGGAACTGTGGCAGAGAGAGGTTAAGTGACTTGCCCAGGGTCACACAACCAATAAGTGTGAACTCAGACCCAGTTTTCTATCTACTGTGCCATCTACATGCCTCTAGGGCATCCAATGTCCAAAATCTTGCCTAAAGGGAAGGAGTTAGGGAATATAGGAAAGGCAGAGAGTCTCAAAAGACAAAGACAAAAACTCAGAGGACTTTGAGTTCAAATAAAAGGAGAATGGACATTTTCCTTTTGGGGAACCATATTTCCACAAGCCTGTGTGATTGTTCCACAGTATGGTGGTACCCTAGCCTCCACACTGCAGCAAAATGGTATCCAGAATAGAGACTGATAAAAAGCAGAGAGATTTTGAAAAGAGCACAGGAGGGTTACATATTCTTATGGAAAATGTCATTCCTGAGTGGAACACATCTATCTCCCCTTGTACTTACATCATGCTTTGGGACATTATGGGATCAGCCAAAGGGAACAGGTGGTCTCCAAAGGATGCTAATTGAAATATCTCATTGTGTCCCCTCAGATTCTCTGTACCAAGGCTGAGAATAACCGGCTGGTTATACAAGTGGACAATGCCAAATTGGCTGCTGATGACTTCAGAATCAAGTAAGTCTGGTAAAGCTGGGACTTCAAACTACCCCCTCCTCCATATCCTTTTCTCTCTTCAGCACACCCTTTACCTCCTTCCATAGTCTAGGGTCAGAAATAGGGATTGCAATAGGGATTAGAATTGGACCTGCAATTTCATTTCTATAGGAAACCCTCAGGTGAGCAAGGTCCCTCTACCACTGCAGATTGCAGGTTGGTAGACTTAGAGAGTTTTCTGGGCCATTGAGAGGTTAAGTGACTTGCCCAGGATTGTGCAGCCAGAATGTGTAAGAGATGGGACTTAAACCTAGGGCTTTCTGGTTTTGAGGCCAGCTCTCCATCGCCTTTACCAGGCTGATTCTGATATTGGAGATTGAGTTTTGAAAGGATGGGCAAGAAGAGAGCCTTGAATCAAGCAGATGTGTGATCTAAGTTGCATACATGCTGATTAATTTTTCTGAGTTAAAAGGCACATGCATGTTTGTGTGTATTTTGTTTAGAGTGGTTATGTCATAAGGTTAGGGTACTCTTGGTGTGGAAATTCTCTCCACTGATACAAGTTGGTGACTCATTTGAAACTTATAGGATTAGAGAGTTAGCTGGGAGTTAAATGAGCTTTCCATGGTCACACTATGACCAGGTGCTAATGGCAGAACTGACTGCCAGGTCTTCCTGACTCTAAGGCCAGTACTTCCATCCATGATAACACACTCTTCTGGGTATGTGCTTACCAGAGAGGCAGAATTAGATCATTTTAGGAATAAATGGAGAAGTATTAGTTTCTGAATTTAAAAAAGGAACCCAAGGTCCTCAGAAGAAACAAGTAGGGTGAGAAAGAATTCACCCCTAGAGTCCAAAGGTGTCATGAGTTAACAAATCAATAGGAAAGAAAAAACATGAAAAAAAGCTATTTCTAAACCTTAGAAAAATGAAGCAGACCAAAGATCCAGTTAAATTTAACAAACATTTATTAACTACCAACAAAGGGCATAGTTGTGCAGGAAAGTATGATGAGGAGAATTCAAAAACATTTTTCTTGTCCTCAAGAAACTTCCAATCTAATAGGTTAAGGAACTTCATTTCCAGTGGGTCCAAGTTTGGTTGGGCCTTGGTTTATCCTCTGCTTGCTCTATTGTGACTTTCCCCCAACTCTTTCAAGGCATGAAAGTGAACTGTCCCTGCGCAAGCTGGTGGAGGCTGACATGTGCGGGATGCACAAGCTCATGGATGGCTTAACCCTGGCCAAGTGTGACCTAGAAGCCCAGGTTGAGTCCCTGAAGGAAGAGCAGCTGTCTCTCAAGAGCAACCATGAGCAGGTTTGGCTATACTAACAAACAATGATGGAACAAAGGGATCGGGCCACACATAGTCTTGAGAGTAGGGAGGAAGGTGTGTGGAGGAGAATCCTAGATGCAGAGAACTCTAGTTCTTATGATGGAAGCTCACTGAAAGACTCAGCAGTACTGAAAGTCTTGCTTGGTTCTTTGGAGCTCTGCTTTTAGCAAAACTCCTTAAAGCATTTTTCATCTAAAAAAGTTGGATACTGGGCTAGAAGAGGTTTCACCAATTTGTGCCAAGCTTGATTGTAACTGATCCTAAAGGTTCCAACTCAGATCTTAGAACATATCTGAGTAGGTTCTTCCTGTTTTAGATGTTGGGCTAGGATTCTTCAGTCCCAGGGAGATTTTCTCTCTTCCATGTTGCCCTCAGGAGGCAGGGGGAGGCTGTTATAAAGAGAATGACCTTTATTTCACTGGACATTTTGTTCTTCTATCTCTCCAGGAAGTCCACAACCTGCAGTGCCAGCTGGGAGACAAGCTCCACATTGAGCTGGACACCGCTCCACCTGTGGACCTCAACCGGGTGCTGGGTGAGATGAGGTGCCAGTATGAGGCCATGGTGGAGACCAACCGGAATGATGTGGAGCAATGGTTCATGGCTCAGGTGAGGGTGGTGGGGCTCAAGGTGGGGAAGTGGCTGTTGGCTTCCTGAGGTACTTGTAACTGACCCTGTCCTTGTGACTCCACTGTGTTTCAGTGCGAGTGCATCAGTCTCCAGGAGATGTCCTGTTCAGAGGAGCTACAGTGCTGCCAGTCAGAGCTCCTGGAACTAAGATGCTCGGTGAACGCTCTGGAAATTGAACGCCAGGCTCAGCACAAACTGGTGAGTCTCCTCCTCCATTCTCAGCACTCTTCCAATTTGAGTTTCTTTTAGTTCCAGTTCTAAATTCTCTCTCTTTCCCCTCTTCCTTTCCTATGCATTGAGAAGGCAAGAAACAAACAAAAAAACCACACCCTATTACAAACATGTATAGCCATACAAAACAATCTAGCACCTTTCCAATACATCTGATGCTCCAATAACCCTCTGATGGCTTTATGGATGAAGAAGGCCTTTTTTCTCCCATTGAGACAGAAATGTTGAACATGTACTTCTGAAGACTCATAGGACTATGGGTTTATGGAAGGGAATTCATCCACCCTCCTTACTTTATAGATGAAGGAATTAAGGTCCAGCGAGATAAAGGTACTTGTCTGAAGTCCCACATAAGTGGTGCAGCTCAGATTAGAACCAGGCCCTCTGGCTCCAAAGTCATTGCTCCCTCCACTGCACCACACTACCTTTCTCCTCAGACCCCATTCTTTCCATTGCCCCATATTTCCTCCAGTCCCAATACAGTGGGCTCTGGTGGATTTGTTGTCATGTTTGTCCCAATCCAGACATAGATCTCCTCTGAACCTTAGTCACTGTTTCTTTATGGCAAGAAGTGAAGCTCATTCACATTAGGAGGATTTTTGGTAGTGTGGGGAGAGTCCATACCTCTTTGGAGAGGGTCTAGTTTATCCTAAATTTTCTAGATTTAAATTAAATCCTTTATCAAGCTGGAGGAATTTCTGCATGTGTTAGGTCATGGACAATTCAATTCAATTCAGTTTCATTCCATTCAATTGAATATTCCATAACTACTTAAGTACCATCTATATGCCAAGGCCCATGTGTTACCAGAATGTTGCCCATATGGGCCGGCTCTGGGCACTGTCTCTGCTTCTCTAGAGTCATTGTTCCATGATTGTCTTGGTGCTTCTCATTTCAGAAAGAGTGTTTGGAAAACTCCTTGTGTGAATCTGAGGCCCGCTATAGCACCGAGCTGGCCCAGATGCAGTATCTGATCGGCAACGTGGAGGAACAGCTGGCTGAGATCCGGGCTGACCTGGAGCGGCAGAACCACGAGTACCAGGTGCTCTTGGACGTCAAAGCCCGGCTGGAGTGTGAGATCTCCACCTACCGAAACCTGCTGGAGAGTGAAGACTGCAAGTAAGTGGGATGCTGGCACTTTCTAGCAAGGGCACTTAGACCAAGTTCATGGATGGGTATCCCTTAGTTAAAAACAGAAGGACTTAAGCATGATCTGCTTGTATATGTCTGTTCCATGAATCTAATGAGGGGAGACTGGATTATGGATTAAATTGTTAAAATGGCCATTTCAACTCAGATAAGGGCATCTGTTTGCCAGATCCTGACAGAAAATGGGTGGATGTAGATTCAAGTGGGAAAAGCAATGTATCTATTTTATTTGGAGTTTTCTAGACATAATGAGATTGTCTTATGTCTTCTGCAGACTTGGGGGACTTTCTTTTCACCCCTTTACAGTTCTCCTTGTCAATGTGCCTCTGATTTGGGAAGGAAAGCATAGCTAGCAAAGGAGCAGATTCCCTGAAAGCCAGCCCTTGTTTGAATGCTTTAGCCCTTACTTCTTGACCTTTATGTGATGGCTAATTCTTAGTATCATAGATTTAGAGTTAGAGGGGCCTACAGAGACTTGTTTTATAGATGAATATAGATTAGATCCCTTATTTTATAGATGAAGAAAGTGAGGCCCAGAAGGATTAAGTAACTTGCCCATACAGCTAGGAAGTATCTGAGGCAGGATTTGAACCCAGGCCCCATACAACTCATTTCAAATCAACAAACATTTATTAAACACTGACTATATGATAGATAACAAGTAATTGAGAGGCAGCACGGTACAATGGTTAGAGTCATGTCCCATTTTTCCCACTTGTGAACTATGTGACCCTGGGTGAGTCACTTAATCCATCTCAGCCTCAGTTTCCTTTCTTGTAAAATGAGTGGGTTGAATGAGAAGGCATTTAATGTCTCTTCCAGCTCCAAATTGATGATCCTACAAAATGCAGAGTAATTTGTGGAGGATAGAGCATTAACAGCTGAGGAGAATCAGGGAAGGCCCTCAGGAGGTGTCATCTGAAATAAGCCTTGGAGGGAATTAGGGATTCCACATCAAGTCAAGTCAACACATATTTATTAAGCACTTGTTATGTGACAGGCACTGAGCCAAACTCTGGGAATTCAGAGAAAACCTTCCAGGCATGGGCAACAGCCTGTACAAAGGTTTGGAGGCAGGAGATGAGGGAACAACAAATAGGCCACTTGGGTTGGATGAGAGAATGTGTAAGTATGTGGGGAGTAAGGTGAAATCAGGCTAGGAAGAGGTTGGAAGCAGATTGGGAAGGGCTTTAAATGCCAAGAGACTCTTCATATGAATTCCTGGGATATAATTTCCTCTCCTCAACTTAACCTTGCTTGGATGGACTTTTCTCCTTCAGACTTCCTTGCAACCCATGTGCGACACCCGCATCCTGTGTCCCCCCACCCTGTGGTCCTCGGCCCAGCTGTCCTCCCCGAACCACCTGCGGCCCTCCTCGCCCAGCCTGTGGCACCAACCTGTCTGGTCGATTCTGATATCTATGCCCCCAGCTTAGAGGGCGGAAGCCTCCTTCCTGCTCAGGGCTGCCTTCATCTTGCCTGCCTGGATTTACTTTAAGAATACCCAGACTCTTCTGCATCTCATAAAGAAGACTGAGTTGGCAGCCAAGAAGGGGCATGAATGCTTCATCTGCTGGAAAAAGCTACGATTTATTACCGTTTCAGCTACTGCTTCTGTGGGGATGTCTCTTGTGGGATCTTGACTCTGCTTTGCTGCTTTGATATCTTTTGAGATGCACTCATTGCCTTGCAAATAAACTTAATTCCTGCAGCATAAAATGTCTTCCTGTGTGTCTTTTGCTATGTTTACCTCTTGGGCTTGGTAGTTGGGTCCAGGCCAAGCACCCTATAGGTACTGAAGTGCCTAGGTGACATCAAATGCTCCAGATGCAAATAATCAATGTGCTGTAGAAGAAAGAACTTGGGATTCAGAGTCTGGATAGACCTGAGTTCAATTCCCAGGCTCAGCACTTTCAGACAAATTAATTAACTGCTCCGCGCCTCAGTTTTCCATAGCTGTAAACTGGGGATAAAGTGATATTTTTCTTCCCTCCATCTCAGAGTTATTGTGGATATAATATCTGTAAAGGGACAGGGATTGGGCCTGTGATTTTATTGGTGTAGGAAGTCCATTGTGGCTGAGAAAACTCCCTCTAGCAATTCTCTGCAATTGAACAGTCTTTCTTAGAGGATTCCCTAGAAAAGTAACTGACCTAGGGTGAGGTGGTAGCATGTGTCAGAGGCAGGCCTCAATTCCAGATTTTCCTGGCTCTGGGACCAGCTTCACCAAGCCATCACACATCAAATGCCCCTAAATGCAAAATTCTCAGTGTTTGTAAAACTTAGTGACAACATAGGCTATTATACTCTATAGTAATATAGTTTGGCATAAGTGGAATCAGGAAGACCTGTGTTCAAATGCTCCCTCTGATACCTGGCTGTGTGAACCTGGGCAAATCACTTATTCTCTTAGAGTCCCAGATAACTTTCTTTTTTTTATTCCTTTTTTTTTTTTGAGAGGCAATTAGGGTTAAGTGACTTGCCCAGGGTCACACAGCTAGTAAGTGTCAAGTGTCCGAGGCTGAATTTGAACTCAGGTCCTCCTGAATCCAGGGCTGGTGTTTTATGCACTGAGCCACCTAGTTGCTCCCAGATAACTTTCTAAGTGAGAAGTTATAGATAGGTTGCCTGCCTATATTTGAGGACAGAATTTCCATGCTGGGGGGTGGGGGTGGGGATTTTCTATGTGGAAGAAATTATATATCTAGCTCAAAATAAATGATGATTTCATATTCTATCCTACCAGCAGGTACCCCTGCTAAAATATGGAATATAGAAATAATAAATATGGAAAAATGCGATGACAGGTGGAGAAATCAGTGTCTGCATGTTGTTTTTTTTTTTGAAGAGGGCTCTTCCCTGACAAAGTCTGTTTAATGAACATAAAACAATAATAAATATTCTTTAAGGTGTTTAGAGTGCTTTTTATATCCTGTCTCTATTCAGGAACTACTAGAGGTATCATGAGCCCTGTTTCACTTGTGAAATTTGTCCACAGTCATCCAATTAGCAAGTATCAGAGGTAGCATTTGAACCAGGTCTTCCTGAGTCCAAGTTTGCCATGCTGATCTCTATACCAAGTTCCCTCTCTTCTTATGAAGATCCCTCAACCTTCCTCTCCCTCACCACTGCTTGTAGACCCAAGGGAAAGAAACAACAGTATCAGGAAGATTGAATTCTTTCACATGCCTACACAGGGTTTTCTGGCATGGGCTATGACATTTTATCCAACGGCAAAATAAGGTCACGTAGCCTAAGCAAAGACAAGATCTTGTTGGGAGTTGCCTTTCCTGGGTTTACCTTCCGAGTTAACTCTCTTTCTGAAGGCTGAACCTTTCATAGAGACTTCAAGATGAAATCACCTCCCTTGGAAGTGGGAGGCCCTAATCACAGAGCGGGAGAAACTCCCCAGGGCCTTGGCCCATTTCCCTCTCAGTCAGATTCCTTTGTCTAAAGAGGATCATTTCCAGTGACTCCTGTGTTTGCATCTCTGGCACTGACCTAGAAGTGCTGGTGCATGCATTAAGAGCTGCAGATGTTATCGTGGGGCTGGCAGATCCCTGCTTGTCTTTTAGGCAGGGGTCCGACTTGCTCCCAAGTAGGCCTGCTGCCAGAAGGAGGGAACAAGGTGTGTTGGATCTTAGACTCCTGTGTTACAGGGAGGCTGCCATTTCAGCTCAGGAATGCAGTTTTGATGAAGTGTTGATGCTAAAAAAGGCACAGTTCCTTTTAGACCAATTGGTCACTCCCTCTACCAAGTGCCTGTTTGTTGGGTTATTGTGGGCCCTTGTCTCTGAGGACAAAAACAACCCTTCAGCAAAGGATAGCAGAGACATGACAGGATTTCTGGTGCCTTGGATTGCTTTTACACATGGGCTAAGGGCTTACTTGCTTTTGCTGCTCAGTCATTTTCAGTTGTGTCCAGCTCTTTATGACCCCATTTGGGGTTTTCTTGGCAGAGATACTGGAGAAGTTTGCCATTTCCTTCTCCAGCTAATTAAAAAATGTTTTATTTTCCCCAAAATTACATGTAAAAAACAATTTTTATCATTTGTTTTAAAAAAATTTTGAGTTTTAAATCCTTTCCCTCCCTTCCTTCCCTTTCTTCTCCCTGAGATAGTTATACATGTGCAATCATGTAAAACATATTTCTGTATTAGTCATTTTGTGGAAGAAAACTTGAACCAAAAAAAGAAAGAGAGAAAATGAAAAATAGTATGTTTTGGTTTGCATTCAGACTCCGTCAATTATTTTTCTGTAGGCAGAAAGTCTTTTCATCATGAGTCCTTTAGGATTGTCTTGGATCATGTATTGCTGAGAATAGCTAAGTCATTCAAAGTTCTTCATTGTACAATATTGATACTGTGTACAATGATCTCTTGGTTCTGCTCACTTCACTCTGCATCAGTTCATAGAAATCTTCCCACGTTTTTCTGAAATCATTCTGCTCATCATTTCTTATACCACAATAGTATTCTATTATAATCATATACCAAAGCTTGTTCAGTCATTCCCTAATTCATGGGCATCACCTAAATTTTCAATTCTTTACCACCACCAAAAGAGCTCTTATAAATACCCTTGCAAAAATAGACCCTTTACCTCTCCCTCTTTTTAAAAAATATCTTTGGAGATACAGATACAGTAGTTCTCTAGCTCATTTTATGGATGAACTGAGGCAAACAGGGTTAAGTGACTTGCCCAGGATCACAAAGCTAATAAATGTCTGAGGTCAGATTTGAACTCATAAAGATTAGTCTTCCTGACTCCAAGGCTGATTGCATATGTATATGTTGGTGATTGCTCTATGCCTCATTGACCATACATTGCACCAAATTTGTTCCTACTGGGAAGCACAGAAGCTGGTATTCTTGGACTGACTTTGATTTGAAGTAGAGCCATCCCTTATTATTCTGAATGAAACAAAACCCATTTTGAGCCTTATTAGTTGTAAGCCATTTTACTTCATTGGCAAGAGGTAAAGAATTTGTTATAAAGCTTAGTAACTAGAGTCACCATTTGCTACTTGGAGAGTAATTTTAAAGGCATAATTGAGAAAAATTCACAGGGAACTCAAATGATCTCTTATTATTTGCAGAAGCATCATGGTATAAGAAAGCAATGAACTTGGACAACAAGTTTTTGGATGATACCACTGATGTTATCAGTGTTGAGAACTCCTAGTGTGGAAAGTTCTTGAGGTGCATCAATACTTCTTCTGTACTTTATAGTTTTAAATAGCTGCCTGGGACACTGAGAAGTAAAGGGAATTTGTTCAAGGTCACTTAGCCAGTCAGTGTTAGAAGTGGGGTTTGAATCCTGGTCTGGCTGACTTTGAGAACACCAGTGGTTCTCGAAGTTTCTGGTTTCAGGTTCACTTTATACTTTGAAAAATGATTGATCTTTTTGGAGGGAAAATAGGGAGTCACTGAAGGTTCTTGAGCAAGGAATGGTTTAGGAATATTGATACAGATTTTAATCCATCTATGCCTTCTCATTTTAAGTATCTCTTATCGATGTCCTCCTATAGAGCCTCCACAGAAGATGCACCCAACATACCATAGACTTCCTCTGTCTTTTTACAGTTCAGTCCCATGCTCAAACTATCCATTTGTGATTCCTTGATCTTGCCACATGATATCCTCAGCTCTTTTTCCAATCATACATATACTTTATGGTTCCATTTAAGTCACTTTTTACATGTAGAGTATCACTGGGAATATTCTACTGTCTGTTTGCACCATTCTTACTAGATCTAATATTTTGTCAGTCACTCAAGTGTGACTTTTGAATCATCTTTGACTTCTCCTTAATCCCTGCCTTCCAATAAGTCATGAAGTCCCATCGATTTTTCCTTTATATTTGTCTGTCCCTTATGCCCCTTTCTTTCAATTCCCATAGCAACCAAATTAGTTCAGGAATTTAGTATTTCTCTATTGTCTTCCTTCCCACAGGATTACACAATGTACAGTAGAAGGAACTGTAGCCATGTAGTCCTACCCATATGCAAAAGGAATCTCCAAGGTAAAATACTTGACAAATGATCATTTAGCTCTATTGTGAAGACCTCCAACAAGGAGCAATTTATCATCTCTTAAAGCAGCTCCTTCTGCTTTTGGAATGCTTTAATTGTTAGGAAGCTTTCCAAAAGTGGAATGAGCTAGATATTAAGATCAAATTTATTTCTTTGTGACTTTCATACATGCCCTCTGGGAGTTCCTTAAATCAATGAATGGCTGGGACCAACACCTGGTTATCTGGATCAGTATTGAGGGCTTGCACATTACGACATGTAATAAAGGCTTGTTGAATTGTACTGAACCCAGTTGATGGTCCAAGATTGGTGGTGGAAGGGGGAGGGAGGTGGATAGAGACCCTTAAAAAGGAGGGTCCTCAGGTTATTGGTTCACCTCCTCTGAAATCCTGAGTCATCATGTCAGGAACACTGTACTTTGGAGACTCTATTTCATGGCCTCAAAGCCAAGGGTCAACGTATTCATCCTGGGAATGGGGTTAAAGATGCATCTTATTTAGCATAGCAAAGAAGCTGGGTGGTTAATTATGCTTTTCTGGGGTTTGTGGAGAAACAGGCTATTGATATGGGTCAGAGCAAGGCAATAAAACTTTGGGATGCTCTGAGTATGTCTGAAGATTAAGGAAATTTAAATTTTGTGCAGGAGTCTCTTTATTAATGGACTATCAAAGAAGATGTATTTTTTTTCAAAGGGGTGAGAGTCTTTCAAGAGAAGGGAGATCAAAGTCCAAGAGTTTGTGTCTTCCCTAAACAAGTTGAAGGAGGACACAATCCTGAGAGAAGGACAGGTGGGGATGTAGGTAATAAGTGAAGATGCTGAGAGAAGAAGACATGGGAAGCATTGAGAATAGACATCATAAAATATTAATCACTGTTGACCTTAACCAGCTTACAAAATTCTGGTAGATGAGAACACATTCCCCTGGGAATCTGGAACTATATTTTAAAATACATGTGTTTATTCCTCTCTGTCCCCCTCAATCTCACACCAAAGTCCATTTTCTTTTAGACTTAAACATTTTCAACTTTGATTTGCAAAATGTTCATTGGAATTTAGTTTTTTTTCTCTTATAATTTTAGCTGAATGCTTTCTCTAGTAATTATCAATGGATCTGTCCAGCTGCTTTCCTCCTAGAGAGGACTCTATGGCTATTTTGGAGTCCAGGGCTCTAGTCTTGTCTCTGTCATTTACTAACCACATGGCCTTGGGCAAGTCCCTTCATTTTTATAGGCCTCAGTTTCCTTCACTGTGAAATAAGTTTAGATGTGATGCTCTCAGGCCCCTTTCAGATTCAAATCTTGATTCCAATATTGTCCCAGGTTGCTTGGAAGGTCACTTTCCTGAATCTGGGAACCTATCTTTGAATGACCTTTATGTGACCTTACACACAAGGCCATTGGATGAGGAAGAGGATTGTGATGATTTTTCCTTTACACTCCAATTTCCTGGACAAGACTATCACTGCTACATGTTTTAGAATCTTCTAATTTTTCAGACTTTTCGGGGATCAAAGTACTTATTCAAATGAATTCCCTGGGGCAGGAAAAGGATCCGAAGCAGAGATTATGTAGCCCTATGGTGTCCCTGAAATGATAGAATGACTTCATCATTTCACACACTTGAATGGGAGGTCAAAGAGTAATTCAAAGCCACTGAATTTGGGATGCTAAGTTTAGAAGTCTTTGAAGAATGAGGTTTTTGCATATATTCTAGGGTCATGTGGTAGTAAGGAGTCTTGTCTGTGTTAGACAAAATCTCTTTTATGATCTAATTAACTCTTTATAGGAAACTAAATCACTGACTAATCAGGAGATTGTATAATAATCAACATAAATACTGAGTAGAATGCCAGTTTCTTGCACCAACACCCACTTGCCAGGGGTATATATATATATATGTGTATATACATATATAGGTTTAGGGGAAAAGGAATCATTCAACTCTGAGCACAACCTAGATAACCCAGCACCTCTGTTCTGCTGCCATGGCTGCCGACATCTGTACAACATCTGGCTCTTCAGGCTCCATCAGGAGTGGAAGGCTTCTGGAACCTCAGGCTGCTTCCATGTGCTTTTCTGCAACTATGGCCCACAACAACCGAGTCCGTGTTGGAACCACCTCTCTGGGACGACCCAGCCTCTGTCTGCCCAACAGCTGCCGCTCAGCCTGCCCCTTACCCGGCACCCTCAACATTCCTGCCAACATTGGGAACTGCGGGAACTATGGTGAAGGCTTCTTGAATAGTCATGAGAAGGAGACCATGCAGTTCCTGAATGACCGTCTGGCCAACTACCTGGAGAAGGTGCGTCAGCTGGAGCAGGAGAATGCGGAGCTGGAGACCAAGATTCAAGAGTGGAGCAAGTGCCACCCTTCCTTTGTGTGCCCAGATTATCAGTCCTACTTCAGGACTATGGAGGAGTTCCAGCAGAAGGTACTATTTGGGGGATGCTTTTGGGCTTCAGGGTCTCAGGATATAGTATGAAAAAAATGTGGCTAAATAACACATTCATTTGTGGGAGGAGATTTCTTTTATTTTTGGTGAGGCAATTGGGGTTAAGTGACTTGCCCAGGGTCACACAGCTAGTAAGTGTCAAGTGTCTGAGGCCGGATTTGAACTTAGGTCCTCCTGAATTCAGAGCCAGTGCTCTATCCACTGCGCCACCTAGCTGCCCCTTGATTTATTTTGTTTTTTAACATAAAACAGAAAGAACCCATTTCCAGGGCTCTCCAGACTCTTAAGTCAGTTACAAATGAACCTTATATTTTGTAGTTTGCTTAAAGATTTTATGTCATGAAAGGAACATAAGACTTGACTCAAGAAATAGAAGTCAGTGGCCTGGAAATTGCAGACAAGTGGATTTCAGTTAGACTGAAGCACAGAACTTTTATTTTTATTTATTTATTTATTTGTTGTTGTTGTTGTTTTTTGGTGAGGCAATTGGGGTTAAGTGACTTGCCCAGAGTCACACAGCTAATAAGTGTCAAGGGTCTGAGGCTGGATTTGAACTCAGGTCCTCCTGACTCCAGGGCTGGTGCTCTATCCACTGTGCTACCTAGCTGCCCCAGGATGGGACTTTTAAAAGTGGAAGGCAGTGCTTCAGGAGGCATTATGTTCCTTATCACTAGAGGTATTCAGTTGGAAAATGAATGACCACTTGTTTGGTATTTTGTTTTGTTGCAAGGCAATGAGAGTTAAGTGACTTGCCCAGGGTCATACAGCTAGCATGAAGTATCTGAGGTCACATTTGAACTCAGGTCCTCCTGAATACAGTGCCAGTGCTTTATCCACTGTGCCACCTAGCTGCTCCTGTTAGGTATTTTGTTGAAGAGGTTTCTTCTTGGACAAAATGGTCTTTTGAAGTCTTCCCTAACCCTGGGATCCTGGGAACTTTAGAGGACTCATGGATGATGGTAATTCGTCTTCACTGACCTAGGGCATCTCCACAGGGTTCAGGTGCCATCAGCCCAGTTTCAGGAGGTTCTTTTGCTTACCCCTGGGGTAGAGGAAATAAGTATCTTCCAAATGGTCATCCCCTCCAAACTGGAGAGACCAAGAGCAGATTCTTGGTGAGCTTAGTGAATAAGAATGAGGAAGCTTTTTTACTTTAGGAGTGTAACCTGTCTCCTGATATTCCATCATAGTCTATTGCACCAGTAGTTTACTTTTGTTTTTTCCCAACCCATCCCATAAATTTTTCCTCGAATCCCCTCCACCATTTTTTATGATATAAAAGGAATTAACTATTGTCCCTATTTTTTCTTCCAACTCAGTCCAATCTAACAAATTATTAAATACCTTCTGTGTTGGACTCTGATGATACAAGCTAAAAAAAAGACCCCCCTTTTCTCAAGGAATTTACATTTTACTAGAGGGAAATAATAGGTAAGCAGATTTGCATTTATGATTTAAATTGAGGAAGGAGAAGGAGCATAGGATTAGAGATTTAGAGTAGGAAGTTTCCTTAGAAGCTTTGGTCTAACCCTAGGAATCTGAGGATGAAAGGTTAAGTGATTTCCTTAGGTTCACACAGCTAGTAAGCATCTGAAACAAGATTTGAACTCAGGTCTTCTTGATGCTAACTTTAGCATTTTATCCAGAATTCCACTTAGTTGCCAGTTGAGGAGATTAAGAAAGGTTTTTGATAATACATGGCATGTGACCTGGTGCATTAGGGAAAGTAGAGAATCTAAGAGGTAGAGGTAAGGAGGGAGTGCACTTTAGGTGGGTGGGACAGTTTATGCAAAAGCCTGGAGGTAGGAGATAGAATGTCAAGTTTGGGAAACAGAATATAGACTTTTCAGCTAGAAAGCAGATTATTTACAGGGGAACAATATGCAGCAAGCCTGGAAAGGTCATTTATAATCAAGTTGAGAAGTTTTTATTTTATCTCAGGGGCCAACTTTATTTGTCCTTCAATTTTGCTTTTCTCAGAAGCTCCATAGTGCATACAACATAGTCCTCAATACATGTCCTCAATATAATTCAACAAATATTGATTAAGTGCCTACAGTGGGCAATTTGCTGTGCTAGTTGCTAAGCACTTTATAATAATTATCTCATTTGATCCTCACAACAAGCCTGGGAGGTAGGTACTATTATTATCTTCATTTTATAGTTGAGGAATTTAAGGCAAACAGAGGTTAAGTGACTTGCCCAGGATCACACAACTGGTAAGTGTCTGAGGCTGGATTTAAACTCAAATCTTCCTGGGGAAGGGATAAGAAGAACACAGAAAATGGTAGGCACTTCACTTGGTCTGGGTGTGTAGGGTATGTGAAGGGTAGCAGTGTGAGATAAGTGTACATAGGTAAGCTATAACCTGATCACAGAGGGTCAAGAGAAGGGAATAAGAATTTACTAAGCACCTACTATGTGCCAGGCACTGTACAAAGCACTTTACAAATATTTGATCTTCACAACTCTCTGAGATAGGTGATATTATTACCCCTATTTTACAGTTGGGGAAACTGAGGCAGGCAGAGGTGAAGTGACTGGCACAGGGTCACACAGCTAGTAAGAGTATGGGGCTAGATTTGAGCTCAGTTCTTCTTGACCCCCAGCCCAATATTCCAGGTCCAGCACTGCATCACCTAGCTGGGGTCAGAAATGCCAGGCTAAGGTATGTTGTCTTGCTTGATAAAATGTAAGCTCATCCAGTGCAGAGACTGTTTATTTTTTGTCTTTGTAGTCCTATTTTGTAGCCTAGTGCTTGATGAATAGATAGTACTTGATAAATGTATGTTGGTTAACTGATTGGACTTTATTTGGTAGGTAATGGGGAGCCATGGAAGGTTTTTGAAGAGGGGAGGTTTTTTGAGGTTTGGAATTCAGTTGATCAACAAATATTTATTAATTGCTTATTATGTATCAGGCATTGTTGCTAGGTGCCAGCCATACAAATACAAAGAAAGTAGCAATTCCTATTTGCATTCTGATGAAGGAGTTGGTCAATCAACAAACACTGAATAAGTACTTACTATGTGCCAGGCAAGTATGCCAGGAAAAATGAGTCGAATTAAGATTGAGTTCAATTCATTGTTTGTGCAACTGAATTGAACTGACTATGGGAGAGATTATGCCATGGAACAGCACGTGAAAGTTAATGAAAGCATGAGCGCTTCATACGTAAGGCTTCAGGAGGTCTGGATACAATGCAAGACCAACCATGTAACCTCTACTTCTCCAGATCCTGTGTACCAAGTCCGAGAACACCAGGCTGGTGGTGCAGGTTGACAATGCCAAGCTGGCTGCTGATGACTTCAGAACCAAGTGAGTTGGGCTGCAAGAGGGTGAGGAGGAGAGGCAGAAAACTTCATTGTCCTTCTCTGGCTCCACTGGCCAGGAATGGAATTGACTCGTCTGAATCCAGAATTTACTACAGGAGAATAAGGAAGAAGCCAACCCAAAGGACTGAGAAATAGTCAGAGGCTGTCAGGCTGGAGGAATCTTGGAGACTGTTCACGGTCTCTCCCAATTTTACAGTAGAGGAAAGAGACACCCAGAGACTCTTTAATGACATAGAACTAGATAGCAAGAAGGACTCTGGTCTCTCATCTCTCAACTCTTCCCTCTACATCCAGGTTGCCTCCTTGAGTTGGCCAATGATTGAAAAAGCCACATTAATAACAACCAAGGTGACAGAAAGTACTTTCCCTACCTTTCAAATGTGGGACCCAGAAGGCTCTGGAGGAGACAATGAGATTGGTGACCTTGCCCAGGCTTTCCTCATTTAAATTCAATTCACTGCAAGTCATAACTTCACCTCCCTGATGCCATGGTCCTCTTCAAGAATGAAGGACAACAGCAATAGCAAGTTAAGTGCACACAGGTTGAACAATCTGACAATCATGGAGCGATTATGACAGGACTGGACAGAAAGCTAGAGTCAGGAGATCTGGGGTCTAGTTGTGGCTGAGCTACTGTCTTACAGCAACACCTTAGCAAGTCACTTAGTCTCTTAATACCTCAGTATCTCCTTCTGTAAAACGAGAGGGCTGGACTAGAGAATCTTTGAGTTTCCTTACAGTTCTGACATTCTCCCATTCCCTGACTTGGGTTTTGTATTGATCCTCTTGTATATCACAGGTAAATTTCTTTCCTAGAGCTAAAGGCAGTAATTTTCTTTTCAATGTGATGTAACAGAGTGTTGGATTAGGAACCAGAGGGCCTGGGTTTAAATACTGATTTTGTCACTTACATTTTGTGTGACTTTAGGAAAATAATTTAGCTTCTCTGGGACTCAGTTTCCTCATATGTAAAATGAGGGAGTCGATCTTTTGCTCTTGTTGTTCAGCTGTTTCAATCGTGTCCAACTCTGTATGACCCAATTTGGGGTTTTTCTTGGCAGAGATGCTGGAGTGGATTGCCATTTTCTTCTCCAGCTCATTTTACAGATAAAGAAACTGAGGCAAACAGGGTTAAGTGACTTTTCCATGGTCACACAGCTAGTAATTGTCAGAGACTGGTTTGAAATCATGAAGATGAGTCTTCCTGATTCCAAGCCCAGTTCTCTATCCACTGTGCCACTTAGCTGTCCGAGTTGATCTTAGGGACCTCTAAATTTACTTCTACTTCTAAATCCATGATCCTTATGATTTATGAGGTTGGGTTCTGATTCCCCCCAAAAATCATGGGACCTAGAAATGGAAGGGACCTTAGAAATCGTGTGGTCCAAATGAGGAGAGAACTGAAGCTCAAAGAGTTAAGCTCCTTGTCCTAGGTCATGTAGGTAGTGAGCTGGGAATAAGCTCTAATTTCTTTGTAAATATGATTGTTGCTTTTCCCTCTAAAGCAGGGATTCTTGGCATTTTGGGGGTCATGGACCCCTTTGGCAAGTCTAGTGGAGCCCAATACTACTCTACTTTGTTGCCTACATTCATAATGGAAGGAAATGCTACATTTCAGTTAGATGTTAGTGAAAAGAAATAATCTTTTTCCTATCCAAGTTGATGGAACTCCTGAAATCTATTAATGGACTTCTTGGGGAGTCTGTGGGCCCCAGGTTAAATCAAATCATCTCTCATCAGAGCCTGGGGGCTCTCTTGATCCATGTGAGTACTGAGGAATGCTGGGGGTCAGCCACTGGGGTAGCTCCTATACCTTGAAGGACATGTTGGTGACAAAGCTACAGAATAAGTAAAACCAAAAATAAGCCTAAATGGAGAAAACCCTTGAGGCTAAGACAAAAATGCTGACTTCCTAGAGCCATTTCTACCATTCTCTGACTATTCATACTGCGAACTCCTTTTTTCCACCCTCTTGATAGGTATGAGACAGAGCGGTCTCTCCGCCAGCTGGTGGAGGCTGATATCGGGAGCCTACGCAGGAACCTGGATGACCTCACTCTGGCTAAATGTGACCTGGAGGCCCAGCTGGAGTCTCTAAAAGAAGAACTGCTGAGCTTCAAGAAGAACCATGAGCAGGTAGGGGTATACAGCAAACAGAGGCCCTGAGCTGAGGCTATCTGAAGTTATCCATTCCATTGGGGGGGAAAATCAAAGCTTTCTTCCTTTCTTGAAGAAATTGCTGAAGGCCAAATAATAATTGTTAGCATATAAACCCTCAAGTGCCTTATATAGTGTCTTAAGGAATTATGCAAATAGTGCTTTAAGGTTTTCAAAGCACTTTACAAATGGGATCAAGTTTTATCCTCTCAATGCCATGGGAGAGGGGCAGCTAGGTGGCACAGTGGATAAAGCACTGCCCATGGATTCAGGAGGATCTGAGTTCAAATCCAGACTCAAACACTTGACACTTACTAGCTGTGTGACCCTGGGCAAGTCACTTAACTCTCATTGCCTTGCAAAACAAAAACAAGAAACCCCCAAACCCACACCCAATGCTATGGGAGATATTTGCTCCTTTAAATTACACTCTATAATCTACCCAGATCACATGAGATAATATTGGTAAAGCACTTAGCACAGTGCCTGGCACATAGCAAGTACTATATAAATGTTAGATATCATTAGCAGCAGCAACAGCCATTATCATTGACAGGAGGGGGCTGAGGGATGTGGGAGACTCTGCCTCAGAGCATACACTGAGACATATGCTGCTTGGACATAGACTCTGTAAAGGCTAAAATTCTAGCTAAACTATCTAAAATATCTAATGAGTGGTCGCCAAATTAATTATAAGCTTTAGCAAGAGTTAGGCTTTTAAGCATTTATTAAGGAGAATAAGAATTTGGTAAAGAGAGAGAGAAAGGCCTACATTCATCTATCTCTTAAAGGCAGAGCACATTTCTAGCTCCCTTCTCCACCGGAGTCCTCAGGAAAGAGAGCGAGTCAGAGTGCCAGGCTCCTCCTTCTTCCTCCCACTAGCAAATGTCACTTCCTGATGCTAAAGAAAAGACGCATGGTCTTGCCCTCAGAGACCTTCACCTCATGGTGGAGCTTTTCTACAATAAGTCTCCAGCCGGCAGCATCATTCCAATCGTTACAACTGCCTTGCAATGGTATCATTTCCCACCGGGCTTATGAATTCTCCCATGTAGAGAGCTTCCAGTGTGGACATTCTCTCAAGCCATAGACATCAGCAATTTCTCAGTAACTTAATAGTTAGAGAGAATTAGTTGCCCAGGGCACAGAGAAGTTAAGGAACTTGGCCATAGTCACACCGGCCAGTCTGAATTAGAGGTAGGACCTGAACTCAGGTCTTCCTGACATATCCCAAGGCCTCCCTTCTCTCCTCTATGCCATGTGGACTTTTAGTGACATCATTAATAAGTAATAATACCAAGCCCTTCTGTAACATTATAAAACCATTCTGGTTTTAGAAGGCATCCCATACTGGGATGATTGATCACTTGGGACACAATGGATTGGCCAATAAGGAGCTGAGCTGATGCTTCAGTTCTGGTAGTGTTACTTTGCTGGATTCTATCTGATTGCTGCCTCCTTGTCTTTGTCTATTCACTCCTTGTACATTAACTTTTCTTATGGAATAGTAAAGAGGCTGTTTCCTTTGGTGCCAAGTTTTGCCAGATGTAGTTAATGACATTGCTTGGGTTATGCCTGAAACTGGAAGTTGCTGTGCCTAATATGTCATGATGGGGTCTCCCGAGCAGTTCCTAACCAAATCATGGCATTGGATGGGAAACTTTTCTGTAGTCTGGGGTGGGAGGCAGCTGTAGAGCCCCTGAAGGAAGCCCATTGTTGGTGGCAACCTTGTTTGATAGCTTTTAAAATTCTCTGAGCAGGTTTTTCCTATCTTGGATGTTGGGCTAGGGCTCATCAGTCCCAGGGAGGTTTTCTGTCTTCCATGCTGCCCTCAGGAGGCAGGGGAGGCTGCTACAAAGAGAATGACCTGTCTGACACTGACCATTCTGCTCTTCTGCCTCTCCAGGAAGTCCACAACCTGCAGTGCCAGCTGGGAGACAAGCTCCACATTGAGCTGGACACCGCTCCACCTGTGGACCTCAACCGGGTGCTGGGTGAGATGAGGTGCCAGTATGAGGCCATGGTGGAGACCAACCGGAATGATGTGGAGCAATGGTTCATGGCTCAGGTGAGGGTGGTGGGGCTCAAGGTGGGGAAGTGGCTGTTGGCTTCCTGAGGTACTTGTAACTGACCCTGTCCTTGTGACTCCACTGTGTTTCAGTGCGAGTGCATCAGTCTCCAGGAGATGTCCTGCTCAGAAGAGCTACAGTGCTGCCAGTCGGAGATCCTGGAGCTAAAGCGCTCAGTGGATGCTCTGGAGGTTGAGTTGCAGGCTCAGCATAAACTGGTAGGTTTTTTCCTCTTTCTAACTCCTATATGGTCACTTCAATACATTTTCCCTGCCAGCTGTCTTGCACTGACTAATTCGCCAATTTAAAAACAGGTAAGCACTTTAAACCTCACATCCATCTCCTTTAGAATAATGTTCTCAAAAAATGTCTGTAGAATGTATCCAATTCAATCAGTTGTTAAGTAACAGGCACAATGTTAAACACAGAGGAAACAAAAAAGAAGCAAGAGACAGTGCTTGCCCTCAAGGGACTTTCGATCCAATGGAGAAAATCGTTGTTGTTCTGGAAGAAGACCATAAATGACATTGGGGCAATGTCATGACTTACATCAAATTGGATTTAAGTGAGGAAGGGCTGTGCAAGGTCACCAACCTCACTCTCTCCTCCACAGCCAGAGACAAGATATACATCAGGATGACAGGAGATGGCTCTGGATGTTTAAGGCAATGGGGGTTAAGTGACTTACCCAGGGTCACTCAGTTAGTAAGTGTCTGAGGTGAGATTTGAACTCAAGTGCTCTTAGACTCCAGGGCCAGTACTCTATTCACTTTACCATCTAGCTGCTCCAATGGAAGAGATCATAAGCAAAGGGATATATACCAACAAGCTATTTATTAAGTGCCTGCTAGGTGAAGGTACTTGTGCTAGGAACAGAGAAAAAAATGAAGAAATTAAGGAAATGGTATCTGCATTCAAGGAACTGTGTTCCTCTAGAATAATTGGCATATTTCAAGCAAGTTAAGGCTTGTAATGTACTTTGCATCCATTAGCTCATTTGATCAGCAGCTAGTTGGAGGCAGAGGATAGAGTGGTGAGCATGGAGTTAGGAAGTTGAATTCAAATCCCACCCCTGGATACCCCACTTAACCTCTCTGCCTCAGTTTCTTCAACTGTAAACTGGGATCACAATAGCACCTACCTCCCAGGGTTGTTGTGAGGATCAAATGAAATCATGTTTGTAAAGGACTTAGCACAAAGCCTGGCTTATAGCAGATGCTTAATTAACACTCGTTCCATTCCATTTCATCCTCTTGTCATATAGGTGTTACAATACCCATTTTATGGATGACAAAACTGAGATTGAGCAAGTAAAAGTGTCAGAGGCTAGAATGTAAACTTAGATCTTTCCTTCCTAAATCCAGCATTTCATGCACTTCCTCACTACACCATGCTGCCTCTAATGAATAAACATGCCTGCTTTGAAGTAATATTTATTGGCAGGGTGCTATGAAGCATTATCTTAAAAGTCTATGATGAAAGGCAAGTTCAGACACAGGGTTCTTCCAACTGAATTATAGAGGAGACATTTATAGAACACCTCCAGGTCTACAAAGCACTTTGCCCACATTATGTCATTTGGTCTTCATAACAAGCTGGAGAGAATCAGAAACCACATTGCTTCAGGGTTACCTTCATAAAACTAGAGATTTAGTTATAGAAGGGACTGCAGAAGCCATCCAAAACAGCTTCCTCATTTTGCAGATGAGGAAAATGAGGGCCTGTGGTTAAATGACTTGTCCAGGGTCAAACAGATGATTAAGTCGTGGAGGTAAAACTTGAACCCAGGTCTTCTGACTCCAAATGCATTGCCCTTTCCCCATGTACAAACACTGTTTCTTAATCCCCTATACCTTTGCTAATATTTGGGGATTGGATGGGGGTTACCACAGAAACAGAGTGTGGGAGTAGATGGCTTCTACTAATGACTTCCTTCTCCCTCTCTGTGGCTAAAACGTTGCCTGAGATTTTGGCTGAATCAGACTGCTTTTTTTTTTAATTGGAAATTCAGTGTGTGGTGTGGTGGATTGAGTCCTCAACTTGGAGTCAGGAAGAACTGAGTTCAAATCTTACTTTTTACATCTTGTGTATTAAGTCACTTAATGGATCTGAACTTTCCTCACCTGAGAAATGGGGAGAATCATGCTTCTAGTATCTATCTCATGGGAGTAAGGCGGGGATAAAGCGTATGAAGTGGCGTGTGAAAATTTTCACCTCTCATTGTTCCTTCTCATTTCAGAAAGAGTGTTTGGAAAACTCCTTGTGTGAATCTGAGGCCCGCTATAGCACCGAGCTGGCCCAGATGCAGTATCTGATCGGCAACGTGGAGGAACAGCTGGCTGAGATCCGGGCTGACCTGGAGCGGCAGAACCACGAGTATGAGGTGCTCCTGGACGCCAAAGCCCGGCTGGAGTGTGAGATCTCCACCTACCGAAACCTGCTGGAGAGTGAAGACTGCAAGTAAGTGTCCTACTGTGCAGAGAGTGGCCCTCTCAAAGCAATATTCACAAATGTGGGCATGTTTGTACCTTCCTTCCTTCCTTCCTTCCTTCCTTCCTTCCTTCCTTCCTTCCTTCCTTCCTTCCTTCCTTCCTTCCTTCCTTCCTTCCTTCCTTCCTTCCTTCCTTCCTTCCTTCCTTCCTCAGTCTCTCTTTGTCTCTTTTTGTCTATGTCTGCGTCTGTCTGTCTGCCTTTGTCCTTGCCTTTCTTTCTTTGTCTCTCTCTACCTCTCTATCTATCTCTGACTCTGTCTCTGTCTCTCTTCACATCACACTAGATTGGAAGTCAGGATGCTTGGGTTGTCTGTTTGGCTCTTCCACTATTTAGCCATAAGACTCTCTGTCTCTCTATGTTGGTGTCTGTCTCTGTTGCGTTCTCTCTCTCTCTCTCTCTCTCTCTCTCTCTCTCTCTCTCTCTCTCTCTCTCTCTCTCTCTCTCTCTCTCTCCCCCTCTCTCTCTCCCTGCCCCCCTCCCTCTTTCCCTGTCTGTCTGCCTGACAATGTTTCTCTTCACATTTTATTTCCCTACTCAGATTCCAGACTGGGTGTCAGGACATTTGGTTTCTAGGCTTGACTCTGCCATTCTTTATCTATAAGACCTGGGGCAAATCACTTCCCCATCTCTTTGTCTTAGTTTCCTCCTCTGTAAAATGAGGGGGTTGGATGAGCTGTTCTCTAAAGTCTCTTCCAGCCCTGAAGTTCTAGGATTTCTAAATGTTTTAACTTTCCATTTGTTTCACAACTAAATGTCTAAAACCACTTCTTCTCCCTACAGGCTTCCCTGCAACCCATGTGCTAACCCTGTATCCTGTGTCCCTTGTCCACCTCCTGCTGCCTGCACACCCTGTAAGCCTTGCCTTCCCAGTGCCCCACGACCTATCTGTGGTCCCTGCTCATCATCTCGATGCTGAAGTTCTGACCAGCCTAACACACTGCCCTATGGAAGAATCTTCATCTCCTGAGATATTTTTCCATGGACCAATAAAAGAACCACTTTATGCCTTCTAACTTATGGAACCTCTAAGACTCCAGCCTTCCCTTCAACCTGAATGAGTAAACACATGCAACTCATGTTTTAAAGTCTGGAATCTTCTCTCCCTTAATATGGGATACCTTCATCCCAGGCTACATGTATATGCATGTTTACTTTCAGGATATATCCAGCCTCCTATTTTCTATCTTTTGCTATTTCCCCACCTTCTGTTATACAAACAAAAATCTTTATTTATTAATAAACTTCTTTTCCACAGCATAATTACATTAGTCCTCATTGACCATAAGTAATCAATTGCTTGTGTGAGCCTCTGAGGTGCTTTATGGGGATTGGTGGATTGTTTCCATAAACTTAGCATTTGTTTGTTTGTTTGTTTGGTATAGGGCACTAGAATACAGGTGCCAAAGTTTGTCAGAAATAATCAGGAGAAAGACGTGAGGCTATATTATGCAGAGGGCACACATTTTCCTTTAGGACTTAACTAAAATGAATCCTGGCAGAGGGAACTTCAAGTCAGGCCAGTGGAAATACAAACTCAGGATTGTCATAGTAAGGCTGGGAGCTTTTGGCAAACTGAGTCTCAGCATGACCCTATTTGGGATTTTCTTGGCAAAGATACTGGAGGGGTTTGCCATTTTATTTTCCAGCTCATGTTGCAGATGAGGAAACCAACACAAACAGGGTTAAGTGACATGCCCAGGGTCTCACAAGCCAAATTTGAACTCAGGAAGATGTGTGTTCCTTATTCCAGGCCCGGAATTCTATCCACTGCAGTGCCACCTAGCTGCCATTTGTTTCCATAGGTCAGAACTAATAGCAATAGGTGGTCATTACAAAGATGCAAATTTAAATTTGATTTAAGGAAAATCTTCCTTACAATTGGAATGATCTAAAAGTCCAATAGATTTCCTTAAAAGGTGATGGACTTCAAAAAAGAAAAAAAAGAGGTGATGGGCTTCTCTTCACTTGAGATGTTTAAGCAAAAGCTTTTTCATGTATTTTATACAGGAGATTCTTGTATACACATGGGTATAGACTGCAGCTCTGAAATTCAGTGATTTTGTAAACTAGTCTTTGCCATTTGACCAGACCAAATAGGCCCACTCAATACCACTTTCCCATGGCTGTCATGCTTTTTCAGGCCACACATTAAAACAGGCGAGTCAGAAGGCCCCAAAGGTTCTGCTGATACCTGCTATGAATCAGGTGTTCTTGCTGTATGGTCACAGTTGTGTTTGAAACAATGGCTTTCAAGGGGTGAATGGTCCAGAAAAAATTCTCCTGGAAGTTCCTTTTGTTCACCATTGCTTTTTGTGCCTTCTAGTCACAGTGTCTTGCTTAGAAATTCCCATCCCTGTGGGATTATGATTGATTGAATATCTTCCATGTGCAAGACCAGCCACTGTGACTATAGGTGAACACACAGAATCATAGAGAAGTGTCTATGGGAGACTCTTAAGTGTTATCCAGGTTTTTCTTTCCAGCTCCAAACATCAGAATTCTCTCTGGCCAATGGACATAGGACATGGCTGATTTGGGAGGCTTTGGGACTGGTGTTCAGGACTTGCTGGCCTTTTGGGAAAGCTATGGCAGGGTCCCGGGCCTTGCCACTTATTTGGCTTTTGCTTAGTTTAGAACAGTGATGACACATCCCTGAAGCTCCCACCAAGAATGAACAATTGCAAATAGTCTTAATTTAGCATCCAATTTAACCACTCCTCTTCCTTTGTACTTAAATAGCTCCTTTAATCTGAGTTCAAAGCTTTTACCCAAAAGAACCCACTCATCCTCCCAGCTTCATGACTGAGCTGTTAGGTAAACATGATTATTCTCATTTAAGGGAGAGAGTGAGTCAATGGAGGAACGAGGAGCTTCCCATGTCGCCCTAAAATGAGTCAGTATTAGAGTAGTGACTGAGCTATATTTCTCCAGGTCAAGTCAATGCTCTCACTACAGTTTTTTTTTAAATACAACCCCATAACATTTAAATTGGAGTTTTGATGACACACCTCAGGAAGTGGATTAGAAGAAAGGTCCAGCATAGGCCTAGGGGATTTCCCTGGCATCAAAACAACACAGAGAGGGACCTTTCCATGGAATTTTGCATGCATTTTCACTTACTGCCCATGCTTGCTCCATGGATTTTCAGTCTTGTAGAAGGAGAGTATGCTGTTTTCAGAAAGGATCTGACAGACCATCTAGTCCAATATCTTAATTTTACAGAGAAGGAAACATAGGTCATAAGGGGAAGGGACTTGCCCAGAGTCAGACATATGCACGGGGGGGGGGGGGGGGGGGGGGCTGAGAGCTAGGTGAGGTAATAGGATTATAGATTTAGAGTTAGAAGGCACACTAGAAATCTAGACCATTTTACAGAGCTGGAAAGTGAAACCCACAGAGGGCTGACTCGCCCAAGGGAAGATAGTAAGTGAATGGCAGAGCCCAGATAAGAACTCAACTGTAGGTGCAAAATTACAAGCAAGAAACAAATGAATTCCTCGTTGTCTAAAGTCTCTCTGGCAGGAAGATGGGGTCATAAGCATTTAATCTCCAGACTCTAGTTGACAGCCCAAGGTTTCTTCACCTCTTTTGTGTCATGGACCACTTTGGTAGTCTGGTGAAGCCTATGGACCCCTTTTCAGAATAATGTTTTCAAATCCATAAAACAAAACATATAAGATTATAAAGAAGCCAAGAATATATGTGTATATATATTTTTTCCCCATGCAATTTCGGGGATCCTCTGAAATCTATTTACAGACTCTTTAGGAGTTTGTGGATCCCACAAGGCTAGAAAGCTCTGCTCTAGAGAGAGGTACAGCTTTTTTTTTTTTTAAATGAGAGAAGCGGGACTTGGGTAGTTGTACAGCAAAGAAAGATATAACAAATGAAAATTCGATACTCTCATGGGGGCTCAGAGCTCTGTTGTTAATAACCAAGAAATCACAAAATCACAGAATCTGAGCTGGAAGGGACCTCATAGACCATCAGTTTTAACCCTTGATAGAACAAGAATTCCCTCTACTATATACTTAAGAAGTGGTTATCCAGTCTTTACTTGAATATTTCTGATAAGAGCAGGAATCAACAACCTCTTGTGGCAGTTTGTTCCATTTTGGGGCAGCTGTAATTATTAAATTTTTCAACCTCCCCAATCCATGTACTATTATACATGGTGTGATATGATCCAGGGAGTCAAAAAGAGTTGGACACGACTGAACAACTGGACAAATTCTTTAAAAGTTTTTTTCTTATACCAATCCCAAATCGACCTTTAGACAATGCTTACTGATACTGGTTTTATTTTCTGTGCCCAAGCAAGACAAATTTAATCCTTTTTACACATGATAGCTCTTCAAATACTTCTCTTTTCTCCATTTTTTTTTTGCGGGGTAATGGGGGTTAAGTGACTTGCCCAGGGTCACACAGATAGTTAAGTGCCAAGTGTCTGAGGCCAGATTTGAACTCAGGTACTCCTGAATCCAGGGCCGGTGCTTTATCCACTGCGCCACCTAGCCGCCCCCCCAAATACTTCTCTTTTCCAGGATCAATGTTTTTGGTTCCTTCAACCATTCTCATATGGCAAGATGTTGTCTTTCTTCAAATAAGATAGTATTTGTAAATACTGTAAAGCACAGGGGCTGGCAGATAATAGGCATTATATAAATTCTCATTCCCTTCCCTCAGCCTTGCCTTATTAGACTATGAGCTCCCTGAGGGTAGAGCCTGTCTTTTGCCTTTTTTTTTTTTGTATCCCCAGCACTTAGCACAATGCCTGAAATACAGCAGGTGCTTAATAAATAATTGTCAACTGATTGACTGTTTGATGTCCTCTGCATACTCTCCAGCTAGTATCTGATGATGGTACCAAATGGCCAAAGATGATAACTCTACCCCTGACTTCTGCTGAAAATGTGGTGAAAATGGGGGGAGGGGGAAGAGTAGGAGAAAAAGGGTAAGAAATTCACTTATAGGGAAGCTAAGTATTATTCCATTTTTAGACCTATTCTCAGATTCTGGGATATTGTGGCTCTGGCAAATTTTACAGGGATAAGGAAAGGTTTAAGGATCTCACCAATAAAAGTGCTAGTAAGTCATATAACCTTTGCTGGGCCTTAATTTTCTCTTTGAAATTATGGACTAGGGGCAGCTAGATGGTGCAGTGGCAAAGCATGGGCCCTGGATTCAGGAGTACCTTGAGTTCAAATCCGGCCTCAGACACTTAACACTTACTAGCTGTGTGACCCTGGGCAAGTAACCCTCATTGTCCTGCAAAACAAACCAAAAAAACCCAACAACAACAAAAACTGAAATTATGGACTAGAGAGTCTCTAAGTACATCTGCTAAAATCCTGACTGATTTTGAGTTCAAAAGGTCTTCTCAGTTCTTCATCATTCCCATCATTGCCATTATCATTACCCTCATCACCATTATAAACATCACCATCATCATTATCATGATAGCAGATATTTGTTTTGCATCTGCAAAGCACTTTATATTCATGATCTCATTTGACCCCATGTGAAATTGATACTACAGGTCTCTCTATTTACTCTATTTTCCAGATGGAGAAACTGAGGCCTCAGTTAAGTGACTTGCCCAGGGTCACACAGCTAATAAGCACCCAAGGCAAGATGTAAACCCAAGTTTTCCTGATTTGAAGTTCAGCATTGTCCCCTTCCCATACCAACAATGAAATCCCAGGATGAGGACATGGACATTTAATTTCTATAATACAGATTCTTTACATATCACTGACTATTCACCTTTCTGTCTTTCAACCAATATGATGCACCTATCTACACTGAGTAGGAAGTCATTTTCTTTGGCTACAACTATAACCAAACTGCCCCAGCCTTCTACAGTCTCCCCACCTACCTCTGAAACATGTGTGCAGTCATTTCTGATCATTCACTCTAAGCTACTCTGTCAGATCGCTTCTGATTCTAGGTAGGATTCAGTCCTTAGAGACCATCTTAATCCATCACTCTCATTTTTATAGAAAAGGAAACTGAGGGCCAGAGAAGTTCAGTGACATTGCCCAAAGTTACAAGGTAGTAAGTAAGTAGTGGAGCTGAGATTCATATCTTAATAACAAGAAGAACTGGGATTCATATCTAGGTTGCCTAATTACATTTCTCTATCCCTCATGCATCCCTCATCTCTGACAGCTAGGTGGCGCAGTAGTTAGAGCACTGGGCCCGGAGTCAGGAAGACCTGAATTCAAACCCAGTTTCTGACACTTAAAAACTGTGTGACTCTGGACAAATCACTTAACTGCTGTTTGCCTCAGTTTCCTTCATTGTAAAATGGGGATAATAATAGCACCTACCTCCAGAGGTTTTTGAAACCTTTTTTTAATTTATCAAATAAGGTATTATTTAGTGTTTAACATAGTAATTTTTCCCTTCCCCTTGCTCCAGTTAGCAGATCTCTAATGTTCTTTGACCATTTCTATGGCCATAATCTCTTCTATCCCATACCATATTCTGGATGCTCTTTCCTTTATTCTAAACTAATTTTCATGTTCAAAAATCAAAGAGGGGTTACAACAACAATCCTAAAGTATGGCAGATAGCACTCTCTTCTCTTTCTTTTATATATATATATATATATATATATATATAAAATAAAAGTAGCAGAAAAACCTTAATATTGGACATTATTATATTTTGGATTCCTTGAAGTGTGGAGCTAAGAAAGGTTGTTTTTCTTAGCATGGTTTTATTGTCAGTTCCTTTAAACTTATCAGTAAGCTATCTAGAGAGTTGGACAAAAAAGAAAAAAAAATCCCATTGGGATGCTATTAAATAATCTTAAATGTCATAAAAAGAAGCCAGGTCCTTGACCAAATGTATGGGAACTTATTTATATTAAAATGATCCAATTAATTAGAATGTGATTCAAACCCTACCTCTGAGACATACTCTCTTTGTTACCTTGGAAAAGTCACTTAAACTCTCAGTTAAGTTAACTGAGTGCTCAATTCTCTGGGCAACTGTGTAAGATCATAATTTGCAAGAAAAGGCACCACCCTTCATGGGTTGAGGGAGTTTTATCCCCTTGGAATTTCTTATGCCAATGAAATCAAAGGTTCAGTTTCTATTCTTATATAAATACATACGTTACATTGTTTTCTAGAGTACATGATATAAATATACACTTTCAAATGTTTATTGAGCATTCCCTTAGTTCAAATAATATCCTGTTCCTTCCTCTAAGTTCCTCTCACTTCCTATATCCCTTGGAGGTTTCCCCCTTGTTTGTTTGTTCATTTGGAAACATGAGCTATTCAGAGCCCCTGATCTCTCAACCACTGCAGCAGTCAATGTTTGTATGTATGGATGTGGAGTTGGGGCTGATAGTTGAGCTTTAGTCTCAGCTCAGAGACAACTCTTGACTCTTTCATGCCCAAGTTTTCTCAATTATTAAAGGAGCAAAAGAACATGATTCATTTGGCATTTTGAGCATCTTAGGGAAAAAAGGACGAGATACCCAGAAAATGTTGGAATTATATCTACTTACCATTGAGATGTTGAAAGCTTTGGGTCGGTCTTTTCCTCCCCTCTGTATCACTTGCTTTTTGTTGTCATCCTAGCAATGCAAGGAGTCCAGAAAGCAGCAAGCTCTTTCTTCTCTTCTGTCCAGCATCAGTAAAGATTGTTTCCAAGAGGTTGCTAATCACTTTTCACTTTAGCAGACCCAGTTGCCCCTATGCCTGGCACTCCATGTCTCATTTAGCTATTCCTCTGCTTAGTTCTCACTCCTTTCTGCCCACAAGTATTAAAAAAAATGACAATGAGGTTCTGAAAGAACTCTTAGTTCCCAATAACTGCTTGGCTGGAGACACTAGCATATTTTCATCTTCCAAATCCCCTCCTAACTATTCTACTGAGATCTTTAACCTTGGCTGGACTAACTTTTACAACCTTGGACTCCCTGGAACTTCTGTTAGCATCTTCTCCCAGAGGCCACAGACATTCTGTGGTTTCTATGATCTCAAATCCTTTCAAGAGATGGCTCCACTCTTCTCTCCCTTGGGGCACTTAGCAGCTTGGACCACCCTGCTTGCAATCGATAGATACTCTTTTGGATTTCTTCTTCTTTCACTTCTCCAACAGAATATATGTTTGTCGATGGTCCAGTTTTACTGTAGCATTGGTTTCCTTTTGCCAATTGAAAATCCTCAGAAGAACTTTTCATCTTAGTTTTTTCTGGATGTCTTCATTTCCATCTTCTCCTTCTTCCTGGCTTATCCAATATTTTGTTCAAATACATATATATTTGAATATATATGATATATATTTGGCATTTTAAGCATCTTGGGAAAAAAGGATAAGATACATACACATATATGTATACATTGCTTCTTGTCAGTACAGTCTTGTAATCTTATTGTTCTGGCTCCACACATTTCCAGCCGACCAAGGTTTTCCTGAAGCTACAGATGCTGATGCATAGTTAAGATAAGAGATATCCCCATGCAAGCGATGCCAACTAGAAGGAAACTTGAGACATTTTGTCCAAACATCTTGTTCATCATTGCCCATCCTGTCACCCCTCAAGCAGAAAGGTGAGTGCTGGACAGAGTTCTCCTTTTTGGAAAGTAAATGCTCTGGAGTACATTTGGGTGGGTGGAGGGAGCTGTTGAAGTGCCAGACTTGGACTCTTCACCTCATGTGGAGTTCTCCCTTTTCTGAAGCAGCTGCCACTCGGCAGATCTCTCCATACCACATAATTGTAGGTGGTTACAGATTCCTGAAGGAGTTGGGATGGCTTGGAGCCCCTCTTCAAGTTGGATGCTTTCAAGTCAAACAATCTCCTATCCTTGTTTTGAAAAGTCTAGGGAGCATTTCATTCAGAACCAAGTCATTTCCCACCCTTTAATTGTCTTGGGGGAGAAACACAGAAATAGCAATTCTGTCGTAACTACAGGTACTCTTTGTAGTTCCATTTGTCTTTAATCTGAAGTGTATGCCAACAATCAACGATAATGACACTGACCTGCATGGAGAGAGAACCTTTTAACTGAGGAACAGACAACTTAATGAGGATAACAACATGAATGCTTGTTTGCCATGGAGACAGGCAAAGTGCAAGAAGTACAGGTTTATATCGTAAACCTGGCAGAAAGCTAAAGTTGAAATCAGGGTGCCTGTGAAGTAAAATAGGTGTGTGGCAATCAGACATAGATACTATCTAGTCAAGCAGTAGTTTTCCTAAATGTGCTCAGAATTTGGATCTCTGAATTAAAAAAAAAAACATCTCCAATTTATCTTGTGTTTTTTCTTCTTTGTACATACTTGTTTGCATCTTGTCTATCCCATTAGATTGGGAGCTTCTTGAAGGCAGGGACTGAGTTTTTGCTTTTCCTTATAATTCTCAACACATAGCAAAGTGCTCGTTGACTTGACTTCGATCCTAGAATCTGAGAGTTAGAAGGGCATCTCGTCCAACTCATACATATAATCCTCACCAAAGAAATGCCTGAAAAATGAGGTCCTATCATCCCCTACAGTGACTTCAAATGCCTTCAGTCCCTTGTCCTGCTTGACTTCTTAAGAACCCCAGCTACTTTCAAGGCTTGCTTTGGTGCTACTTTCTACATGAGACCTTTGCTGTTTTCCCCAGTTGTCATCACCCTTCTTCTCTTTTTGTGTTTATTTATTTATTTTGCAGGGCAGTGAGGGTTAAGTGACTTGCCCAGGGTCCCACAGCTAGTAAGTGTCAAGTGTCTGAGGTTGGATTTGAACTCAGGTCCTCCTGAATCCAGGGCCAGTGCTTTATCCACTGTGCCATCTAGCTGCCCCCTCTTTGTGTTTATTCTTATCTATACTTTATTTCTGTATATCTGTGTATATATTATATCATTCCAGCAGATCATAAGCTCCTTGAGACCAGAAACTCCTTAACTTGGGTCTTTGTATCTCCAGTGCCTTGGAAATAGGCAGATCTTAATAAAGGCT